>NW_017729006.1:1088618-1091231 GCF_001723915.1 Gavialis gangeticus
TTCCTATCCTGTCCCTCCTGTACAGCCTATAGCCCGTGACATAGTTTGCTGTGCCCAAAGTTATTTAAGGTGCATTATGCCGCTGAATTTCCTGCAGCGGCTGGAATTAACGCGCAATACACCACCGAGGTGTGCAAACACTGGCGCCATTAAGTGCAAAAGCATTTAGCCCACTTTAAAGTGTCGTGCACACATGCCCCTCATTTAATCTACACACAGCCTTAGTTTTCATTATTGTTTCTCCCTCAGAGCCTTCTAGGAGTGTCCAGAATTGCCTAGCTCTTTACGGTGAGTAGCTTGGTGCCTGAGCTTGATCAGGATTCCCAGAGTAGGTATTTCTCCATCTATTTTGCCTACAAGGCCTATTTAAGTGGCATTCTCAGAGAAGAGCTACTGGATCCACCCAACCTGAATTCCCTCAAATGATATAGCAGTACCAATGTTCAGGCTCCCACATACTTCCACATACACACTTTACTTATAGGCTGGTGCTTACACAACAGGAGGTGGGGACCCAGGGTCAATTCCCTACTCTGCTGGAGGTATGTTTCTGAGAAATCACTCTGAGCCAAGGGGGTTGACAGAGATATACTTCTTCCACTGTCCAGTTACCGTGGTCGGAATATGAACCTGTGCACAATAGTTTCAGCTATGTCATGACAATCAAAGGTACAATTTCCCACAACTTTCTTCCCCAGGCACATGTAAGAACAACAATACCACTTAAGAGTCAACCTTATTGTAGAATACAGGGTTTCAAAGACTCTTACATGACTTAACTAACTAGGTTTAATCAGTCTCAGAAATGTCCTGTAGGTCTTCCAAAAGTTTTTCTCTGAACACTTCATTCCAGATCGCAATCACGTTAGGTTAAATATATCCTTTCCTCCTGCTACTGTTGGAAACAAGGTCACCTCTGACTCTCTCCCTTTTGGCTTGCAGTTATGGAGTGAAGCACTGTTTAAAACTTCTCCAGATGTCCTCCAGCTTCAAATCTGGGACTGATTTAAACTGCTCCATTCTTATGTTCAGGGTATTTTCTTAACTTGTTTTACTCCTTGCACCATCTATTGTTCAGGAATCATTTAGAATCAAGGAGTCTAGCAGAGGTCTGCTTTATTGCATGTCTGAATTCTTAATGGACCTTAATGTACAACTCACAACAATGAATTCAAGCTATGCTAGACCCTCTTAAAGATGCAGTATTCCACAGAAGGAATTTGAACCTACAGTTCCCACTGCTATGACCACTAGGCCACAGCACAGGATTTTTTCTGTCCCTATAAAATCTGTAACACGACAGAAGTTCAGTGCACACAAACCACTTTCAAAATGGCCGAAACCGGTTTAGGGTAAACCTGAATGGATGTAGTATCAGACAGAAATTATTTAGGTTAATTCAGTTTATTGAACTTCTGTCCTAGATCCCCTCCAGATTCAAGTTAACTGACAGTCCCCCTGCCTCCCATGATGCTTTGCACCTCCCCTCAAATCCATCCCCTTACAGGGTTGGCCCCAGCTGTCTGCTCCAGCTGAGCAGGAAGGCCTGCTCTAGGACCCCTTGGCTTCTGGCCTGGGCCACTTCAGGCATGTGGCTTCATTTCCAGAATCCAAAGTGAATGTCTGTTCATTTGTTTATTGGTTCAATCTACACAGCTTAAACTGACCTGTAAAGATTAAATCAATTCAGCCTCAGGCTTTTTGACTGTCTGTACTTAGCCAGGGAGCGTGAAGCATGGTGTTAATTACTCGGTATCAGAACCAGGATTAATATGTTCATAGATCAGGGAAGGCTGGGGACTTCTGTTGTGTTATGTTCTCTCTCTCCTTTTCCATCCGCCATCTAGCTTCAGAGAGTTTATTGCTGTAAGTTCAGCACCACACAAAGGCAGCTACATTTACTTCACTTTTTGGAGGCAGCGCCTGCAGTGTGCCTGCCGGCAATCCCTGGCATAGTACTGAGGTGGCATCTAGAAGCCTAACTATATGTTTTGGCATCTTAGACAAAGCTGCAAGGGTGAGGAAAGAGAGCACTTTTTTGTCATATCTGGAGCAGTCTTGTGTGCCTCTTAGCTGGAAAAGTCCTGTGCGATCTGGATATAGGACTTGGGGGCCAGGAATCCAGCCTAGAAGCTGAGCTGAAGCAGCTCTATACCACCTGGGCATTGGAGGTTCTTACATGTGATGGGGACTCAAAGACCCCCCCCAACTGCTCCTGACATGTCTCTGTACCTAGTTTCAATGGCCAGGAAACACTGGGCTGTTGCTGCTGCTGCTTGGCTTCTAGAGCTTGGCTGCTCAGGGCTGCTTCTGCTGTGTCCCAGTATACAGCTTCTACAGCTGGGCTGCACAGGGCTTCTCCAGCTTGGTTGCTATGGCTAGAGGCTGTGGCATGCTCTAAATGTGGCAAAGACTCTGTGGGACATGGACATCATTCCGGCACCCCCTCTAAGCCAGTGTCTAGGCTGATGCCCCTCTCAGCCCCCCAGTTATATTACTGATGGCGTTTATATGCGCTAAATCTTCCTAGATAGGTCTATACAATACACTGCTTACAAGCTAAGAGACATTATTAGAATTAGAGAGTATTTCTGAAAATGTAGGACTGTGAGA
>NW_017729006.1:1096231-1121696 GCF_001723915.1 Gavialis gangeticus
GGACAGTGGGGCAAAAGTGTTAATGCTGGAGCAGAGTGAAGTGAGAGAGGAGGATGGGTTAGTCCTGGGCTAGGGACAAAAGTTACACAAACTGGTTTAAATGATCAGAAATGGGTTTAAACCTGTAACAGAACATAAGTTCAGTACACACAAACCCGTTTCAAAATGGCTGAAACTGAGTTATGATAAACCTGGTTGAATGTAGTATCAGACTTAACTGATCTGGGTCAAACCAGTTTATGAAACTTCTCTCCCATACCCCTTCCTGGTTCAAGTTAAATCAGAGCCCCCCAGCATCTTGCAGCCTTGGGCTGGGCTGTGCTGTCTGCTGCAGAGAACAGGGCTGGCCCTGCCCCTCTGCTTGCTAGTTGGAGCAGTGAGGGCTGGCTCACTGGCCTCCCCAGGCAAATCTCTGCTGGGGACTGGGGCCAGGGAGTGGGGTTAAACTTCCCTTCCCCTGAGTATGGAGATGCCCTGCCCTGCTTACTTAGTGCTGGCTGTGGCTGTGGTCTACAAATCCCAGAGGCACCTGGAAGCAAGAACAGGAAGTGGTGAGCAGCCCTGCGGAGTCCTGCTGCTGTAATTATGGACTGCAAACCCCAGAGACCTCAGGGGCAGCAGGAAGAGGAAGTGAACACACAGTCCATGCTGGCTACATTCCAGAGAACTGTGCTTTAACAGCCCTCAGCTTCTGGTTTGAGCCACTGCGGGCATCTGGCTGCATTTTCTGAATTGAAAGTGAATGTCTGTTCATTTGCTTATTGGTTCAATCTTTGCAGCTTAGACTAACCTGCAAAGTCTGAATCAATTCAGCCTCAGGCTTCTTGACTGTCTGTACTAAGTCCTGGAGAAGGAAAGGAAACATGAATAGGAAAAAGCAGTTGTAGATTAGGGTGTGCTACAATAACATCTAGAAAGCTGCTGTACCATCTGTAATCATTCTATGTGTAATCTCTTTCATAAGATAACTTACTTCTCTCTGTCTCTTTCCTCCCCATACCCCAGATCTGTGGTCTCAATAAATGAGAGAAATGTGACACATTACAATGTAGGATCTCCACTGGAAAACTGAGGTAAAGGAGAAAGATTAATGGCTTACTAAAGGGACACCATAGTATGGTAGATTAGCCACGGGGCTAGGACACCTAATTCATTAATCCTGGTTCTGATCCACATTTGTTCTATGATTTGAGTAAAAAAAAGATATTTTTCAGTACAGCTGAATGAAAAACAGGGAGTAATGGAAACATGACTTTTTTAATAAAGCATTTTTACTTATTATCACAGAAATAAACTGCATTTTCTAGCTAGTTTTATTTATTGGGACTGTTGACTTTTCTCCAGACATGAAACAGAGATGATTATACTTCCTTTCCTAATCAGCTGCTGAGCTGACTTTCTTCACACTTGGTTCATTTCATAGAGCTCACTGTAGTTTAACTGAGTCTCAGGATCTGGGCTCTTTAATGTAGCTTACTGTACATAAAGGGGTATAAGAAAATGAATTTTACATTATTTTTTTTTTCAGAAAATTTTATAACTATTCTTTGTTAAGAAGGACTGTGTTTGTTTCAAGAGGGCAGAGTTATGGTTGATCTTTCAAATATGTCTGGGCTCCTGCATGAGGTAGTTCATTTCACAATCTTAATAGTTCCTTAACACTCCACTTGACACTGGGCTTTACTATCATGGTTTGACTGGCGGTCAAAACCTCACAGAAACACTTCATTCCCTGTTTTCACAAATCCAGCTCTGTGCAGGCTTAAAGTGCCACTTCATACACATTGGTGGCTTTATCATGGAAAGCAATATCAAGTATTTGTGTTGGAAAGCAATATTCTACTTTATTTGTATTGTTCAAATTACCATAGATTGATCCAGCCTCCAAATCTGCTTTATCCATTCTTAAACTTCTTTACCTCCATGTGATATGTGATGTCAGTATATATTTGAGTGCATAAAATGAAGGCCTTAGATAGGCATTAGTACTTATTTTCCTTGCACATTCAAAGGAAGATATTCTTCATGTAATGGGGGCGTCAACCCGGTTATCTAAGATCAGAAAACTCCCTTTTAGTTTAATCTCAAAGCCAAAAAAGAGAGAGATTAATGGAAAATGTCACTGTGATACATAACATGCTTAGAATCCAATAATTTCATTTTAATCAGTTGCACATTCCTGGTAACACTGAATCATTACTTGGTTTCAAGGACATTGTGACCTTGTGTGGTCATGGCAAGTGACTCCACATTCTTGGTCTATAGGCTACACAGTTTTAAGAATTTTTATTTTTTCTTTACTTGGCTCTTAAAAGATACCAACAAAAAATCATTAATGATTATCTGCAGATTCTTCAGCTTGGATAACTATTTGTGAAACTGCAGAAGACTGTATGTTACCATAGAGTACTTGGAGGCATAGAAAGAACTGTTTTCCAGTCTTTTTGTTTTCTTTATATCCACAATCCCATCAATATTTCAGGAAGAGGAATATCATGTTGACAATTTTTAATATAAAGACCTAATTCATTTTTCGATAATTTAAAAGCAGAATTGAGAAATAACATTTGCTAACAGACAATTTTCAGAGCAAGATTTATTGTGCATTATACTGTATGCTTTTATTAGAATTTCAGATTTGAGAACTAAGATATATTGCATTTTCCCACCCCTGCATAATGGTATATCAGGCTATATTTATTTTTAATGTGCAGGGCTTTTTTTAATTCTTAGAATTATTAGCATGAGATTATATTTTACCAATGGGATTAATAAAAATAAAGGAAAGGTAACAGCCAGTTTGTGGTAGGAACATATAATCATATAGTTCAGTTTAGAGACGCAAAAGAATGTTGATGGGAATGTTTGAAAGTCATATCAAAGAATTCAGTGAGTCAGTGTACCATGAATTAAAAAACAATGGCCTAAACTTTTAAAAGCAACTGATGATTTGGACAGGCTCTATTTTAGGGTTATCAATTTGGAGCAGAGTACAGGAGCCTGATTTTTTTCATAGGCCATTGCTTACAAAAAATCAAACTCTTTTAAAAGGTCTCACAGCAAGCTTCCATAGTCACTTATGACTTTTGAAAAGGTAGGTCATAACATAACATATAAGATAAACTAGTGAAGGGGAACAAGTATTGTTACACAAACTTTGCTAAATTTATTGAATTCTCTGACTTAATCTACTAAATCCACCTAAAGAGGACTGTCTTACAGTACTGATATAGGAGTCTGGTCGGTGGAGCTATACTGATTTATATCAGCTGAAGATCTGGTCTTTAGCATACATAAATCCTGAATTTCAGTTATGATGCATCATAGATCCTAACCTATCTATTCAGTTGTATTTTTTCTCTGTTTTTATTAATATTATTAACGATGTAAGAAAATAGTAGAAGGGAAGCAGAGAAGATATTTACTAAATAGATGAGTTCACAATCCATGTCTTTACTTTTAGTTAAGTCGGACCATCATCAAGATGTAGAGAAACCTGTACACGAGGGACAGAAACATCAAATCCATTTTGTTTAACTGAATTAGTCAGAAAGATCATTTTTCTTATGGTTTTCATCATTTCATGTATACATCTCATTTGTGTGTAATTTACATGCCCATGGAGTGTTAGGAGAGGAGTATGAGGGTCAAAGAGCTAGGTCTGATAAAAGACACATTTCTACAAGTCAGGTGGCAGGGCTAAAAACTATTGTTAGGTATATAGGTTTCCATATGATGTATAGAGTGAGCTAGATGCTTTTGAAAGGTAGAGCCCCCCTCCCCCCCAAGAAAAACGTGTATGCTGACACCTGGGTCAGGTACAGACATTACACTTTTACTAGTATAAGCGATCAGAAACCAGTCTATACCTCTAACAGAACAGAAGTTTGGCACGCATAGACTGGCTTTAAAATGGCAGAATCCAGCGTAAGATTTGTCCCCTTCCCTCCTCACCCAGCAAATGTGTGCTCTGTTCACTATCGGTCTAAATTATGCCACTTAGAGGAAATCACATAACATAGATCAATTCTGCCTCAGGTTTTTTAAATGACTTTACCTAGCCCTACAGTAAGCCTTTAGGAAAAGCTTAGAACAAGGATGCATGTGAAATCCTGCCTTTCTTCAGATCATAGACACCTGTTAGGGCTGCAATCAGGGGCCTCTTTCCACATGGCATCTCCCTCAGGGGAAGACATCCTAAAGAACAGGGCTTATTCTTCTCTTTTTAAAACCTAGCTAGAAGTAGCCCTCTAGCTAGGATGAGCAGGTGGGGAGCACCATCTTCATTCCTGTTGAAACAGTGCCACTATGCTGAAAAGAATTGAAGACTCATGGGGAAAAGAGGAGATCCAGCAGGAAGGACCCAGACTGTAGTGAAGTGATTAGGGCTTCGGGAACTTCTTGGTCATTCAGCAAGTGGCCTACTGAATGTAAGGAGGATACAAGGATATGTGGCTGATGAGTGAGGGGTGGGAGCAGGATTGTAGCTTTGGTCACAGATTGCTATGGCTAAGTATGGGCATTCAAAAAGCCCAAGGCAAAATCAAGCTAAATTACTCAGTTTTCTGTAAGTGGTATAGTTTAGATCAGTAGAGAAGAGGAAAATGCACATTTGCTCTTCAGGGGGGTGAGGGGCAGCAAATCTTAGACTGGGTTCTGTCATTTTTAAACCAGTCTGTGGGCCCTAAGCTTCTGTTCTGTCATGGGTATAGACCAATTGTGTGTGCCAAACTTCCATTCTGTTATGGGTACAGACTAGTTTTTGATCACTTATACCATACTGGTAAAAGTGTAATGTCTGTACCTGACCAAAAGCTCTATTTAGTTTCTCTTTTGGATCTACCACAAAGTGACGAACAGGAGAGTGTAAATTTGAGCAAATCAGGGTTTGCAGTGCATGCAACAGTGTTTTTTTTTTTATCTCTTTGCTTGCATGTATATTCCCAAAGTGGAGAAAAAACCTTACATTAAGATGCAATACAGGTTGAGTACTTACCAGTGTAATTTGAGGAAATTTATTATAGGGATTTTGCAATTATTCCCAAAGCAAGCATTTTAAACTCAGGAAATTCTGATTTATGATTCTATTTAAAGAATTTCAAATATGATAAACTCTGGAAATACTCAGTTAGGGAGCTCATAACAACCTTAACTAATTGCTGTTGTGACTGTGATTAGGCATTTTCATAGTTATGCTCTTAGTTTAGATAAAGGTGATTTATTAAAGTAGCATTAGATTTTTTTTCTCTCTCTCTTTCCTGATTCTCCCACACTAACTAAGGCCCTCCAGGAAAGGCAAAGATGGGTTTAGCTCCTAGCCATGTAAGTTCTTCTACTTAGAATAGTAACCATATTGCTGCTTTTTTGCCATTGTCTACAGAAACTGGTGTGCCTTAACTATGCTAGCCTGATGGGCCATCCAGACCTAAGTAGACTTTTGATCTTTTTTTTACCTTTGGCTTGTCTACTGCAATGACTAGGTCTGATTTAATGTTCTGAGCTTTTTTCCCTGATGGATGACAACACAGATGTTCTCTATTCTTCAGTCTATCTCTGTCATCTTAGTACAGTCATTCATCTCAGGGTTTTCACTATCTTGCGCAGTCCCTTTCCTTTTTGTTTATGATCACTGATTTTGTGGTTCGGCTTTGCTTTCCACATCTTACTTTTGGAAAGGATTTCTCAGTGAGAAGGTTTTGATTAAGAACTTGTAGCCTTCTGGCTTGTTTCCATTTCTGGTCTTTTTCCCATGGTCAATTATTGTCCTTTCATTACATGAGACTTATGATGGCAGTCCAAATATTTGGAAAGGATGTGAGATGCAATGAAATTTATTGCCATTAGTGGAATGAGTAGGATTAATTTCTAAATAATCCACTTGTAGGTATAAACAGGGTGGGGAGTCCTGCCTTTTATGCAACAAGAACGTGTCTTTTGATTAAAGCATGTTATTGTTTGCAGTCCCAAATTAGGTTAAAGAGTTTTGAAAGTAATGTTAAATTGCTTTAAATCTATTTTCCCTTAATGGTATCATTGCAGGATACAGTGAAAGTTGTCAGGTACTTTACCTGTATATTTACATACCTTAACATATTTGGATTTCTTTTAGTATAACCTTAACTCTAAATTTCTTGTGCTTTTAATGCTTGGTTTTGAGATGATTACAGCTTCCCTGTTAATCACATGCACTCAGTATCTTTACCACAATGTAGATATTTCATTTTGTATTTTCTTTTTTTTCAAATGTATCAAAAAACAACATACATAAACACTAAACAAAAACCTAAAAGAGAATTCTTCCACGTTACAACATCTTAGGACTTGAACATGTTTAATATCAATTTTGATCATTTTAAGACAACCATATAACCAGAGCCACTGGCACCTCAAAGCAGTGAATCAGCTAAGCTATTTTTTAAAGCCAAATCATATCATCACAGCAGTGCAAAGCAGTTGTAGTGTACTGGTGAATCTGACTGTTAATTTTCAGATTACTTATTTCTTTAGAGGGCTGTTAGGAGGATAAGCACTGTGTGAAGGGGGAGTGGAAAGAATTTGGTCTTTGACTTGCATTGTGTCTGAGCTTTAAGGGATCCCCTGAACTACTCCTTCACTTCTGTTGGCAGAACTTCAAGTATTAATGGCAAGCTAGAATTAGGCTGTGCAACCTTCACAGAGCAGTGAAAATTAGCCCTACTTGCCGACCTAACCATGTTAGGGACTATCTTGTAAGTGATTTAGCAAATTCCCAAGAAAGATGTTTTTCTCACAGTGGACTGACAATTTTCTGTTCCCTCTTCCAGATTAAATACTGCTACTGCTTTCTGCATAGATTGTGTCCATGGGTTGTGATTATAGAACTGCACGTTTTACTCTGTGCATAGACCTATGCCTTTAGAAGTGATGGTCATAAATGCTATTTTTTTTTTTTACAACTGTCTGTAGGTTATTCAGAATGGATGTAGACATGACTTCCTGCCTTCTGTCCAGATGTTTATTGTTGTCCACTCAGTCATTTTTTTTCTGTGTCCCTCACTTATTAAGGTTCTTTTCCTTTTTTTTTAAACTGAAAGTAGTGCTACTAGATGTATTGGACCATTTGTTTGATTTGTGATAGGACAAAATGGGCCCTTCTCTACTAGAGTGTGTGTTCTTGTCTTGTCCTACAGCAGGGGCAGGCAAAGTCCAGCCCATGGGCCAGATCTGGTTGGCCAGAGACTCCGTTTCCCAGCCACCCCTGCCTGCATGGCTTGTGCCAGGCTCCATGGAGACCCCAGCTGCACCTGCCTGGGAAAGCTCAAGTTGGGGTTGCCATGGAGACCAGCTTCAGTGGCAGAGCAGGGCAGGGGGCTGCTGGGATCTTGGGATGGGGGCAGCTTGCTCCAGAGCCAGGGCAGAACCACAATCTGTACCCTGCATGCTCTGGGCGGGGGTGCACAAGCAGGGAATCACAGCTCTGCCCCAGCTCCAGACCAGGCTGTCACCACTGCAAGGGACCAGGGCAGAGCCACAATCCCGTTTGCGCACCCTTGCCCTGAGTGTGCAGAACATTTTGTTTTTGCAAAATGTCAATTTCACCAAAACTCGAATGTTTCTGTCAATTTTGCCTATAGACAGAAGGTGGAAAGTACAAGAACCTTCTGGGCAGACAGGTAGGAGCTAAAAAGACCCCATTCAGTTCTCATCAAATAGATTCCACCCCCTCCCCACAAATCTCCTCAATAAAACTTTGCAGTTTTGAATTATTTTTCTGAGTCAAGATGGAAATAGTAGAATATATTTTATGGTAATGGATTTCTACTTTCCTGGTCATCTGTAAGAAGATTGTGTATTCTTTCTGTACCTGAGGCCACTTCAGTGAGCTAAGAACCGCACCGACTGATGAAGGTTGGTTGACATTGTACCTGTCTGCTGCGACACATTTTGGTCAGGCCACCAAATTTTGTTAACTGTGAACTTCACTCACATTTATAGAAGAGTTTATTCAGCTGCCATGCACTGAAAAGTTAATTCACCTGGCCCATCTGAACAATCTGTGCCTATGGATTTAATTTAAAAAGCAAGCTGAACTGGGAGTGAGAGCCAAAAAACAAAAAAATTTAAAAAAAATTAGGACTTTCCTGTCTGGCCCATGGACTGCATTTGTAAAGGTGGTTGGCAGCATGAATTGAACAACCCGTTTAGTGGAATTATGTAAATTCCTGGAAGCTGTTTCTCTAACTGACCAGTACCCTGCAAGAAACAAGAATTTCCTTTGCCAATCCTGACTACATTAGTCATCTGAAGTATACCATGCAGGTTCTGTGTTATATTTTAAGTCATCCTCAAGTCACCCCGCTTTCAGTTGTTTAGGATCTTGTCAGAAATAATCATCTGCTTCTTGTCAAGATAGCCCGTCTCCGTGGGAGTGAGGCATCCTTGTGGATACAGCTACATTTCAAGGATGATTATGATGAAAACTGACGGTGATGAATGATACTCTTTCTTCATTCTCGAAATGGGAAGCTAAAAGAACCAAAAGCAGGAATTTCAACTATTCTAATACTGCGGCAGCTGTAACCTTCCACTGTAGGTGGCAAGTCTTACCTCTGACTAGCCTTGTAGATAGGTTCGTGGGAAGACTGAGCTCTTTCAGAGTGACGGAGTGGGAGTCAAAACTCTCAGGTTTTCTTCTCGGAACTGTCACTCACTTATTTTTTAACCCTGAGCAAGTCACGTATCCTTCTCTCTGCTTGAGTTTACTCATTTTAATAGAGAGTCAGCTCCTCAGCTGATATAAATCTTATTCACTTTGGTGAGAGATTACTTTTCTGGTTCAGCAAGCCACTGTGGCCCATTAATCCCCATTCTGCGTAAGTGGTTGGCCTGGAGAATGGGTGGATTGTGGCTCTGTGTCCTCCATGACTGCTGCCAAGGCAAAAGTGGAAGCAAAGAATGAATTGTGTTACTGAGTAATACAACTACTGTTACCTCCCCACTTAAAGTTCAGGGTGAGTCCATAATCTAGTCCACAGAGTCCTTCCTTTTGCTGATGTGTGGTTAAATGAGCCTCCTTGGAGGGATACTGGATATCTGAGGGGACTGGTAGGTTGCCCTTCAATTTAAACCTGGCCCATTTGGTATTTACCAAGGGTTAACAACTAATGAATGTACAGTATACAGGACAGGTCTTCCTGGAAGCAACTGAAAAACATTCTCCTATAATTGGCAATGACTCCTTTTTCTAGCAATCTTATAAAAAGAGGTCCTGGTACAAGTGTCTCCTTCTCTTAATGTGGTCTGTTTTCTTAGTCATGCCAATGTGAAGGACATACCGATTTAGAAGAAGGCCTAGTGGGAAAGCTTACAGTGTAATGGCTATATAGTACCTGGTCTATGAATTGCCAACTTCAGCCTTCAGGGCTTTCAATCCTGTTAATTTCACAAGCACTGAAATAACTTTAAAATAACACAATGTTTACCTACCAAAATAGTAATAAATCCAGAATTAATTCTAATTTCTGTCAACGGTGCATTGGCTTTGCTTATTAATGAAGTGTGAAAACATTTTTAAAAGCTCTGAGAACCAAAATAAATCTCACAGTTTCCCATTATGAACAGAATTAATCTCAGAATTTAATTTTAATGTTTCATGATAATATACAGAACATCCAGCAAACTATTCTAACAAACTTGGTGACAGAATGTGCAGATGGGCAAAGCAGTACAACAACTCAGAAAAAAAAAAAAATGGAGAAGTCCTCTGTCTGAGACTCCTCCAAAATAATTCCCCCTGTCATTTAGGTACAATACAATTTGTCTCCTTCCCTTTCCCTTCCTGGGAATTGGTACAGAAATATATTGTGGCTTCCACATGGAACTCTCATTCTGGCAAATGAAAGCAACATATGATCCATGCCTGCATGTATTGTCATCTTTGTCCAATAGTTAAAAGTACCATCCAGTTTGAAAACAAAAGAGCACTGTAAATCCAGGTGGAAAAGTTTTACAAACACCTGAGAATAGCAGATGTAGAAATGGTGAAAGCATTTATTCTGCACAGCTGACAGAACTCAACTATCCAATTCAAAATTATCTTGCAACCAGGGGACTTTCAGGTCCATATTAAATCACTTCCTTTATTGACAAGATTAAAATTAGAAGCTAGTTTCAAAAGGTGCAAACAAACTGAGTAGTGCACCTCTCCGGGTTGTCTCAGACTGATGGGGGAGAACGGCTCTTTTTTCCCCCAGAGGGCCTAATAGCTACTACTCTAACTAAAGCCCACCGGAGTTGTGGGTTATCGGAACATCTGGCAATCAAACTCTAGCTGTCTCAATATATCAAAATTACCTAGCCATTTTGAAAATTTTGGTTGTAATTCTTACAGAAAGCTCTGGAATAGGCTGTCTTGTGTTTTGTCTTTAAATGTAACATCCTTTTGTACAGCCAATATAATCCTTAATGTGATGATCTGCATACCTGCTCTTTAAATATATTTTTCTACTAGGAATTGACTCCCAGTTTAAAGAGTAAATCATTGAGGTATGGACTTGCATATTCTCCAGTTATCATAGGGGGTTTGTATCTGACTGTCTTTCTTAAATATGAAATCCCATAGGAGTTTGCTTAGGGATTTCTAAAAGGCCATTGATTTCCAGAGCCTTCAAAGCATTATAAAAAAATAACAAAAACAAAAAACAAAAAAACCCTCCACACTAGAACAAAGAAAGAACTCCTGCTCCTGTTGCCTTTAAGTATCCTTCACAATCTTTCCTTTAATTTGTGTTCTCAGCTACCAAGTTAACTTATGCAAATATTTTATTATAATTATCCTGAGAGTCCAGCAGGTTGGTGTCCACTGATGATTACTACAGGAGTTTTCATTTCTTGCTCCTTGCTTTGAACCAAAACTTGTATATTTTTTGTTGATTGCAGCCATTATTACTTGAGTCGTATTTAATTTCATTCTTTCTTTTAATATTAATCACATGCCTAACTAAATCTCTTCCCATTACATGTAACTAGAACTATGTCAGCTTCAAATGTTTCTGGAAAACTAGTTGCCCAGTTCAGTATGAAATTGTTGAGGGGTGAGTGGTTTCAGGGTTGAGATGAGACTGAGACACAGAATGAAGTGGGGAATGTAAACAAGTCATCCAAGTAGTTCCTCTTTTACACATTTTTTCCCCTACCATTCTGCATATAATGAATACTTCTCACTTGTAAAAACATTTTGTTGCTTTTCTTCCCTAACATTTATCTGTTCTTTCTGCCTTTCCTTAGCTCCTCAGGGTAGGGACTGTCTTCCTCAAACACCTGGAAAATGCCTGGCACTTTGTGGATATCATAAAAAAAATACAATAAAACAACAACACAATAAAAAAGGAGAAATATCTTTGATGAAGCATGTAAAGAATAGACAGGTTATGTGGATATATCACAGCCAGCTTCATAAGTTTGTCACTATGGTCTAAAAGAGCCATTTATCTACTCTTTTATACACGTCTTCAGCGTAAAAGGCAAGGATTGTTATGCATGATACCTTTTACTGGACCCACTGTATAGCTGGGAGGGATACAGACAAGCTTTTGAGTCATCCAAACTCTTATAACACTTGGTGTGGAGGGTTATCACAGGACTGATCACTTGTCCTTCTGGAGTTTTGGATTGGAAATCAGGCCTTGAACCCTTGTAATTAGTCTTGCTATGCATTCCTGGTTCCCACACAGATTATAAATCTCTGTGCACATGCTTAACTAAGGTACTCAGGGGGTACATCTACACATGTGCTTTTCTGTGTAGTAGACCAAGTAGTTTCTCAGTAAAGCATCACCATCTACACATGTACCGGTATTAGGGCACAGTAAATTAATTTACTCCACCATATGTACTGTCAGGGTATAAGTGGCACCTGGTCAGCCCAGGCAGCTGGAGACCTGCTCTACCCTGGCTCAAACTGCTGCTGTCCTGGGCATGTGTAGACAGTGTACCTGGGAGCAGTTTACTCCAGCTCAAACTGCTCCAAAGTTTATTGTTTTGCATTAATTGCATATGTAGATGCACCCAGGGATGATTAAAATGTGCTACTCTCTCACTACCCTAACCCAAATTCATGCTATCATGTGTGGTAGGTGGCGGAAAATGTTAACACCACTGGAATGGGATAGAGAATGTGTGATGTTTTCAGAACTGGTGTGTTATAGTGGATCTGACTTCCCTGCAAAACAGCAGAAAGGGGGAATTTTCACTGATCAGAGTTAAGGGTGCTATATAATGAGAGCTATTGAAGTTCATCTTTGACCTCTTACTAAGAGCTCTCCATCATCATCATCTGTGCATGTCCTGGTTAGATTTTGTACTGTAAAGCACACTAGCTTGCTTGATTAAATCTCTCATGCTGTAGGTTTAGTTCTAGTATCTGCACTAGTTTTGCTCTTACTCCTCTTAGATCCTCTTGTCCATCAGACATTTCTCTCTTGTTTTCTTCCTACCCCTCTACTATTGAGCTCTCTATTGCTTTCTTTTCCTTCTTCCACTGCCCTCCTGTAATTTCCCTCCGGACTTTACGGTGTCCAATTCTCTCCAGTGTATCTTCCCCATCTCTTTCTACTGCTGGGTTCCAAATTTACTCTTTCATGTCCTTCTTTTCAGGATTTGAGTTCCCTGTATCTTTCACCTTCCCTCTGAATTCTTTTTTCATAAAATGTCTTAAGTTCCCTTTGTCCTCTTTCTCTCTCCCCTTAAACTCTTTGGTTTTATGTATAGGTGTATGTCTGTATCACCAGGTGTGCTGGCAGAAGTACAACTCCCTGGTGCTTTACAGAAAGCACCATGAGTAAGACTGACCCTCCCGACCCAACAGACATTTGCTGTTGGATCAGGAAGGTGGAGAATTGGACTCCACTTTGGAGCCAATCCAGCAAGACAGGCTGCATTTCTGCATCCTCTTCCATTAGCACCCCACTCCACTCCCTCCAGCTCTGGTGCTGTCTTAGGATGGGAGGGAGAGAAGGCAGGGGAGGGAGGCCCAGCCTGGAGTAGGGGAGTTGATTGGAACCCTTCACCTTGGTGGGAAGGAGGGGCTCCAATCCACCCACCCCATCCTCCAGCGCAAGCTGGGCCAACCCCAAACGGATCTACACCCCCCCCCCCATCCTGAAAACAACACTGGGGACAGGGCAGGTCTGCTTGAAGCCAGCCCTGCTCCCAGTGTACACAAACAGATGTTAATGAAGGTACTCCCCTTTGGAGTACCTTCGTCTGAACCCTCATATAATGAGGGTTTATTTGTTGAGCAATTGGTAACTTTTTAAAGTGCTGTGCAGTCATGCACTTCTGTCAGTGTATGTCTGTAGAGCACTTTCAATGGCCAACTGCATGACAAAACGTCACTTTTGTCAGTACCCCTTATCTCTTTCCCTGTGACACCGTAAGTCCCTCTATTTTCTTCTTTCCTTTAATTTCCCGTGTATCCTCCCTGCATTCTTTTCCTTCTCTTTTGCATCTTTCTCTCTGTTCTACCTTCCCTTCATTTCTCTTTGCTGCTCAGTAACAGTTCCTTCTCCCTCTTCCTCACTGATTTCCCCTATCTGGTACTGAGGCTCTCTGTAAACCATTGAGTCTTAATATAAATTCCTTATCTTGTCTAGACTATAAGTGAAAACTTGATGCACACATTCTGCTGACAAAGTTTGACTAAGCTTTTCTACAGTTTTGCATTGAAACAATCCTTCTTGTTTCCTGTCCTCATCAGATTTTTTTAAGTTAGCGTATTGCCATTTCCCAATCTAGAAATGTTTTTATTTCAATGCTGAATGAACTCATCCAGGAAGTTTTTAAATCTTTTTGTAAAGTTGTTAAGGTACTCCCTGAAATCTCTGGATGAAAGACACCAAGATAAATGTCAGCTATAATTGCTAATTAAAATTATTTCAAATGTACAATAATTTTCAGTCACTTCTTTTAACATCGGGGCACATGGCACTACATTTCGAATTACCCTAGGCTTCACTGACATAAGTGATGTTCTAAGGGTAATTTCTCACTAGTGAACTGCTCATGCATTTGTTAGGAGATGTCTTGACATTCATTCTTTCCACCTGCATTTTTTCCCTTTCAACTTTAGTTATGGACTATCACTTTCTCCCTATTTAAGTGTTTTAGCACAATGGGGACACATCCTTATTGAGCCCTTTAGATACTACTGAAATCAAAATGTCAGTACCTCTTAAAATATCAGGCACAGCAGGTCCTCATTCCAAGAGCATTCTGAGTCTTCTGTAAAGTTTTAGTCTCAAAGACAAACTGGTAGTGTTTATACCTTCTTCATCTACCTCACTCTGACATTGGTCATCTATGTTGAGGAGATCGCAATTTAGCTAGTAAATCAGAACCTCAACTAATATCAGTGGAGTTAGGCTGATTTACACCAGTTGAGGAGGTAACCCTGGGACTAATATCATAAGATCTTGACAGAGTTTGCTGCTGAATTACAGAGGCATGTAGCAGAATAATATTTGAATAGGGCCATATTCTGAATTAATTAACATCAGTCTAAATCTAGAGTAATCACGCAGATGTCAGCAGAATTCCCCTTGGCTCAGACAAGTGTGGTTAAGATCAAACTATGGCTGATGATCTTTGCTGGTGACACTTCTGCTTTCTTACTAGACAGATGCATTTTTAGTTGATGTGATTGCCCTTTTCCTTACTGTTTCACTGACAGGTAGTTACTCTGAAGTACCCCAAATCCCAGTGGATAGAATAATAGGCCCGATCATTGCAACAAGCTTTCTATTGACTGCTGGACCAGTCTGAGTTTAACTTACCATCCATCTCCTAACCCTTTCAAGCTGCCAGCATGTCACCTGACATTAGCCCTCCTACTCAACTGAACTAATCTGGACAACACTGGCCTCCTGCCAGCACTGCACTTCATCATTAACTCTCCTAGTAGAATCTCTTTCTATCTCTTTTGTGGGTATCCATTTTATCCTGCTTTAGCCACTTTCATTTAAAACTCTTCAATCTCTAAGCAATAACCTTTTCATCTACATGCTATAATATTTTCTTAAGAATTTATGATTTTTCCATTCTTCTCCCTTCCTATTTGCAAATGATCATATTAGCCTACTTATAGGAATACTTTGCAAATACTCAGTAGAAGGTGACTTATCTTAGCCCTTTCCTCTTCTCAAGAAAAAAAGAATCAACCTTTAATGAACTTGCTGCTAAAGTAGATTAGCCATTTTCTGGTGGCAAGATTGATGATGCTATCAACATTATTAAGTCACTAGGTATGAATTCCTCATTGAGGAAAGCCAAAGTATTTAAGCTCCTGACTACCCATCTCAGTGTTGCCTTTTTGGTGCCCTGTCCAGAATGAGATATACATACATACATACATACACACACATAAATAAATAAAACACAAATACATAATAAAATGAAGGTGTAAGCTGCTCCTCACTTCAAACAGTGCAGAGCTTTTAGCTGTACATGTTTAACAGCTTTAGATATTTGGATGACTGCTAAATTTAGACTATCCATTTATTAGAGGATATTGCTTGGGCTTGTAGTTCATACCCTATATCGACTATGTTCCCATGTATAGGGACTTATTTTCTTAAATCTAATTTTCTTTCATTTATAAGTGGTGATTTTGGGGATTTCTTTGGATAACAAGCATCTGTGACTGTAAGGATTGGACTTAGTGGCCCAGGAGATCACTTCAGGTCCTATGCCCCCTTTCTGTCCCTCAGTTTAAGCATTATTATTTCCTCTCTCACATGCCAATCAGTGCTGTACACACATCTTATGAATTTAAAAGAATTCAGGTAAAGAACAGGGTTCTCTCCCTCTCTCCCCCATTGCCAGATTATTACTTTTTTTTTTTTTTTTAAATCTGTTCCTGGGTGGTTTGCTATTTGCAGGAACAGCAGAGCCAGACATTTCACAGCTCATTTGTCTGCTAGGGCTTCCCAAAGATGTGAGCTTTATGATATACACAAAAATGTCTTAGGATTTGGTCTCAGCTTGATTATAATGTAGCTGAATGCATTCCATGAGCAGAGGATGTTTTTAAGTATCTTATGTATGGGAGAAGTGTCTAGGAGTCACTGTAGCTGAATGTCCAAAAGTATGGATATGGGTGGGCTTGATCATCTGAACACTGGATAATTACACAGGAGGGTGAAAACAAATGATACACCCTCTTAAGAGCTAGTACAGGGGCACTTCGTGAACGTGCTTCCATAGCATTCCTAAGGCCACTGCCCCTTCTGTTCTATACAAATCCCAGAGTTTGTTGTAAAAGTCCCTTCCCTTCTGGTGTTCTAGTTTCAGTGGGTGCATCTACACATGCACTTTACTGTGGAATTGACTAATTAGCTCCTTAGTAAAGTGTCACTGCCTAGATGTGTACCTGTATTAGTGCACAGTAAATTAACTAACTCTTCCATAACATAGTACTGTTGGGGTGAAATGCAACAAAATGCACATGTAGACAGCGACAGGGCTGGCTGGGGCACAAGGGTGCTAAAGTTAGTTCTCATGTCCCCTCTACCCCCCTACACCACCACCCGAAGCATGGGGCTGAACCCTTCAGCCCACTGTCAGCCCCAGGCTGCTCCACCCTGGCTCAAACTGCTGCCGTCCCAGGTGCACGTGAAGACACTGCACCGAGGAGCAGTTAACTCTGGCATGAACTATGCCAGAGTTTATTCCTTCAAATTAATTGCACATGAAGATGCACCCAGTGTGTACTAGCTTGCATTGCAGAATGGTCTGTAATATAATTTAAAGGATGTCAAGTTGACTGATAAAATTATTGATGTCTCTTAAATTAGGTCAGGTAGCTGAGAGGCCTATAACACTGAAATAAATAATTGTGTGTCTGCTGGCAAGAGAGGTGACCATTTTTATAAAAGACACAGCAAATGATGCTTTTGCAATAGTTTTAGCCATATTATTCAGTGGGCTATAGGTTATTCAAGTGAAAATGTTGCTGCTGCTCTAAGTTTAAACATTTGTTTTTTAATCAAAAAGGGTTGGATGCTTCAATTTAATATACTGTTTATTGAACCCATAAACTGGCACCATTATCACTTGCATAGGATGCCTAACCATCTTCTAACAGCACAGGCTGTATCTAAATTAAAACAAATGGCTCATCCCTATCACGACCAATGAGGGAATTCTGGGGACTTAAATCTTTTTCTGCCATTGGGATTGAGCAAGTATGATAGGCACTATTTTGGATGCCTTGGAAACAGACAGTACAGTAGGAAATTGGAAGAAATAACTTACAGACTCTCGGCATTTTAGTTCATTTGACAGAAGTTATGTCATACAGAATCTAACCTTTTTCATTCCACAGACAACTTTATAAGAGAGAGCGAGAGATTCTTTTGCATTAAAGCTGTGCTCCCACTTCCTTTCTACCTGAATCCTTGAAAAGTCTCATTCAGAAGGTTTTACCTCCCGTGACACAGAACAAGAGAACGACACTAAAATGCTTCAAAACTGAGTCTGATTTATAGTGAGAAACGCTTACATCTGTGGGGTGTTGATAGTAATCTGAGTGGCACTGAAGATCCACAAGGTCTTCAAAAGCCCCAAATTAGTACAGTCCCATATGTAGATTATGGGAATCAGGACTTGGTGTGCATCCTTTGAAAAATACCATTAAGTGTCATTCCCTGAGTTCTGGCATCTTTCAGTCTGGGGCATAAGGCCAGGCTGACAGAGGAAAAAAAGAAATAATTGTTAATGGACAATATATTGGTAAGAGAGATGAGCTTTAAGGACACTTTTGAATCAGACTGAGCTACATGTCTAAATGGGAGCTAGACACTTTTGAACTTCTGGTCAATGGAGTTCAGTTTTAGTTGCAGTTGGTGCAAGGTGACAGCTGCATAGTGCTACAGTAATTGACAGAATTATGTCATCTTAATCGAATCATTAGAGAGAACAAGTTACATCTGAGGATGTTGTTTTATTTTCCATAACCGTGAAATGATTATATCTGAAACACCTCCTGAGTCCTAGATTTTAGAATTAAAAACCTAGGGCCATAACATTTTTCTCACTAGTGAGAAAAGCCTCAAAAATACTATTCTCTCCAGCTTTTTCTTGGAGAAAAATTGTATTTCTACACCACAGTTACACAGCATATGGCTATTTAGCTTGCACCATAAAGCTATTTAGCTAGACAACTATCAATATCTGCATTAGGTAGTTTAAGCCTAGCTCAAGTATCTCTACACTACCCTTCAGTGTAGCTATTTGCAGTATATGGAGTCATGAATGACAGGTGAAGTTATAGAGGACTGTAGATGGACTAACATAGTGTTCATCTGTGAAAAGGGGAAAGTGAAAACTGAGGGAATTATCCATTGACCATCCTGATTTCAGTGCCTGGGAAGTTACAGTAGCAAATTATGAAACAGTCAAAGGAGAAAGGGTTGATCACTAGGAGCCAACATGAATTTGCTGAGAACCAATCATGTCAAACTCATTTGCTTTCCTTCTTTGCAAGGGTATCTAGTTTGGTGGATGAGAGGAACACACTGAATACCATATTCTTGGACTTAAATCTGGCTTGTGATACAGTCCGGTCCTATGTGATATTCTCATAAGCAAACTAGAGAAAAGTGGGCTAGGTAGAATTACTTTTAGCCAATAATATTTGGCTGACTAAGTACAAGAAGAGTGGATCAATGTTAGACTAACAGAAGGTTTTATGTGGAGTTCTACAGGGGTCTGATCTGGGTCTGGTGGTATTTAACATTTTTGTCAATGATTTGGATGCAAGAATAGAGAGTTTCCTGACAATCTGAAGATGAAGTGAAACTGGGAGAGATTACAAATGCTTGGGAGGATAGGATTAGAATTCAAAAGTCTCTTGATAGAATGGAGAATTTGGCACAGACACAAGAATGAAATTCAGTAAAGACAGAGGCAATGTGCTATACCTTGGGAAGAAACACCAAATGCCCAAATACATATTGAGAGATAATGGGCTAGGTAATAACATTGCAGTAACATTTATGGGGATATTAGGGGAGCACAGACTCAACCTGAGCTGGCAACATGACACAGTTGCAAGAAAAAAACAATATAACATTGGGCTAAATTAACCTAAGTATTGAATGGAAGATGCAAAAGGTGACAGTACCTCTGTATTCATTAATGGTTACACCTCAGTCAAAGTATCATACACAATTCTAGGCTACAATTTAAGAAACGTAGAAAAATTGGAAAAGATTGAGAGGCAAGTGATGAAGGTGATAAAGGGGGTGTAATGCAAGTTGTATAAGGAAAGGATGAGAAAACTAGATACGATCAATCTGGAGAAAAGGTGCCTCAACCAAAAGGGAGAAGAATTAAAGATGTCCAGGATAGACATGAAGTATTAGGTTCAAACTGCAGCAAGGCGAAATCATTAAACACAGATTTTCTTATTGTCAGAGCAGTAGGAAACTGGAACATGCTGCCTAGGTAAGTTGTAGTATCTCCTTCATGGGAGATATTCAAAAAGAAGAGAGATCAACTTTTGTCAGGGACAATGGAGGAATAGTGCCTTCTGTATTTCTGCAATGCTTGGACTAAGTTAACTTTGAGGTCCCTTCCAGTTCTGTGATTCTGTATATAAGCTAAGCAAGTATGGGTTGGATGAATGGACTGTAAGGTAGACAGAAAGCTGGTTGGATCATGGGCTCAGAGGGTGCATCTACACATGCAGTTATTTGCAACTAAATTTACTATGCATTAAGCTAATCTGCAGTAAGGGATTTTTGGCAGGTGTCTACATATGTAGAGACCTGACAGTAAATTTAGTGCTATGTGCCCCTGTGGCCACCAGAGGAATTGCTGGTGGGTGCAGCAGCTTGGGAGGTAGGTGAGATGGGGCACTGAACACCTGAGGGCTTCTCTTCCAAGGAGGTATCAGGGCAGGGTGGGGACTCAGGCAGGCTGCCCCTGCTGATGTAAACTTCAGGGTTGCAGCCTGGGTCCCAGGATACTAAAATGTTTGTCAGATGCTGCATAAAGGGCATGGTCTTGTGGGCACAACCAAACTAATGATTGTGGACAGTCACAGCCACCCACAGTGCCCACAAGGCCTTGAGCTTTATGTAGCACTGCTACACCATCCAGGAGTGCTGTCACTCCCACATGCTGCCCAAAAGGACCTCATAAATGTGGATCCAGTTGTGGACCCTGGTGGAACGCTCGGGTGTGCACATGTTGGCAGGACTAGTCCTCAATGGGGAGGACAGGGAGGACATGGTGACCCATCCTGTGCTGGTTCTCTCGGACCGTGCCTGACTGTCCCTGTGTGGCCAACCCTGGCCAGCATTCAGGAGTGTTCTGCAGAGAGGCACAGCCAGACACTGGGAGCCATGTGGCAGAGGCAAATGGGCCACAGGACCTGCAAGCAAAGGACACACTGCTGGAGGTGAGCAGCAGCATAGGATAGGTGCTGACCTTGCTGCCAGAGATGGCCAGGCAGCAGCCCTGGGGGATTTCAGGGCTGAGAAGAGGCTGCAGCAAACTGCAGCCCTTTGCTACACTCACTTGTGGCCAAGCAGAGCTCTGGCTAGGGGACAGGAACTGACAGAGGCATCCGGGGTCCTGTCCAGTTGGGCACACAGGGCCTGCAGTGCTCCAAGGTGTGTGCACGCCCCAGGGCACAAAATGGCCACAGGCTTTTATAGCACATAGCTAGGGGCTGCCAGGGAGCAGCCCGGCCCTGGGGTGGGAGAGACAGCTAGGCAGGAACACCGCAGGCCCCTGTACCCAGCTGGACAGGACCCCAGCTGGACAGAAAGTGAAGGGAGCACTGCAGCACTGCCCCAGGGTCCCCTGGTGGCTAGGCAGACCCAACACTAAAGATAGTGTTGGGTTGCGTCTACACATGCATTATTGTGCTTTAACTAATTGCATCTAAATTTAACACCTGCAGGTGTCAAATTTAGTTGTGATTAGCCATTTTTACTGCACAGTAAGGCTATACACATGTACTGTGCAGTAAATTAGGTTAGGGCCCAGTAAAGCATCTCATGTAGATGCACCCACAGGCTATTAGTCAATGGCTTGATGTTTAGTTGGCAGCTGATATCAAGTGGAGTGCCCTAGGGATCAGTCCTGGGGCTGGTTTTGTTCAATATCTTTGACCTGGGAGATAGGATAGAGTGCACCCTCAGGAAGCTTGCAGATGGCACCAAGCTGGGGTAAGTAGTTTCATAGTTTCTAGGGTTGGAAGGGACCTGAGCAGATCATCGAGTCTGACTCCCTGCCATGGCAGGGAAGAATACGGGGGTCAAATGATATGCAGCAAGCTAGGGCTAGGATTCAGAGAGACCTTGACAAATTGGAGGATTGGACCAAAATAAATCTCATGTGGTTCAGTAAGGATAAGTGCAAAGTCCTGCACTTAAGACAGAACAATCTCATACGCTGGTACAATCTGGGGGCTAGCTGACTAGAAAAGGACCTGGGGATTACAGTGGACAGTAAGCTGAATACAAACCAATAGTGTGTCCTAGTTGTAAAGAAGGCTAATGGCATACTGGGCTGCATTAGTAGGAGTGTTGCCAGCAGATCAAGGGAAGTGATTCTTTCCCACTATTTGACACTGGTGAGTGCCAAAAAGGGGAAGACCACATCTGGAGTACTGTATCCAGTTTTGGGCCCCCCACTACAGAGAAGATGTGGTGAGAGTCCAGCAGAGGGCAACAGAAATGGTGAGGGGGCTGGGGCATGTGACTTCTGAGTGGCTGAAGGAACTGGGCTTATTTAGTCTGGAGAAGAGAAGACTAAGAGGGGATTTAATAGCAGCCTTCAACTACCTGTAGGGGGGTTCCAAAGAGGAACTAGCTGAACTGTTCTCAGTGGTGGCAGATGCATGAAGAAATGGTCTCAAGTTGCAGCAAGGGGGGTTTAGGTTAGATATTAGGAAAAACTTGGTCACTAAGTGGGTAGTAAAGCACTTGAACAGGTTACCCAGAGTGGTTGTGGCATCTCCATCCTTGGAGGTTTTTAAGAGCTGGCTAGACAAAGCCTTGGCTGGAATGATCTAGTTGGGGATGGTCCTGCTTTGAGCAGGGGGTTGGACTAGATGACCTCCTGATGTCCCTTCCAACCCTAATTTTCTAATTCTATGATACCCAAAGAAATTTCACTCATTCTTCCATAGCTAATGGAAAAAGGAAAAAGTTTCTAGTGGGGCCTACCTTATAGAAGACTCTACCATTTTTTTTTTTTTTTTAAAGGCACGTGGAAGTTCTTTCAACAAAGTTCCACCTTAAATTACCTCTATACCAACCCAAGATTTCATGCACAGCCTGAAAGGAGTGACAGGATACTTAAGCTTTCCCATTTCTTTTCAAATCCCTGTGCCCTATTAGCTTTCAGTACTTACCCTAGATTTGACACTGCAGTAAGAAAACCCACTCCTCTGCAATTCCTGATAACCAGTAGCTTCTCCTTTTTTTAGCTCTGCTTTCTGACCTCATTGATTCTCCTTCCCATTTAAAAATCTCGGAGGAAAACACGCTTTTTTTTTACCACTTAACTCCCCTCACTTTCCGTCTCTGCTGTTATTGGTAATTTAGCACTACAGTTCTATATTTTAGCTGTGTAAAGTGTTTTCAAATTTAGTCCCTATGAAAGCGAAGCTACACAAGCTACAAGTGTAATGCATTACAGTTGGTTTCATTAATAATCTTAAGAAAATGGCACTGCACCATAACAGAGCACACAAATTCAGCAGCTCCACATTTGATACAGCAAGTTCTCAGAAGAGAGTTAATAAAAACATCCACGAGGAACTAGAGCTATTTAGGTTTCTATTTTACCACAAACAAGGCAAGATTTTTTTTTTTCTCCCAGGGCAAGCAAAGGTAGACTGTAAATATATTTGGGGCTCACTGTGTCAGGCTTTGTCTATCCATATTACAGCTACATTTCTATGTTCATTTAATTTAATTTCTTTCATTCTTGCTTTATTTCATTTCTATATCTGCAAAGCTGCTATTCTACTTTATTTTAACCATTTTAATAATATCAGATCTTTTTTGTAAACTCTGTTGGGAGGATCTGTATTTCAATTCCAGATGGAGATGCTGTCTGTTGATGGATTGAATTACAGCTCTTTGCAAAATCTTGTTATTAACAACACCAGGAAGAATGGGGTTTGTTTTTTTTCATGTTTGTGCTGTCTTCCTGCAACAATCACTGAGGAGGTGGCTGGAGACTAAAGCTGCAGGCAACTGTTTTAAGGCAACTGTAAATCCACATACATGGGGCTACATCTGCAGCTAATAAACATAAGATTTTATAGCAGTTGTTCCCTTTGAAAGGTGAGAGCTGTTTGGAGTGCAGAGCTCACTTTTTTTCTCCCTGCCCTCACGAACCTGGGCTTGTTGCTTTGAGGTAGGCATATTCCACTGAAATAAATGACACTATCTATGGCTCACATCTCCTCTGCATAATGCCTGTAGTTGATTTCTTGACATAATACATGCAAGAATGTTTTAGTACCATGTTGTCTGTCCTAACAGCTTACACATCCTCTCTTCCTCTCAGATATACTGGAGTGACTCTTCAAAGTTTTGTGCAATGGAGTCAGCTAAGAAACTTGCTAAGAATGCTTAAAGCCTTTCAGAAGTTTACAGTACTGGATCTCTCAAGGCAGAGTTTATTATGGAGTACTGTAACACTAAAAATCTCTAGTCAGCCAGAGATGTGTCTTTGGATTCTTAATCTGCCCTTGCATATAGTGCAAACATTTTGGAGACTGCTAGTCCTGAGGTTGTTACACATCTTTCCTTCTATTTCATATGATTTGATCCTTATCTTCCTTCCTTGTCATTAGTTGAAGCTAAGACTATTGATTCTTCCTATCTCTTCTCTGCAGTTCACTTACCTAGAACATGAAAGCTTTAATTTTTAATATGGAGCTGCGACTTGAGGAGTGGTGAATTCAGCATGCTATGTTCAGTCATTGGACTGTCTGGATCATTGTATGATGGGTAATGCAAACTTCTCAGTTCATAGCACAACACGGAAGTCAGATATGGTTAGCAATTTCTCCTGTTTTATGTAAATGAGGTGCACCCTCCTGGTTCTTAGGAAGCCTCTGACATATCATCTTAAATTAGATAGTGTGGGTGCCCTGTTCTGTATAGTACAGTTTTATTTTCACATCTCAGAGAAGATTCAGTGAAACCTATGCAGCAAGTATATGCACATTATTATTATTTCCGTTGTAGTAGTGCCCAGAGGCCTCTATGAAACCAGTTTATTGGGCAAGGTGCTGTGCAAATGCATTTAATAACTATCATGCATTCAACACACATATGAAAAATATTAAAATAGTACAGGTAAGATTGAGCTACAAGATTCAGATCTGGAAAAAGCTTCTGAAGTCTCCAAATTCAGGGGTTTAATTAGAAAGGTTAGGGTGAGCAATGAAATTGAGATGTAGGTCACAAACTTGAACCCTCCTCTTCTCAACAATTTTCTCACTTACTGTGTATTTTCCAGTGGGTAAGACACTCCTCCAAAAAGAATTATGGTAAAAACCATTTTTGACCAAACTGCATTCACTCTGTTAACTGAAATGTTTGAAATGAAAGTTATTTTCATTATAGATCTTTGGTGTGTAAGAAGCATTGGTATACAAGAAATCTAGTTTTTGACTTCCTTTTCCCAGGAGAAAATGCCTTAAACATCAGAAAAATATGGTGTTTGATCATCAGGGATCCTGGTTTTCACTGTTTAAAAAAAAAACAAACACAAATTCTCTGATAAATTTGAAAATGCTCCCATTAAAACCCACCAAATCTGCATTTTTCTGTGATTAAAATGAAATGTCATTTCAATGGAACACAATGTTCAGGTATCGGCGGAACACATTTTAAAATTCTAAATATATCAATAAAACACCAATTTGGAAGCCTACCAGTGCCTCAAACACTATTCAAATATTATAAAAGCCTAAGTCTGTCTGTATGCTTGGCCGTCTCTGTCCGTCTGTCCATAATGCTTTATTTGTGCTCTGATTGGCTTACAAACAGCCAGAGCACAAAGCAGCATTCTGACAGAAAGCAGCCTGCTGCCATGATGGTGGGGACACAGGGGATGGAGCATGGGGGGGGGGAACCAAAACAGCTGTCCCCTCCACCCCCCACCCCCATGGTCATTTTTGATGAGCAGTTGGCTAGTAGGCTAGCTAATAAAATAAATTCTAAATACCTATACATTTTGGCATTTGATTTTTGGGGTTTTTTTATCATGGAATATCAGAGCTCCCCCAGGTCCTTTTACTCACCAAGATGCAGGTCAAGCTGTGGTTGCCCCCCACCCCTCCCCCACACTGCTTTGTGGTGCTGGGCAGATCTGATATGCCTGTGCCCTGCCCATGTGATTGCCCCTCACTCCTAATCCATAGCCCCCCACTTATGCACGCACCCTGCAA
>NW_017729006.1:1126696-1127125 GCF_001723915.1 Gavialis gangeticus
ACATATCCTATGCCTCCCCCACAGCCAGATCCCCTCACAAGAACCCCACGCTCCCCTCACCCCCTGCCATACACACACCACACACTCCTTCCCACATGATGTACAAGAGGAAGACATTATTTCTGAGCTATGAGGATATGTTGGGGGGTGGGGGCAGTAATATGCTGGTGCCCTGCCCCTGCCCATTCTCCCTCCCTCATTCCCAAGCCACAGCTCCCCCAACCTTACTACTGCCCCTCATTCCTGACCCATAGATCCCAGCCCTGCCAGGGCCCCTCACTCCTACACGGCAGGACCCCACAGCCTTGAGCCGCAAACCTCTGGTGCTGCCAGTGCCCCACATCTCTGACCCACTGTCCTGCACCACACACACACACACAGCCTCCTGCACAGATTAACCTGTATCCACTTCTTGGGCTGCTCGCACCT
>NW_017729006.1:1127136-1130961 GCF_001723915.1 Gavialis gangeticus
CCTCACTCCTAATCCATAGCCCCCCAGCCCTACTGGTGTCCTTCACTCCCCACCCACAGCCCCCTGCCCCTCTCAGCCTTGCTGGAGGAGGCCCCCAGCTGCCAGGGCTATGGGGCCAGGGACTCAGTCCATGGCCCCCTTCCCCCTCAGCAGTACTCAGACCCTGGATGCCACCCATGGGAGGCAGCAGCTGCTGTGGCTGGAGTACAGCACAGAGCCTGGCTCCTCCTTCCCCACAGGTGACACTGCTGGAGTGGAGCCCAAGAGGAATATTGGCTGGTGGCTGCAGGCTTAGGGCTCCCTGCCCTGCTGCTCTTCCCCCCAGGGCCTCCATGGCCCAGTGGGCAGGATCTGGCACAGTAGGGCAGAGTGGGCTGGGAAGGCTTGGTGCTGCCACTGGGAGCCCCACACTGCCATGGTGAGGTGCCCCCTGCCCACCCAGCAGCATTGGGAGACAACTCTGTGCTGCTGCCCCCACTGCTGCTGAGTGGGTAGAGGGTGCCTTGCCATGGCAGCGTGGGGTTTCTGGAAGGCACCGAGCATCCCTATTTTACCCTGCCCTATTGGGTCCCACCTGCTGAGCTGTGGAGGCCTCATAGGGAAGCCATCTGGGCAGGAGTCATGAATCTGCAGCAGGCAGCCCACATCCACGCCAGCCCCATGCATGTCTGGGGGATACATATCCCCCATTCTGCTGTAAGGAGCATGTGCAGAGGTGGGGAGCCAGCCCCCCTGATACTTACCAGACAAGCCACCCATGGCTTTGTTCTGCTCTGTAGCTGGGCCCTGTTGCTGCACATTCCCACCCCAGCTCTGGACCCCAAGCTCCAGGCCTGAATTACCACCCTGGCTGGGCAGCATCACCAGCCCCAGCCCTGCCCAACTCCATCCCTCCCTCACTATGGGGGCCACAATCTCCATCCCCAGGCCTACCTGTGGGGAGATGCAGGAGCTGCTCTCATGCTGTCCAACTGCCATGAGCATGTGTGCATGCACACATGCATGTGGCGCCATCTTCCTACTCTCCCCAGCCCCTTGCAGGCAGGAACTTTGTCAGCCTGCAAGGGGAAACCCACTGTTTCCATTTTTCTCTGTAAAATGAGGAAATCCACATTTTTCCTCATTTTTCCATGGCAGATGAAAAAATGAGGATCCCTGTTGATCATGCTTCCCCTGATTTAACCAGATGAGCCTGAATAACATTGAACAATGCTATCAAGTCCAGAACTGTAGCCATGGTATGGTGTATGAGGGTTGCAATCAGGAATTTACTACTTTGAGAGAGTAAACAGGAATGTCGTATTTCCTTCCACCCTCTTCCCCCACTCGCGTTTCTGGTCCTTATACAGTTTTTGTCTTGGGAATTAAGTGCTATAATTTTAATACTTGATGCATTACATGAGTGAAACCAGACAGCTGTACTAGTTCCAAATCATCAGTAGTTGTTGGTTTGATGGGGTCCACTTAGCTGGGTGATGCTGTTAAAATGGGGAAAAATGGAATCACCAAACAATCCCTAGTACCGAACAATGTGAAGGTCATTGAAGGGGGTTGAGAGGGGATTCATTTATCAAAACATTGAAAATGGGAGAGGAATGGAGAAAATTTAAGTGGATCTCCAATTTTAGAGCAAAGAAGAGAGTTCTGAGCCTTTAACGGAAGAATTTACAATAATACTAGCTGCTTCAGAATAAGAATCGAAGCTTCAAACAATTGTTTTGTTTTCTGTTTCTTTGTAGATGGATTCCTATCATTTTTGTAACACCTCTGTCTCTCAAAGTATCTGCAAAGGGTTTTTTTTAATGGAGTAGGAAACAAAATGTGACAATAAACTAATCTTTCAAAGATTGTTCTGCCATTTTTCAGCTTCTAAACATCTGAATCTTTTCTTCCCTGAAAGTCTCTCCTTCTTCCCTCCCACTCTCTCTTTTATGTATCAACTCCAGCTTAAGAGCTTTATAATAAAGTCTCTCTATCAAGATTCAAGTGTTGGTATGGTCTCAGATTATAATCGCACACAGAAAATTATGTTAGAAGTTTGTTACTTAGAAACGGTAATATTCAAAACTTAAATCGTAATGCTATCATTTCCTAACTGTGAATACTTAATTTGGCCTCCTTATGTATATGCATCATGACACAGTATTAATTATATGATCACATTAATTTCATCGTTTTTCTATGGGATCTCTGCCTTATTGAATACACACAATAACTAGTGCACACTGAATAAGCTGCTATTCAGGATCTCATTTTATCCTTATTCTTCAGTATGTGGCCCCTAGGCTTACTCTATATACAGTTTTTTATTTCCATGCAGGCCTTTTTTATAATGCCTCTCCATATGGTTTAATAAAACTCAAATTTGCAGGGTTAGGTTCATTACTCCTCTGGGCCAAGTACACACAGTCCAAAAGGCCAAGGCTGAATTGATTCAATGTTCACAGGTTAGTCTAAGCAGCATAGTTTGAACTAATAAGCAAGTAAACAGACATTCACTTTTGATTTCAGAAATGCCACCACATGCCTGCAGTGGCTCAGGTTAGAAGCTGGGGTATGCTAGAGCTCAAACAGACAGCTTGGTCTAAGGTAAGGCTAGCCTGCCCAACCTGCAAAGGGGGCTTGCAGGGGAGGTGCAAAAAGCATCCTGGGATGCTGGGGTATGCTAAATTAAACTTGAATCTGGAAGAGATTTTGGATGGAAGTTCACCAACCCGATTTCACCTATACCAGTTAAATTTGATACTATATCCATCCAGGTATATCTTAAACTGATTTGGGCCATTTCAAAAGTGCTTTATGTGGACTGAACTTCTGGTGTGTTACAGATTTGAACTAGTTTCTGATCACTTATACTGGTTTATGTGCAACTTCTGTCTCTAGCCCTGAAGATGCTGCTTTTTGAAGTAACTGGGGTTTTACAGAGCCATAGCAAACATCTGTGTAGGACTGCTGAGGTGTTCCAGATATTTTCTATGCTTTTTATTTAAAAAACAAAACAAACAAACAAACAAAACACTGCTTCTCCATCAGCTGGAGCTCATTAGCAATCCCATGTAGCACATCAGAGAAGCAGCACCCTTTGAAATGAAAGCAACAGCAAATAGGTCAGCAGCTCATTTTTATTCAGCAGTTCTCTCAATTAAGTGGGTTGTGAACATGAATGATCCAGCTTCTGCTGTATTAAAGTACTTTACAAATCTTAATGAATTAATTTGCACAGCACCCCAGTAGGGTAAGGGAAATGCCATTATTTCCATTTTACAAATGGAGAACGGAGACAGAGGCCCAAATCTTATTTCACTTCAAGGCTTCTAACTCTGCTTAGGCCATAAAAGCTGACAGGTAAGTGGCATTCAGTGTTGCTTACACAGATATTAGATCACATTTCCACCTATGAATGGACTTTCCTGCTGAGCATGTAGGAGATTCAGTACAACCACTTAAACTCTGGAGCAATCATATTCTACCTGGGAAATTGCCTAATTCACTCTAAACACACCAGATCTTTAAGTAGAGAAATAGCATAACAAGTGGCAGCAACAGCCACTTCTTAGCCCAACAGCTCAGTGGGTTATGGGATTTATATAGGAGTGGTAGACCCAGATTCTAGCCGTCTCTCTACCAATGGGTATTAACCCATGTCTTCCACTTCCCGAAGTGCCCTAATCACAGAGTCGAAGGCTAGGCAAGACTAACAGTACCACCCTTCCTGCTTAACAGCTGGCCCAGTGGACAGCCAAGAGGAGAAAAATATATCTAGGAGAGTGTAACAGGTCTCCCCCCCGGTGCCATCTTCCTAGTCATCCACACCTTATGTGGGGC
>NW_017729006.1:1135961-1138323 GCF_001723915.1 Gavialis gangeticus
ACCCTTCCTGCTTAACAGCTGGCCCAGTGGACAGCCAAGAGGAGAAAAATATATCTAGGAGAGTGTAACAGGTCTCCCCCCCGGTGCCATCTTCCTAGTCATCCACACCTTATGTGGGGCGCCCTTGGAATCCTTCTGTCCCGCTTTAATCTCACCTGCCATATCTTGATGGAATTTATTATGAGAGCAGGAGACTGCCTATTCTATTGGGTATGCTGGGGTCTCTCCTAGAATGGCCCAACCCTTTTTATTCTAGCTAGACCTCCTCATCCAAACCCACCACACAGGGTTTGACACCAAGGCTCTAGCTTTTCCTTCAAGTGCTTGGAGGCTGGTGGCCCTCTTTTCTGCTCCCTTTGGGAGCAAGGCTCCCCCCAGCCCAGGGGCACAGGCACTGGCCCCCACAGCAAAGGGACCACCGGTTCAAAACCAGGGGCAACCTACCAGTCCTGGCAACAACACAAGAAACCCCACCCCCTTCTATATATATCCTTGCACACCCCCACACCAGGCATTCCTGGACTTTTTAAGATAGTCTTTCCAGTGCCAGTGTTAGTCTCATCCCAAAAGGTTGTGCCCTCACTAGCACCGGGGTCTGTGCCCCCAGAAGTGAGGCCTCCTCCATCCCCTAATAGCCTCACCCAAACCTCTGGCTGTAAACAGCAAACATAAAACTCAAGCCCCTAGACTATAACATAAATCTCTGCCAATTGACAATAACACCATTCTTCCTGCCACACCAGGGTTGCTCTATCTTTCTCCAACCTCAGGCTGTACCTGCAGTCCAGCCTCTCCTCTTAGGTCAGTCTAGCAGAGCTCCTTCCCCTCCAGCTACTCACAGGAAACTGCCTCCCTGGACTCAGTCCTGGGGTTTAAATGGGCGCCAGGCCCCGCCCCTTCCGGTCAGCTGACCACTGAGAGGTATGAGTCACTGGCTCCCTCCGGTAGTCCTAGCAACCAGCACCTGCGCTCCTTCCTCATTGCTCCCAAGATTAGCATGCACCTTAGCTCCCTGCTATAGAGAGCAAAGCAGGAGGAGCCTTGCTCCATACTGTTGCTCAGGATGTGCACTGCCCTGCACTCTAGCTCTTGCTGCCAGCTCTATTTCATTTTACCCAATGACATTTTAATGCCAAAGAGTAAAAGGCCCCCTAAATCAATTCAAATTAAACTGCTTTAACAGTAGGTGAAAGAGCTTCCATTTATCATGGGCTATGAAGTAACACACATCTAGGTGGTTTCTACCTGGTGCCTGGTAAAGCCCTACTATATTTTACCCTGATGTAAATTGTCCTCTATCCAGACAAGGTTCTTTGGGTAAATGTGTTATATTTTATTAGACCAACTAAATAGTTGGAAAAATTGTCTGCTATCCATATACTCTCTCTCTCTCTCTTGCTGACCAGAAATCCCATCCTGAGCCTAAGAAACATTTCTCAGTGAAGCCAACTAGTGCTGCTTATGCTCACTGACACCAGTTCATTATTGAATCATTATGCTTCTTTCTATGCTTTTTAGCTCAGGAAGTAGAGCTTTTAGCAGTTTGCTAAATTAGAAACCAGGTTCTGTTTTACGTAACCCCAGATCTGTGCCTTCATTACACATAGGATTTATGTTAATGAGTTCTCAGTATGGACTTTTAATAGACATGTTAATAAAGTCAGCTTCAAGGAAAGTGTTAAATGCAATCTCTCAGAATACAAAGAGAGGGTTAATTAGGAAATTATGCAAGGGTGGTACTTAGAATTTTGTTTCAAGGATGTAATCTGCTTAAGCAGGCAGGAAAAGGACAGTGAAAGAAATTAAGCTGTATCATTACAGATGCAGTTTTAAGGGAAAGCCAGTATATTTTGCAACAATTAAAAAAAAAAAAATTTCAGGTACTCCTACAGCTTCACACTGCAGATGTTTGTTAATCAAATGCTAACGTCTATATCCAAGGATCTCACGCTCCTTGTGTCTTATCTCACCTTTAGGAATCAAAAGAAGCAGTACATTCTCCCGGTTTCCAGGGAGACAATATATTGCTCCCAGGTGATTGTCACATGCTATTGGTGGTGCTAGAGATGCTTCTGTTATAAGAGATGAGGTAACTTCTTCACTTAAGTTTCATTTTTATTATCAATAACAAGAGAAGGCTGAGGGGGGACCTGGTGACTGTCTATAAACTCACTAGGGGGGACCAGAAGGGTTTGGGGGAGACACTGTTTCCTCTAGCGCCTCCTGGCATAACAAGGAATAATGGACACAAGTTATTGGAGAGTAGGTTTAGATTAGACATCCGCAAGAACTACTTCACAGTTAGGGTGGCTAGGAGCTGAAACCAACTTCCAACGGAAGTGGTGCTGGCTCCTACCCTGGA
>NW_017729006.1:1138354-1149374 GCF_001723915.1 Gavialis gangeticus
ACTCATTTGAGTCCAGTTTTTTCTTCCGCCCAGGCGGGGGGTCGGATTTGAAGATCTACAAGGTCCCTTCCAACCTTACTTCTATGATTCTATAAGTAAGTTTTCTGAAAGTGCCAAACCTAACCACTTTTTGAAGCTAGTTTCTTATGCAATTAATCAATATTTTAATTTGACACACCTCACCCCCATTTTTTTGTAAATGTTTCTTTGTCTTGTTATTTGGTGGTTGGTATTTGGTCTTAGTGGAGTTTAGGTACCAGCTTTATCATCTATGTGAGTTTGGATGATGAAACCATCTAAGTAGTTGGGTCTCTCGTAGCCTCCTTTATTACTCTGACAGCTAATCTTAAAAATTAGGCACATAAAGGAATAAAATTCAGGATGCAGATCACAATATCTGCATCTCGTTGGACTTGATGATCTGTTCAGGTCCCTTCCGACCCTAAAAACTATGAAATATGAAAATAAATAACCACTTGTGATCACATCACATTTTGTCATATATACTTTAGAAGTGGTGCAGCTTTACCTATAAATGAAACTGTGGTAAGGTCAGTGTCAGAAACAGAAATAAGGTAGCAAGGATACTTTATTTCTATTTCCCTTATTGACCTGCTGGCTGACGTTAACTGAAACACATCACCTCATTCTGCCTCCATCTCCTCTGCCAACTTTTCTCCATCTTGTCTATTTAAATTCAGTGTAAGTACTGCCTCTCACTATTTGCTTCTCCTATGCCTACTACAATGGGGCTCCAACCTCAGTGCGAGTCCCCAGGTGCCAGTGTGACACTAAATTTAATGTAATGTGATCACTTATAATCAACAGTGCCTGCATATTATGGCAATGGCTCCATCATCTGTATTAGGCATTTGTAAAGTTCCCTTGTGTAAGCATTGTCTAACAGATACATCCATATTCTTTTTATTTATCTATTTATTTATTTTGCTGTTTTCTGTCAACTAGAATCATAGACTCATAGAAAAGTAGGACTGGCAGGGAGCTCAAGAGGTCATCTAATCCAACCTCCTGCCTGAGGCAGGATCATCCCAATCCAAACCATCCTGTACAATCCATAATCTAAACTCTATATAAGGCAACTGTCAACCCTGACACAAGAAAGATCTAACACCCTAACCTGCCACAGGTAAAACAGAGGAACCATGACAGCCAATGTCCTGCTTCTTTGAAATGTGAATATATTCCCAAGAGATCCTATGCCCGCCACTACAGAGGAAAGCAAAAACCCTTGCGGTTCATGCCAGGATGAGTAAGGAGAAAAATTCCTTCCTGACCCCAAATATAGCAGCTGATCTGACCCTGAGCAGAGGGACAAGATCCCCTACCTAGGAGCCTCTATCTTTGACCCAAGCAGAAGCATTGGGAACACCCCAGTCAAAGTACTCAGCCTTGGCTCTAGCCAACACCCAATGCCTCTGGGGGAGGCTTAAAAACACCCTGACACATATAGAAGAAAGGGGGAGGGATGGGCAACCACCAAAGCCCAGATGTATGGGAAATACCCATAACAGAACATAGGCATAGCTATGTCTAAATCATACCCAACCAGTGGCTGTCTAAGCTTTTCTTGAACCCATCCAGTGATGAAGAGTCCACAGCTTCCTTAGGTAGTTTATTCTGCTACCTCACTAGTCTATCACTATTCCAGATATTCAGTGTTAACATACTTACACAGCTTCAAGCCATTGGTCCATGTCCTCCTTGCTGCAGCAGGAGAGTAAAGGTGTTTTCTCTCTTCTTTATGACAGCCCTTCAAGTATTTGAAGACTATCATGTCCCCCTTTTCCCCAAGCTGAACATGTCTAGCTCCTTCAATCTCTCCTCATATGACTTGCCTTCTCAGCCATTTATCATCTTTTTTGCCTGCCTCTGGACCCTATCTAACTTATCTATGACCTTTTTAAAAATGTAGAGCCCAGAAATGCATACAGTACTCCAGATGAGCCCTAATCAGTGCCAAGTAAAGAGGCATTATCACCTCCTGTCTTGTACCTAATGCTTCTATTGGTGCATCCCAAAACCTCATTCACCTTTTGTGTGGCTGCATCACACTGCAGACTCATGTGTGTGATCCACCAAGACTCCTAAGTCCTTTTCCATAGTGCTGCCATTCAGCCAGGTGTCACCCATTTTATATTTGTATTTTTGACAGTTCCTCCCAAGGTGTAGCAACTAGCTCAAGAAGCTTTCTATGCCAGCATCCAAATAATTAATAAACCATAAATATAAGGGTGAAATGAAAGAAAAGAGAAAAGAAAACCCAGTAAAAATTAACAACCAATTTCTGAGAGGTTTATTATGCTTAGTTTGAACCATGGGTGGCTGCCGGCACTTCTCTTGGTGCTCTAACAATCTTGGGTGGGGAGGGGGGAGGGTACCAGCAGTTGCCCCCTACTCCATAGCTGGCGAGGGCCAATCTCAGGGCGGGGGCACATGCCCCCTCGGTGCTCCCCTTACATGTTGTCTATGGTTTGAACTGAAGTCATTAACTAATCATTTGGTGATTTCTTAGAGATTAGTTTTTTAAAACTGCTTATATGCAGAACATTGTGCTGGTATCATCAGTTCACATCTGCATTGTGAAGAAAGACAATGGCTATTATTTTTTTCTTGCTTTTCTTTTGCCAGAATTCATGCAGTTCTCAAAAAACCTTGGGATATTCTTCAATTGCCAGGGGGAAAGTAAATGTTACTTGTAGTTAAAAAATAAATAGATAAGAAAAGTCTAAGAATGCCCAGCACATAAATTTCAACAGACTACAATGGGATTTCACACATCTACCTAATAAGTTGCTGTGCATAAATAACATGCCATGATGAATCACCAAGACTTTATTAACCTACACTGAATTAGCTTGCTCACACTAGAATATTTCACTGCATTATTTTATTGCCTATTACTGTCACAAAATAAACTACTGACTACTGAATGATGTACTAGTTCTGGACAGGCTGACAGATCTAGACTACTTGTAAAAGAGATGTCTTCTCAGAGTATTGCAGCAATAAAGCAATTCTGATATTCAGAAAAGGTGGTAGTTGACAGTTGCAAATCTCAGCAGCGTTAGGGCAGGGAGAAGTGACTGATAGAGGCAAAGCTGACACGTAGCTTTGGTTTGTTATTAAATATGCCTTTAAAAATGAGATTGGAAGGCTTTGAAGCTATGATCTAGCCCATGACTGTTTAACCCTGGCTGTTTCTGTCAGAAATTCTATTATAAGCTGTCTTTATTTTAGAGGTTTGAGACTAAGCCTTATATATAAGTTATCACTCAGCATAGAGGCCCAGATTCTGCAGCACTTGCCAGAACTGCATATGTGAGTAAAACTTAAATGCCTAACGGTTATTTACAGAAGGCCTTGTTATGTCTTAGACTGGGCACAGTTACATGTTCATTAATATGCTTTAGTGTGCATTAAGTTGATTAGTTTTGTAATCAAGTATTAAATAAATGCGAAGTAAGTACTGGTTTTACTGTGCAGTGGTGCTAGCACATGCCTTTTTAGTGATATTACTGCTCAGTAGCTTAATACTACTGTGCAGTAGTGTATTAGTACTGTTTCTGCTATGAAGCCCTATTGCACAGTATTATTAGACTACTGTGCAATTAGCATTTTGTGTAGACACATCCATTGTAAGACAAATGCTGATCGGTGTTAGTGCTAGCTTGGGTTTGAAGCAGTCACACTTCAGGCCAACAGAGGCCTGGAGGACTGAAAAGTAAGAATTCACCCCACTTTCCATTCCAGGCTTCCCCTCTGCCCCCTGGGATTTCCCCAGTTCCCCCACCCTTGGGGTCCTTCTCCTGCCCTTCCCCAACACCTACCTTCGGCTACCTGGCTGTCTGTCCCTGGGGAGCAGGCAGGGAAGGGTTAACCTGCCTGCCCAGCAGCTGCTACTGGGCTGCTGCCCTTCTCTGGTCTAAGCCTGCCCAGAGATATGCAGCAGTGGCAGCTGGCCAGGCAGGTAAACCCTTCCCTGCCAGCTTCTCCAGGACAGCCACTATGGGCAGCCACAAGTAAGCAGAGGGGGAGGGGGAGGGAAGAAGGGATCTGGGATGCTAGGAAGGGTGAGGAGGGGGGTAGCAGGCCCTACCTGGGCCAGCAGAGGGGGTGTGTGGGTGGGGTGTTTATACTATCGTGTAGCCTAGAGTGGCCACACCTTAGATTCATAGATGTTGGGGTTGGAAGGGACCTCAATAGATCATCGAGTCCAATCCCCTGCATAGGCAGGAAAGAGTTCTGGGTTCAGATGACCCCAGCCAGATGCCTATCTAACCTCCTCTTGAAGGGTAGGGGAGAGCACCACTTCTCTTGGGAGCCCATTCCAGATTTTGGCCACTCTAACTGTGAAGAAGTTCTTCCTAATGTCCAGTCTAAATCTGCTCTCTGCTAACTTATGGCCATTATTTCTTGTGACCCCCAGGGGCACCTTGGTGAGCAGAGCCTCACCAGTTCCCTTCTGCGCCCTATGATGAATTTATAGGCAGCCACAAGGTCACCTCTCAACCTTCTCTTGCAGAGGCTGAAGAGGTCCAGGTGCCCTAGTGTCTCCTTGTAGGGCTTGGCCTGCAAGCCCTTAACCATATGAGTGGCCCTTCTCTGGACCCTCTCCAGGTTACCCACATCCCTCATGAAGTATGGTGCCCAAAACTGGACGCAGTATTCCAACTTCGGTCTGACCAGTGCCTGATAGAAGGAAAGTATCACCTCCTTGGTTCTGTTTGTCATGCATCTGCAGATGCATGATAAAGTGAAGTTAGCTTTGCTGATTACTTCATCACTCTGATGACCCCTTTACCACACTGATGATAAAATATGGCTCACGGGCCAGATCTGGCTGGCCAACTGATTTGAACCTGCCAATTCATTGTATCCAGCCTACAGCTACCCCCATGATGCTCCACATGAGGTCATGCCCTGTGCACTTTCACTCAGGGTGGCCTGCACTGTGTTCCTGCCCTGATCAACACCAAAAGCTTCCTGGTGGAGCCTCCCCCAGTGTGGGGGCAGCCACCCAGGTGCTGCTCAGGTCCCCCTGCTTTCAATGGCTCCCCTTCATCATGCCCCTGCTGTGCTGCTCTTGGGGGGAAGCTGCAGCTGAGTAGCTCCTGCCCCAGCATAAGGGGCTCCAGTCCCATCTCTTGGTTGCCTTCCACCCACTCAGCTGCCTGGCATGATGAGAAGTCATCTGTGGGAGGCCAAGTGGTTGAAAGGCAGCCTGGAGTTGGAGCCCTGCACACTGGGGCAGAAGCCACTCAGCTGCAGCTCCCTTTGTCCTGACTTGGCTGGGCATGTGGTGCCTGGCACATGTCCCCATGGCTTCCCTACACTACCTGCTGTGGGGTGGCACAGCAGGGGCCAGAGGAGGAGGAGAAGCCCTTGCAGACAGGGCTAGCTAAGCAGTACCAAGAAAGCTGCAGCAGCAGCCCCTCAGGGAAGCTGTGCACACTGGCTAGGGCTGGGGCTGGGACAGGGACAGGGACAGGGACAGGGACAGGACTGGGATCAGGATTGCAGGGTCATGAGAGCATGGGTCTGGGGCCCAAGGCAGAGCCAGTCTGTTCCCTGCATAATAGATCAAGACCAGGGATCCCAGAAGGGCTGGGTGGGTCAGGGGGCTGTGGGTGGGGAGTGAGGGGCACCAGCAGGGCCAGTGGGCTGTGGGTCAGAAGTGAGGAGCACTGGCAGGGCTGGGGGGAGCAGGGGGGTCAGGATTGAGGGGCACCAGCAGGGCTGGGAGCCTGTGGGTGGGGAGTGAGAGGCAATGGCATGTGCAGGGCACCAGCTTATCAGGTCTGCTCAGCACCACAAAGCGGAGTGGGGGGAGGGGCAGACAGTCACAGCTGGATCTGCATCCTGGTGAGCAAAGGAGGCAGGGAACTCTGATTTTCCATGATAAAAAAACAAAAATCAAGTGCCAAAATATATAGGTATTTAACATTTAATTTACTATAGTGATTGAGGCACTAATAGGCTTCCATTTTGCTTTAAAATTGTAAATATATTAATAAAACCTTAGGTTCAACTGATACCTACATACAGTAAAAGCTCTGTTATCTGGCATCCCCTGGGAATGCGGGATGCTGGATAACAAAATATGCCAGTTAATTGAGCAGTCCCGGCTGCTGTTTCTTCCGCCGCATCCCTCCCGCAGCATCGCCACCCCTCCTGTGAGCCCTGCGGGATCTGCAGGACAGGGAGGTGGGTCTTGCACAGCCTCATGCAGCCTGTTATGCCCCCAGGCTGTGGGGGCTCAGCAAAATTGGAAGTGCTGCAGTGGGCACTTCTGGTTTCACTTTTCCTTACAAGCCAGCATGCTGGCTTGTAAGGTGCCGGTTTCCAGAGAGGTTACTGTATATAGTTGCATTTTCATTTTTGTCACAGAAAAATGCAGATTTGGGGGTTTTTAACTGGAAAATGTGCAAAATTTTAATCAGAGAATTTTCAGTTTTTAAACAGAGAAAACCAGGATCCCTGATTATGACCCATCCCCGACCACCCTTTCCCCAGCACAGGCATGCACAGGCAGCCCCAGTACAGCACAGCTGTGGGCCAGCATGGAATGGCCCAGCAGCATGAAGCAGCCTGATTTGGTCATGATCCATTGGGGATGCCCTACATTTCCAGGGTGGGCTGCTCCTCAGCTGCATTGTACTGGGGCTGCACATGTTTTCCTGTGCTGTGGTGGGGATTGGATCATGTGTGTATGTTCCTCCCTCTTCCCAGGTTGGGCCTGTCATGATCTGTCATGTGGGGAGTGGATTGTGGCTGTGCCCAAGACCTCAGTCCCACACTGTCACCAGTCCACGATCCTGTTAATAGCCATGGCCCCAGATGCCACTCCTTACCCACCCATCTGCCCAGCCAAGTGCATCCTGCCCACAGGGGCCACTTAGGGAGTTTTGGTGAGTTGTTGTCGGGGGGCAGGGAGGGGGGAGGTGGTGCTGAACCAGCCCACAACAGCTCACCAAAACTCCTTAAGTGGTCCTACAGCCCAAATAATTGCCCATTAGGCCTGTGTGAATAGTGAATGATTCAATTTAGATTTGGATTTTTCCAATTCAAATGCCAGTGATTTGATTTGGAGCTTTGGATCAATTTTCTGATTCAAATCAGCTGAATAGGTTTCAGAAGATTTGGAGCCGATTCAGAGACATTCGGAGATTCAGCCATAAAGTATAATGGGAAATCAATGAAATATGTATAACGTTGTCTTTTTTGGCTGATTTGGATGAAACTTGCAGGGGTGGAATTGATTCAGGAAGTTTTAAGCTTCTAGCAATTTGATTTAGATTCAGAGATTTGGCCTCCAAATCAGGTCGAATCTTCTCTGGATTGAATCACGAACTGAAGCTTTGCACAACCCTATTGCCCATCCCTGCCTTGGTGCAACATGAGCTGGGTAGTGCAGATCAGACATAATCCTGCCCTGGAGTGGTATAACTTTAAGATGCAGAACTAGTGCTTAATACCATTTTCAGATGTTAATATGCAGCCAATCCAGGGGCTAAGAGCTCCAGGAGCCACCCAAAATTACCATATAACAAGGCCCAGAACCTAAGTCCCAATCTGAGAAGTCATTCTGGTCAGATCTATGTGTCCAAGTGGAATGATAGTGAAGTCAGTGGTGTTCCTTGTAGGTGCAAGGGCTCACCCACTCAAGATAATGTTCATCAGCCACATTTAGTCTTGTGTACTTGTGGAGCCAGTAGACTAAGCCATTTTCTAAGATTTAAGTGCTCAGAATAAACGTGTACATACAAGCTTTTGGGGATTTTACTTTTGGAATGGCAATCAGGCAAGGGGTAAAATATGAGTGAATTATATGGAGTACTTTAAATCAGTTTTGAAGCTAATTTAAAAAAAGAAAAAAATACCATTGTACTAAGCCTTTTTTTTTTATATAAGATCATCACAAATATGGTTACCACCCAAACTTGATACATGTCTGTGGCTACAGATAGAACTGTGGCAGTCTACTTGCTAGCCTGTAATGTCTCCAGGGGCTGGTGTGTCAAAGTATTCTGTTATTATAAAGTGGCTACATGCAAGTGAAAAAGCAAAACTGCAATAGCTCCTTCAGGTCAGGTCAATCTGCTGTGTAAATACTATGGATCAGATTCTGACAGCCGTATTCATGCTGACTAAAATCTTTCATCATGAATAGTTCTACAAAAATTGGTGAGACTATTTGGAGAGTAAGGTAATGCTGACACTCAGTGTAATGGGAAGGGGCACAGCTAGTCTCAGAAAGAATATATATCTAGAAATAGATCTATACAAGGGGCATTCCAAAAGTATCTAGCCCACCCTATTTAGAAATAATAAGTTATGGCCCAACAGGGGAGCTCTTGAACAGATCAAAAGTGACTTCAGGGCTTTCAGTGCAAGGGTGAAAGGGACAGGCATTCAGGTGGTGTTCTCCTCGATCCTTCCATTCAAGAGGAAAGGCGCGGGCAGGAGGAAATGAATCCTACAGAGCAATGCATGGCTGTACAAATGGTGTTCCCAGCAGGGTTTCAGCTTCTTTGACCATGAAATGTTGTTCCAAGAAGATGGATTGGTGGGCAGGGATGGGATCTATCTGACAAAGAGAGGGAAGAGCATCTTTGCAGGCTGGCTTGCTAACCTAGTGAGGAGTTGCAGCTAACCAGGGACATGAAGGGCAGTGAGAAGGGTTTCTTCAAGTATGTCAGCAACAAGAGGAAGGTCAGGAAAATGGAGAAGGTAACTTAGTGGCAGGGGATACAGAGAAGGTTGAAGTACTTAATGCCTTTTTTACCTCAGTCCTCACAGGAAAGGTCATCCAGACTACTCTACCTTGCAGCCCAGTCTGGGAAGGAGGTGAGCTGACAAAAGTGACAGAAGAACAGGTGGGGGACTATTTAGAAAATCAGGACATGTACAAGTCCATGGGACCAGATGTGTTGCATCTGAATGTGCCAAGGGAGTTGGCAGATGTGGTTGCAGAGCAACTGGCCATCATCTTTGAACACTTATGGTGACGTGGAGAAGTCCCAGACTATTGGAAAGGGCAAATATAGTGCTTATCTTTAAGCAAGGGAAGAAGTAGGATCTGGGGAGCTACAGACAAGTAAGCCTCACCTCAATCCCTGGCAACATTATGGAACAGGTCCTCTAGGAATCCATTTATAAGCACTTGGAGAAGGTGAATTAGGAATAGTCAGCATGGATTCACCAAAGGTGAGTTATGCCTGACCAACTTGATTGCCTTCTATGATGAGAAGACTGGCTCTGTGGATGTGGATCCACAGTGGATATGATATACCTTGACTTTAGCAAGGCTTTTGTTGTGGTCTCTCACAACATTCTTGCAAGCAAGCTAAGGATGTATAGGTTGGATGAATGGTCTGTAAAGTGGATAGAAAACTGGCTGGATCATCAGGCTCAGAGGGTAGTAGTCAATGGCTTGATGTATAGTTGGCAGCCAGTATTAAGTGGAGCGCCCTGGGAGCCAGTCCTAGGGCCCATTTTGTTCAATATCTTAATCAATGACCTGGAAGATGGTATAGAGTGTACCCTCAGCAAGTTTGCAGATGACATCAAGTGGGAGGAAGTAGTAGATATGCAGAAGGGTAGGGCCAGGATTCAGAGAGACCTTGACTTAATGGAGGATTGGACCAAAAGAAATCTCATGAGGTTCAATAAGGACAAGTGCAAAACCTTGAACTTGAGACAGAAGAGTCCCATGGACTGGTACAGTTTGGGGACTGACTGTCTAAGCAGCAGTTCTGCAGAAAAGGACCTGGGGGTCACAGTGGACAATAAGCTGAATGTGATCCAGCAGTGTGCCCTTGTTACAAAGAAGACTAACAGCATACTGGGCTGAATTAGTAGGAGTGTCGCCAGCAGGTCAAGGGAAGTGATTATTCCCCTGTATTCAGCACTGGTGAGGCCACATCTGGAGTACTGCATTCAGTTTTGCCCCTCCCCCCATACAGAGAGAATGTAGACAAATCGGAGTGAGTCCAGTGCAGGGAAATGAAAATGGTTAGGTGGCTGGGTCACATGACTTCTGAGGCTGAGGGAACATTTTCCCACCAAATAGAAATTCTCAAAAATGTACGTAGCAAATTTCCTCTGAAAAGGCAAAAATGAAAAATACATGTTGAACTGATTTTTTAATATAATTTTTGCAGTGATAAAAATAATGGTGGGTGGGGGGTGTGCAGATGGTGAGGTGCATCAGGACATATAAAACAACACACATTCTTCTCTAGTTAAAAACAAACTAGAAGTTTTATCAATGCACTAGGGGCCTAGGGCTGTATTTAAAGCTGAAGCAAAAACAAATATAGTTTTACTACAATGAGTTTAAAACATTATGCAGGGCTGTGAAATAGGAGCTTCATTACGAGGAGCAGCTAACAAGCAATGGAATTGTAGAACAAGTGGTAGCTGGGTTGGTGAAACATCAAGGTTATTGAAAAGGAGAGTCATTAACACCTGTGGAATGAATTGTTTACAAATCATCAGCTAGATTACAATCAGCCATGTAGTCAATTAATTTTCTCAACTCTGCCTGAAAATGCTACTGCCACTGCCAGGCAGTTAGTTTTAAACTTTGGGTAGAGCAGTAAGCAAATGGGAGGGGTGCAAGTGCACCCCCTGGATCTGCCCTTGGAAGCTGCTACAATATAATCAAAACATCACAGAAAAATAGGACTCAAAGGATCTCAGGAGATCATCTACTCATACCTCTGCTCAAGGCTGAATCATTCTGCTTTTAAACCATCCCAGGCAAGTGTTTTCCTCACTTGGATTTAGAAACTTCCAAGGATGGAGATTGGACAACCATTTTCAGTACTTATTTATTTATTCAAGTTATATGCTAACAACAAAGGTTCAGGGTAGCTTACAATAAAAAAACTGAAGACATTAAACACAGGAGAGATGGATTCTGATGTCTGTAAAATGCAGACTCAGTAAGTTCTGTGTGATTCTGAACTGACAGGAAGTAGAAAGAAGATCAAAC
>NW_017729006.1:1154374-1155797 GCF_001723915.1 Gavialis gangeticus
AGAGTGACAAGAGGAGTGAAGCAGCTTAAAAGGGAATGAGGACATCAAGATAACATAGAGACTGTCATGACCATCACCTCAGCCTAGTATCCTTTGAGTGCCTGCCCAGATATGAAAGTTTAACAGTGCTCAGGCTCAAGAAGGAAGCAGTTCCAGAGTTGAGGAGCAACTGTAGAGAATGACTTCCCAGGGCACATCCACACATACAACCACATGTAATTGCAGCAGCTCAAATAGAAGCTGTGCAAATTTGAGCTGGGGCTTTTTGCCTCAGCGCACGTGCTTGAACATGCACTTTGTTGTGGAGCAAATTGTGCCACTCGGAGCAAAATAACCCTGCTTGGCTCCTCCTGAATCTACAGTCAGGGGCAGCTAGAGCCCAGGGCCAGCACCTGTGCTTTCCCCAGCAGTATAAAAAGCTGGCCTGTCCTGGCCCCATCAGTAGAAAAAGCTGCCCTGGCAAGTAGCTTAGGGCTACTCCTTCTCAGGAGCTTCTGGGTCCCAGTCAATTGGTACTGGGGGACACTACCACTTGCGCCAGCTGGACTGCTGAAGCAGCCCTGAGAGTGCCCTGCACCCTCTATCTGCTGCAGCAGTCTGGCAGTGGGGGCTGCTGCCTGGCTGTGACTTGCTGTGCACCTGCCAGACCCAGGTGGGGACTGCACAGCCAGTAAAGGCATCTGCTCCTCTGGACCAGCTGCCAGCTGGCTGTGGCTGCAGAGTTTGCCTCTGTATGATACTACTGCCATGTGTGCCCCTTCCCAGCCATCTGGGCAGCTATTGCCTGGAACATGTTCCAGCTGTGGTGGCATCCTTTGAACTGTCCTCCTGGCCTCATTTGGCCAGGAGGTCAGCCACAGCCAGCTGGGTCCAAGGTGCCAGCCCTGAGCAGGCAGGGTCCTGCCACTGGCCTCTCTAGCAGGAATTCTGGTGTTCACTATTGGAAAACTAAAAAATCCCTGATAAAAAATCCTGAAGTCACTCTGTAAAATACCCCCAAATCCATGTTCCTCTACAATTAAAACAAAAGACCACTATAAAGAGAGAGAGAGAGAGTGAGACAGAGACAGCGATCAGTTGGACAATGTTTTACTGATATATCCACAGTGTTAAAGCAATGTGAAAGCCTACCAGTGTCTCTATCATAATAATAAAGTGAACTCTAAATACGTTTCATGAATTCTTGAATACATGAATATACATTTTGCTGCCCCCATACGGGGTTACATCCCCCCCAATGGCCTCCACATGGGTTATGGCCCCACACAGGGGTTACAGCCACCTAATAGGGGCCAAATGGCCCCCGCAGGGGCTACTACCCTCCCTGCAAGGCCCACATGCCCCACCCCAGCCCCCTGATTGCTGCCCCACCTGGCCCTATCCCCCACCAGCTGCTGCAGCCCCCCCAATGGCTGCCCCCCCC
>NW_017729006.1:1156307-1159798 GCF_001723915.1 Gavialis gangeticus
CAGGGCAGGAATTGGGGGTTTTGGGGGGGGCAGGCAGGGGGTGGGACTGGGCAGGGAAGGGCTTAGCCACTCCCAATCCCTATTAAGGGAAATAGGAGTTATACAAAGTTGCTGGTGTTATAAAAAGGCGATGATAGGATAAGAGGGGTATGACCATAAAATCCACCAAAAGTTACTTCTCTACAATTAGGGAAGTCTGACAACAATGGATTTTGTAACATTTTTGTATTAAGGTATGCAGCAACAAACAGTCATTTTTATCCTCTATGGAAAACTGATGTTTGTTTTGTGTTTTATATTAGTTCACTAGCATAGCGTAGCAGAGTGAGCACTACACGTGATATTTTAGGAAAACACTCTAGGTGGCCTAGAAATTCAAGTTATGCTCATGAAGAGCAATGCAAGCATGTAATTTAATTGGCAGCTAATCATACTTTTAATACAAACCTTTCAGGGCTTGTCTATGCCATGGTAGTGTTGGGGCTCACCTAAGGCTGCTGATGTGCTTCAGAACCAGAAGATCAGCAATGAGGCTGCTCCAGGTTCCTCCTTAGGGGTAGCACAACAATGGAGGGGCAAATGGGACATGAGTGAGAATGGTAGACCTTGGACAGACCTTGTTGCAGCTGTGGCTGTATGCAGGGATCTGTGCTGCTGTTGTAGCAGCAATAACTGGGGCAGGTAGACCACCATGGTGGCAGCAGCCAGGGACCCTGAATTCTTGGGATGAGTAAGACTCATCCCCTCCCCTTTGTCACTTGTTGGCACTCAGTAGTCCCCTTTAGGGTGCAAACCCTGCTAGTTATGCCTCTGCTTCCTGGTTCCTGTTCTCAAACTGGAGGTCTCCAATAGACCTGATGAGCACAGCAAACCATGCTTAGCCTTGTGCTCTCTGGGGCAAGGACTGCTGAAATGGTATAGAGAAGCCTTCAAGTTCTTACAGATCTAGATGTAGAAACTACATTACTCTACCACCTCAAATCACTGATGTTCCCAGCAAACAAAACTACAGTATCAGCTTGTGTGTTTTATGGAGCAAGTGTAGAGTAAGCCTGCATTATATGTATCAGTGGGAGTTTGCCATTGACCTAAAGGGGAGCAGTATTAGACCACTGGCTAGGAAACCTTTTATTGTGGAGATAGTGAGAGCTGACATTGGAAGGATGAGGTACTGTATATTCCCTGAAATGTCTTTAATGATGGTGTTTAATGCATATAACATGCCTGATAAACTTTGACTATTGACTTTTTGAACTTCTAGTTATGTTTCACAATCTGTTATAATGGAGCATGTCAAGCATCTGCAGACAGTTTCACAAATACAGAGTTTTTCATTTGAGATCTACAATAGCCTTTAAGAGACCCAAATCTCTCTGTAATGCTACAGTTAAAAATATTTAATTTAATGAATGCATTATTGAATCAATGCATCACTGAATCAACTAAAATCACCTGGAAAATGCCAACTCCTTCTTACTTCCTTGTGACACAAATATTAAAAAGCTTTACCTTGTTCAGTAAATTTACCGTAGCGTACCTGTAGCAGGACACTAGGGTGCCTGCTACTGAGTAGTAGTAAATGGGTAGCTGCCAGTCAACAGGGCAGCAGCTGGGAGTTGCTAGGGCAACTAATTGGGTTAGCTGACCGCCAGGGGGCAGGGCCTGGCCTTTATAAACAGAGAAGGCTAAGGCCAGAGACAGTCTTCCTCGGGCAGCACAAGGAGAAGGAGCTCTGTGGGAGTAAACAGAGCCAAGGATAACAGAGAGGCCTGATGGCTGGAGAGTGTCTGCGTATAATGCTGGGTGGAGGAAGCCCTGAGAAAGATACACAGAGATAGCCAGGTTGGCTTGGAGTTGCATTAAACCCCAGGAGAGGGGAGATTTTGTTGAAGTTGTGTTATAACCCAGGAAAGGGAGATTTTGGTTTTGGGTTATTGTTACAAACTGGAGGACTGGGCGAGGCTGTAGGGGTGGAGGAGGCCTCAACAGGAGCCCCCAGTAAGGTGGGGGTGCTCCGAGTGCCAGGGGGGGCGCTGTAGTCAGTGCGAGGGCGAGAGAAGTGCGAGTAGGCCCCAGTGGGGCATAGGCCTAAGAAGGCGGGTCTGGGGGCCAGGTAAGGCTAAGGCCACCTGAGCCCTAATGGGGAGAAGCCCAAGTCGGGCATACGACCCTAGAAGGGGTCTGGGGCCAGTAAGGCTGAGGCTGCCTGAGCCCCGAGCGCGGGAAGCGCGAGCAAGGCCCGAGTCAGGCGTAGAACCCTGCAAGGGGTCTGGGGCCAGGTAAGGCCGAGGCCGCCTGAGCCCCGAGCGTGCGAAACGTGAGTTGGGTGGGAAGCGCGGGTACAGGCCCGAGTCGGGTGGGTGACTGCGAGAGGTACTAGAGGCAGGCCCCAGTGGGGCACTGCCTGGAAGGGAGAAGCCCCAATAGGGGCAAGTAGAGTGAGCGGACCCCCGGAGGGGGAGCAGATAATTAGTAGCAGAGGGGCACCGGTTGCGTGACAAGCCCAGGGGCGCCAGCAGAGGGGCGCCGGTTGCGTGACAAGACCAGGGCTTTAGGCAGGGCGCATATCAAGAGGGCGCGTATGGACAGAAACCCAGGAGTGGGCTACTTAGGACAGTCCGGGAGATCGGCTGTTGAGGGCCAGCAGAGGGAGTAGCCCCGGATGTGCGGGTTTAGGAAAATCAGCTCCGTGCCAAGGAAAGTCTGGAAGGCAGCCTCCAATTGAACAATATAAGATCAAAGACATCCCGCGTGAGGTTGAGGGTGCGTTTGGGAACCAGACTTGGCACGGTAAGTAGGGCACTAGGGGAGGTCATGGCACCCCTAGGGCATCCTGCCACAGTACCACACAGGAGGAAATGTGTGTTTACTATCATATTAATTGTTATCAGTTCTGATCATGCTGTCTTCCTGACTAAAAGTCTACATTTGATTCTTTTTGAAATGGAGCAAATGTCTTGCATATATGGTTAACTTGGATTACATAAGTAGTCTCACTGAAGTGAAGACAATTTTCAGTAGACAACTACATGGTCAGGTCCATGAGATGTAAATGCTATTTTACAGCTATAACTTAATTCACATCCTGGTATTCAGCATGGTTTGGACAACAGCAATATTTTAATTTTAAAGCTCTGTTGTTTTTTCCAGTGAAATAAAAGAAATTGAAAAAAAAAAAAAAGTTATTATAGGGGCTGATCCTGAAAACGCTTATTAATGAATGTACTGTTTCTGACCATGCATTAGTCTTTTAGTGCACTATGAGCATAAATTCCTGGTAAGCTACGCTCATCAGATATTGTAGGATTACATCTACAGTTAATAAATGTTGTTGGCTTTCTTTTGGAAGTGACCAACTTGGATAAAAATAATGGAACTTTTTTTCCAGGGCACTAAACGTGAATTTTTCAAATGACAATATGAACGCCATGTGCAGATTTTGGAGGTGTGTGTGTGTTTTTCCCCCCCCCCCCCCCCCCCCCCCCCCCCCC
>NW_017729006.1:1159824-1167199 GCF_001723915.1 Gavialis gangeticus
CCCCCCCCCCCCCCCCCCCAGTGATTCTTCTAGTACCAAATGCAGCTCCCAGATTCATAGAAGTAGGGTCAGAAGGGACCTTGTAGATAATCAAGTCCGACCCTGCCCTGGGCAGGAGAGAGAACTGGGCTCAAATGACCCCAGCCAGTGACATCAAGCCTTCTCTTAAAGACCCCCAGGGTAGGAGCCAGCACCACTTCCTTTGAAAGTTGGTCCCATACTTGAAACCAAACAATGTAGACACAAAGGAGGGCTCCAGAGTGGTTAGCCACTGAAAGGAAAATTGCTTCCAATCATTAGAATCAAATGATTCAACAACTGGATTTTTAAGTGTGTTTTTTATGTCTTCTCTATAATTGGTATGGACATAAGACTGGAATTAATTGCTTTTGTCAAGTTGGGGGCTTCAGGAAGAATCATTATAAAGAAATTATATATTGAAAATATTAGAAGTAGAGAGTTAAAATCACTAACATTGTTTGGAAATGTCATAAAAATTCTCACTTTGGTATCCTTGGGAAAACCCACAATATGCACATCATGAATTTTTGTAAAAAATGAAATAGGATTTTACTTTGAAAATCTCATGCTAATACTTGTGCTTAAAGTAATAAAAAATACAGATTATCAGTATGGGACACCTTGTACTTGAAATATATTCATTTTAGAAAATAAGTTAAAAGAAGCTTTACATAAAACAGCAATTCTCAGATTCTCCTGTAGATCCGGTTTATTCATTTCTTTCCTCTGCTATTATGTGAAAGAATCAAAGAAACAGGGAAAACAATGAGAATGATCTGTGAAAGGCAGCCAATAGCACTAAATAAACAAACCAAGAATCAGTCTGAGACAATTAGAGAATCAGACTTTTTTATTTTTTAGTTTCTTTATTATAATAAACTTCAGAGCAACTTCTAAGAGGAGTAAGTGAAATAATTTCATAGAGAAGCATGATTTTTCAGTTGGCGTTGTCTCTCTTCTGGAAAAACGGTCTTGATGCTCATTTACAATAATAATTTAGTCACTAAACCCCTTTCATACTGTCTTGAAAGTAGTACCATGAACCTGGGATGTAGGGATAAGCACATATATTCATACCTAAGTACAGCCCCACCAAAAAGCCAATAACCTAACCTACTTCTTAAATATATATTCTCCATACACTTCTCCCACTTGAAGACCAGGTCACTTTTATATATTCACCCAAATCCAAGACAACTCTGAATTTAAGATGGCACCCCCAAAATTAGTTTCTGTATAAGGAAAATTGATAAATGTTATAATAGTATCTAGTTATTGGAGGGTCATCTTAAACTTGTCCCCCTATCCTTTGCAGTGGGGAAAGGGGGCAGGTAGTGGGTAAGGCAGTGGTGATGCAGGCAGTGGGAGAGTTAAGAAACTTGACCCCTGCCCCTTCCTCCTTATACTTTGTTCCCTGCTACTTTTCCTGCCCCTACCACTCCCCACCCTCTGCTGGCACCTTCCACCAGTGCCTGTCTTGCTGCCTGCTTCCACATCCCTTAACTCCAGTATCTCTCCCTCACCTGCAGCCTCCACTTACCCTCATTCCAGCTCTGATATGCCTCTGGGCAGGGCACAAAGCATGTGTTTGATCTGGCTCCAGCCTGGTAGGTAGCAGTAGTGGTGATAGCAGTAGCCCTGACCTGGGTTACAGGATCTGGCCAAAGCTGCCACTGTTGCATCAGCTGTTACTGGACTTTGCTGTGGCTAGAGAAAACATGCTCCATGCCCTGGGTTCGAGTGGGGCTAGAGCCCTGCTGGAGTTGGAGCAAATGTAAGCAGTGGGAAAGGAAGGGAGAGAGGCAGATGGAGGGGTAGGGGAGGGCAAGCAGCTATTGTGAGTCTGACCCCAGACCCCAGGTTGGGTCCAGGGCCAGAGCTACAGCAGCCACCTGCCCCTTTGCCACCTTGTACTCAAATCTGTGACAAGGGGCATTACTCCTATGTTCATAAGGGGGGAAAAACTTCTTGGATTCAAGTGAATATAGTAAGTGCCTAAATATGAATTTATGCTGCTTTTAAGCATCCATGTTAGCTCATTTATACCAAAATGTTGCAATGGTAGCCAAGAGTAGGGTGGGAAAGCAGAGCTTCAAGTAGTTGCAGACCAGGTCTTTCATTGTATGATGATATAATTAATTTGGGACAATTTTAAAGACTCAGAGAGCTTTATTTAAATACCTTTAAGTCCTACTGCTATAGACCCACCTCTCTTAGATACACTCCACAGGCCGCATTTATTTCTCTGACTGGTCTGATCTGGTCAAATACAACTCACTAGGTTTTCAGGGGAAGAATTATATAGGGTGATACAAAAGATACATAATGCTAGAAGGGCTGGCAGTGGATGAAATTTAGAAATAGTAAGTTTAGTATAAATATCAAAGTTTCCTGATTATAAGAACCTAGTAGGACAGATAAGAGGTACCTGAAAAATGAGGAAACCCTGCATAAGAAATTTGATTCTAACTTCATAAAGGGTATTATTATTAGTTTTGTTTGTATTGCACTGGGAAAAACCACCTGCAAAACTAGCTAATTTATACAATTACTATTAAAACCTATGTTTTGGTTAATTTTCATTGATAAAGCAGTAGATTTGATTTTTATAACTGCTGGCAAAGTATGCAGTTTAATAAAGCTGCAGTGTTTCTAGCAATAGAGATGTGAGCAATCAGTTACCCTGTGTCTCAAGGCAAGGCATTGGGTTCTTTAAATGCTTCCTAGCTCATTTATGGTAAATGAGATGAAGAGGAAAAGAAATTGGAGTCTGAAGAACTATTTAAATATGAATAAAATTGTAGCATTTAGAGAATAAAATATTAACTTGAGAATAAGCTGAGAATGGAAATAAACTTTGAGTGAAAAATGAACTGTTCATTTCTGTGTCACTGACAGTATCATGTATAGATGTGTGGGAGTGAGCTCTCCTTAATATTTATGGATGAATTTTTACGAACCAAATTTTGATGACCTTTCAAACCCATTTACACAGGTTTAGAGGGAAGGTTAGGAACCTTTCAAAATGCTTTCTTATTTAACTGCAGGCAAGGCTCTTTGAGTAGATGCAATATCTTTTATTAGACCAACTGAGTATTTGGAAAAAGTTTTTAGCAAGCTTTTGGGTGCAATCACCCTTCTTCAGGCATAGGGAGTCTCTGCTGTTCTGATACTCCAAGGAATGAGAGAAGCTAAAAGTGTGGCAGGATGTCAGAGAAAATGTAAATAGGTAAAAATTAGAAACAGAAAAGGTAAAGCACAGATGGGAGAGAGGAAAAAAGCAGGGGCAAGAGGCCAACTGTGACTAAGGGAGACACTAGAGTGGTAGTGATTCAAGTTAGAAAATAGGCTGTTTATGAAAAAGGAAATAGCTGGATATTAGGAAGACAAAGGCAGAAAAGTAGGGTATGGGAGAAGAGAAAATGTGGAGGAAAAAAAAAGTAAGAGGTCAGGTCTAGCAGGTACCTGGTGCATCACATGTCAGGCAGGTTGTAATGTGTCATCCATCCAATGTCTATATTGAATCCATAATTTTTAGTATTCAGTAGGTTTATGAAATAAAGTTCATAGACTCGCCTGATTAAACTAACTCATTATATACATTTTTAGATGCCTTTGAGCTGCTTGCTGGAGAGTTAGAACTCAGCTTTTTTTAACCCTAAGAAACAGATCTGAATCTGCTGGAACCTTATGAGGGCTCTCCAGGAGGATAAGTCTGGTACCAGAATGAAAAGTGAAAGACAGAATCAGGCATCCTGGTAAGAGTCTCTTGGCTTCTGGTCTAATAACTCACATTTTCCAAGAAATGCTCACAGTTACAGCTGTGCAAATGATTGATTTTTCAGTTTACTGGCTGAGCTGAAAAATAAAAAGGAAGGAAGGACCTGATGGACTCCAAATTAATGTATTTTTGTTTTCCTATCAAAATAAAAAGCTGAAATAATTTATTTTGTAGTTGAGTGAAATATTTAATTCAGCCCCAAAAAGGAAGCTTTATTTTGTTTTATTTTTCTTTTCTGAAAAAATGTTAGATTTTTTAATAGTTTTTAAAATGTTAAATAGTTAATTTTTGAAGCCAAGCATCATTCTGAAATTAAAAAAACCCAAAATATTTTGTTTTGAAAATGATTTCAAATGCTTTGGTGATTTCCAGAAAAATATGCATTTTTCTGAAGGGCGGGGGGGAAAGAGTTTTAGCAAAAAAATTTGACCCTAAAAGCTCTAGACAGGAGGCACGTCTAGCTGTGCACTTTAATGTGTATTAGCCTTTATTTAATGCACATTAAAACATCACAAAAAACCTATGCTCTTTAGCTATAGTGCATAAAATAGGTTAATACACATTTTTCTAGTACCTCACAATGGAGGGTGCCTGTAGACATGGTAATTACAGTGCATCAGAGCAGACTCAATTGAGTCTGCTGGAGCGTGGAAACTACCACACTCCAGCAGCTTCCTGTGTCTTGTGTATTAGAGTGCCCTTGCTTCAAAATGGCAGTGGGGGTGCTTGAACTAAAGCTTGTCAAACAAGCTTCAGTTCAAGTTGTCCCCTGACACCATTTTGAAGCATGGGGACACTAATACATGAGACGATGTAGTGCTTTAATTAGAGTGGCTCTTGGAGCCACTCCCACCCCTACCCCCAGAGCACATGGAAAAGTGCCCGGAGGTACTAGATTTAATGTGTACTACCTAAAGTGCATTAATGAATATGTAAATGTGCCCAGGGTTTCCAATCTCTTGTGTCAATGGCAAAATAAATTTAGATGAGCTTTTTTTTTGCTGGATGCTTCTAGTCAACCCTCTCAACCCTCAGAGTTGCTTTCCTTAAGCTTTCTACTACTCCTCTGGAAAAGTGTTTGGCTTTTGATCTGGCTGCATCTTGCAGTAGTAGGCTTCTGTTGCTAAAGCAATTTGGAAAAAACCCTGAGCCCAGATCAGAAGATTTTGGGAAAGCTGTTTCCCGTGTGTAACTTGTGTTGTAAAAAGAAGCCCTGTTTTTATGGAACTCCCCCAGTGTTTACAGGGAAATATAATCAGGGCTCCCGAGTAAATGAAAATACACTGAACAGCCAGTCACTAGGTAAAAAGCAATGAAAGATTGACTTTATATTTCTAGTGCCTAAACCAGGAGGTACAATTTTCATCATATGAATATCTATGATTGGAAACAGGCCGTGTCCAGGTGAGCCCACACGTGCCTCATATAGTTTGAGACACCTCAAGAGGGACACTGGGAACAAAAAATCATTCCCTGAGCTGGATATTCACAGTGCCAACTTTAAATTTGATACCTGCAAATACAGGTATCAAAAAAAACCTGCAGAAAAAAAGCAGGACAGGGCACAGTCCAGGACTGTGTCCTGAGGCAAACTGGTGGTGGTCCTCCAGAGACACTCTGGTATCTAGCCAAGACATCTCTATAGTGCTTCTGTTGCCCCAGCATGCACCCTTTGTGTGTGGGGTGAGCAGAATTGGGACAAGGCTGCCATGGGACCCAGGCCTGGGCACTGTCCCAGGTAAGCAGGGATGGGGTGGGAGGGGCTATGTGGTTTCTGGGGGTGGGGCTTGTGTGTGTGGGGAGTGGTGGGAGGTGTGTGGGGAGTATCAGGTGGTGGTGGGGGGCACTACACACTCATCTTCCACCACCTGCAGTGCTAACCAAACCATTCTGTGTGTGAAGAACAGGCCCAGCGGGACCCAACGCAACCTAGCTTGGCACAGTCTGCTAGTGTGCCTTTGGACAGGACCAGAGGTGTGGCTCCTATTTAAAGGTGCATGCTAGCGGGACAGGGTGAGCCTGTTCTCCATGACAGTTAAGTGTCAATGTGCCACAGCCCATTGTAGGCACAGTGCCATGGCTGCACATCACTGCCTGACCCTCATGAAGAATGGGACCAATGCAACCTGGCCGAGTCCACCCCGCTAGCATGCCTCTTTCCACAGCAGCCACGTAGCTCAGAGCTGCACCTCCTGCTTCTGTCCAAAGACATGCTAGTGGGCCATGCCATGTTGAGTGGGGTCAGATCCTTCCAGGCCCATTTTCCCTGAACAGGCTGCAGGTTTGGCAGCACTGCTGCTGCCACAGCCTGGCTGGTGCCACAGGGGGTGAGGGGGTGGGGGTGCGGTGGTCTCTCCCACAAACCTGACATTCCCCTGACACCCCCCCCAGCCCTCCACCTCCTCCTGTAAACCCCATACCCACACACAATCACACCACCCACACACCCCACACTCTCCTACACCCTCTCACACCCACCCACACACCCCACACCATCCCCTCAGCCCCCTCCTGAAAATCCCACATTTTCCATCATACCCTCACACTTCCTCACACCCCTTCCCAACCCCTTCCTGCAAATCTCACATCCCCCCTATCAAATAGCCAGTGTGCCCAGCTTCCAGACAGAATGAGACCTATTCGCAAGAGCTGTGGCTGCAGAGGCAGCTGTCTTCACATCCTTTTTAGTGAAGGGATCAGGGAGAGCTCTCTTTTTCTATGATAAGAAAGCCAAGAACAAACATCAATGCAGATAGATATTTATATTTTATTTTATTATGATGATAGAGACCTGGTAGGCTTCCAAATTGCTTTAAAATTGTAAATATATCAATAAAACATTGCCCAAATTATCTCTCTGTCTTATACAGGTTTTCCTTACTTATGTGGATTCCATATGTGCAAATTTGCTCTTATGTGATGACATTTTTTAAACCAAAAGTTCATTATATGTGAGGTAAAATCACTCTTATGTGCTTGGTATGGAGGAAGCCTACAGGCAGCTGCTTTGTGCAGTGCATTGTGGGAGGGACACAACAAAATATAATCTCCTGTGTGGATCTGTGCTCCTCACTTGTTGTCTGTGACACATGTGTCTCTAGTTGCTATCCCCATTATGATGGTACCCTGTGGTTGTGAGTACTGTCTGCTGTTGGTGAGTACCAAAATTATCTTGTAAAAGTGGTAGAAATGGGTCTGGGGGTCAGTACAGTCGAGGTCTTGAAACATATCCCGATTTGTTATGTTGTAAAGTGGGTTCCCTTTATGCCAGGGGCAGGCAATGTTTTGGGGCAGAGGGCTGCTTACTGAGTTTTGGCAAGTCATCAAGGGCCGCATGACAGGCAGCCAGGGGCAGATAAATATTAATTTTCTAAATTTTTTAGGGGCCCCACAGGCTGGATAGAATGGCCTGGTGTGCTGCATCCAGCCCATGGGCTGCATTTTGCCCACCCCTGCTTTATGTGGATTCAAGTTATGTGCTGTTTTCCAGGAATGCATGTAACAGCATAAAGTGAAGGAAGTGTGTGTGTGTGTGTGTGTGTGTGTGTGTGTGTGTGTGTGTGTGTGTGTGTG
>NW_017729006.1:1167309-1169504 GCF_001723915.1 Gavialis gangeticus
GTGTGTGTGTGTATGCATGTATGGATATATATAGTGGTTATAGTGGTCTTTTAATTGTGCAACAACATGGATTTTGGAGTATTTTAAAACGTGAATTTGGGATTTTTTTTATCAGAGAATTTTCAATTTTTAGGTAAGGAACATCAGGATTCCTACTAGTGATGCAAGTGGCAGGATCCAGGCAGAAGAGCCTGCTCAGGGCTGACACCCAGGGCCCAGCTGGAGGGCAGATGAGGTGGCTGGCCTTCTGGAGATTTGGGGGCTAGAGGACAAGCTTTGATAGTTCAAAGCAGGCTGCCACACAGAACATCTTCCAGGCAATAGCTGCCCAGATGGCGGGGTAGGGGCACACTTAGCAACAGTGCTGTACAAAGGCCAACCCTGCAGCCATCAGCCACTGGCAACTGGTCTAGAGGTGCAGACTCCTCTGCTGTGGCCATGCGGTCCCCGTCTGGGTCTGGCAGGCATGCAGCCTTGGGGTTACATGCTGTTGCAGGTGGCGGCAAGTCATACCCAGGCAGCAGCCCAGACTGCTGCAGTGGGTAGAGGGTGCAGGGTACTCTAGATTAGTGCTGCTTCAGTAGTCCAGCTGGCACAAGAGGCTAGTGTCCCTAGATACCAATCGGCCAGGCCCCAGAAGCTCCTCTCTATTTGTGTCATCCAAGTACCATGGGCCCTAGGGCTCACCTGGCTAACTAATAGCCCTATTGTATGGGGCCAACGGATGAATGACGCAACAAAATTCTTGTGGCAACAAAGGTGAAAAACAGGACAGGAGTGATGTGAGGGTAAAAGGGTCAAACTGTGAAAATGAGTGCTCCTGAGGGGGACACCGCACAGAGCCCTCCAGGCTGCACCCGCCGGTCCTCAAAGATGTCCTGCAGCAGATCTGGGAGGAGCTGGGCAGGATCATTTTGCCCCAAGTGGCACAACTTTCCCCACACTAAAGTGCATTTCTGGGCACGTGCGCTGAGGCAAAAATCCTCAGCAGAAATTTGTGCTGCTCCTATTTGAGCTGCTGCAAGCATACGTGCCTGCATGTGTGGATGCGCCCAGAGGTTTTAAATAGAACTTTGTTAAAACAGTACTTTCAGTACCTATGTAGTAACCGATACAATCCATACTGGAGAAGCGCAAACAAAAACACTAATACAGGCCAATGGGATGTGAGTACATAGTGCAAATAATGAAAGTAGGCTGTGAATAGCTGCCTCTGGGAACCCTCACATACTGTGGTAATGCTACATATTTACATAGCAAAGAAAATTGTTGGAGGGATCAGGCACACTGTGATGAAAAATCACAGACTTAAGCCCTGAGGGCTTGTTACCTTGACTCTGATTTTTTTTATTGAATTCATGTTATTTTAAAGACACTAGTCTCTTTTAATAATGTTTGATTTGTCATGACAGTTCAGATTTTTTCCACACTGTTTTTAGTTTAATGGGGTTTCTGGCTCTACTTTTTTTGAACCGCCGGGTGATTTTATCTTTGCAGTATGTGTGTTCACACTTAAACCACCTATAGGCAGCACTACTACACTAACCAATTAATTTGGAAAGGCCCAAGAGAGCTGAATAAATCTGTTGCCTTGTCTTTTGTAACTCATAGAATACCCACTGGCTTTTTTTCAGTAATCCTCCTATAGAATATACAGCCTTGCATATTACTGGCTTAAAGAGGTCCAATTTACCATAAAACGAATCAGTATTTTTCAGAACCATGGTGCTTAACCTTTTGGCCCTGTGGGCCTGATGAGTGGCATGGAGTCAGTCTACAGGCCAGATCCTGCATAGGGTTTGTTACCTGTCAGCTCCGTGTCCATGGGGAACCCTGACACAGGACACAGACTGTCGGACTCGCAAAGAATCGCCCCCCCCACACCTAAACAGAAACTGATTAAGATGCAGTGAGAGGCACACCTAAAACCCTCCAGATAAGGGTGACAAAAGTGAAACAACGGCCCTAGGTCTCATTTGCATCGGAGATGGGAACAGATGACCATTCATTTACACAAGAGATGGAGAACAGAAAGCCTGAAGCAATGACTGCAGTGAATTTTGGGATCAGCGAAGCAGGGGAGCACTGCATGATGGGGAAGCTGTGTTCCAAATGCTGATCAACCCTCACACCCAGCTCAGTATTTATCAGACCAGTTCTAATCTGGATTTACAAAGGACTTTTCCTCCCCCCCC
>NW_017729006.1:1170357-1171655 GCF_001723915.1 Gavialis gangeticus
AACTGAGTCCTGCAAGATAGCTCCATTGGGGGTGAGGGTTTGCAGAAGAGAGAGATACAGCTCCATATAGAAACACAAGTAACACAAGCAGCACATTGATAGAATTACCAAGACCCTAGCACTAATAAATGAGCACACCCCAAAGTAGCGGGCAAATCTGGTAACAGGTTGGTATGTGGGGGTCAGTCTGCATGTGTGAACCCAACACACCAGATGCTGCCACGCGCTGTCCTGGCCCCGTGTCAGATGCAGTTGTGCACCACCCTGAACTGTATGCCCAGATCCAGCTATGTTCCAGCCTGACACCACACGCTTGGATCTGATTGTGCCCCAGCCTGACCCACATGCTGTCCCATCTGTGCATGGGCATATTTTAGTGTGCAGGGCCATGTTATCTAGACCATGGGGCTCATTGTGGGTCCAGAAATTTGCCAACAGGGAAACAGCAATTAACACTGCCACTGCTTTCCTACTTCCAAATTTCCCGATCTGTGGGGTGGCCCACCGGCTGAATGACATGACCACTCAGGTCGGAGTTAGAACACCATGGGCAAAGTGATGACCCACAGGTCAGAGGTTGAGCACCACTATTTTAGAAGAAATGGCCTGAAGCCACAGCTGTAATTCCATTTCCTAAGACATGGTGAGTAACCATTCTTCCCCAGTGGCTTTTTCCTTTCAGACTAACTTTATTTTTGAATGGTATTAACCTCGACTGTGACATAAATAATCTTACTTGCCATCTTCATCCATTCTGGAGGTTGTGTATTTATTTGTATCATAGTAGTGACTAGAGGACAGGTGGTGCTAAGCCTCACAGAAATATTCTCCTTGACCTCAGCAGTTGTGGCCTAAAAAAGATAAGGGAAAGAGAGGCATGAAATAACTTCTGAAATGTCATATAGTAAGTCAGTGGAATAGAACCCAAATCACCTCTCATCAAGTTGAAAACTTGTCCATTGAACCACATTACCTCACAAATAAAGCTTAGTGGACCTGAATAGATATTGCTGAGAGAGCTGATCCACCCACCACTGGCATATGTGGCTTCCTTAACCTTCCTCCTCAGGCTTTTCACAGGATCTTGTTACATTTTTTGCTTCCTTCCCATACCCTAACTGAACATTTGGCTCTGGTTCAATATGCTATTAAGAAAAACAATCTCTAATGCTGAAAGCGTGGGAACATTAACATTTTTCCAGATCTTAAAAGCGTTAAAGGAAATATCATGTAATATCAAGCTTCATAAAATGTACACAAATCTGGAAGTTTTATAACATTCCCCCCCCCCCCCCCCC
>NW_017729006.1:1172271-1188105 GCF_001723915.1 Gavialis gangeticus
CCCCCCCCCCCCCCCCCAAATATTTACAAGACAGGCTAGTCCAGTAAAGACAATTGTGACCTATTTCTTCTGGGAGTATAATTTACAGTGAGAGCTTTGCTTTGACTAGTTTATTTTTAATCTTCACTGGCATTAAACAAGCAGAATTACCTTGATAATAAACTTGATCCTTTAATAATACATACATCCAAACTGACTGAAAGCTTAGCCTTGGCTTAATCTAGGATTCAGCAGCAGACTGATTTTTCCTGCTAGCAGCTGAAAGAATGAACTGTGTAAAAGAGACAGAAGAGACTGTAGCAGGAGAGTGGTGTACTTATGATGAAGATAGCAGAAATGTTAAACAGCATACCCAGAAGAACATGGATGTCTCTCCAGTTTTGTTCAATTTGGCATCCAGGAGGTTCTTGACACCTACTTTCCATCCACCCTAGGCTTTGTAAGGCAGCTATCACCACAGTACCCAAGCGTTGTGAAATGATTGAAGACAGGACTGTATGGAAAATAGCATGGTGATGCTGCTGGGATACAGGACATTTGGGTTGGATTATCAGCTCTGTCCCTGACTTCCTGTATGATATTGGACAAGCCAGTCTCTTCCTATCTCTGCTCCCCATCTGCAAAATTTCTCCCACTCATTGCCAGTTTTGCCTATTTAGTTTGTAAGCTTGTTGGGAAAGGAAAAGTGCCTTTGTGTATTCACAATGACTAATGCAATTGGACCTAATTTAAATGTACTAATCAAATAACTGAGGATACTTTAAATGACAATGGAGAATTCCCTAATTACTATTATGCTAGGACACTGATGTGCCAATACATTATAAACATTTTTTAATGATGCAGGATGTGGTTATAAATTGTGAGAATGACCAATATTGATGCAAAGCAGGAGATTCCATCCATTTACGTGATGAACCAAAGAAATTGGGCAGACCTCGTTCATATGCATGCAAATACATATATTTATGTGAATTAAATCTCTTAAATTTTAAGAAAAAAGATGGAACTATTTTTGGATTAAACAGTGAGTTAGGATTTCATGAATAAGTACGTCAATAGATGCTTCCATTATTTTGCCTATTCTAGTCCCAATTTGTGTCCTTTCTACTGGAGTTCCTCAAGGAGAAGATGTTTATGACATTGTTGTGCAGTGAAGCAATCTCTGTGATGGGAATAGGAACACGTTCCTGTCTGTGTGGCTTGAATATTTGTCAGAGGCAGAGAGGGAAAGACAGAGAAGTGTGTTCTGTCCTACAGCACTGTGGATTTGAGGGTAACAGCTCTTAGCAAAAGCTGTAAAGCAGCCACCCAACAACCTCTAAAATCTCTTGGGAATGAGACAACAGAATACATGAAGGAGCTCAGTGGAGGGTTATAGACCACTAGACCCTTAGGACATCTGTGCATGTGCTCCAGTGTGTGAGTGTGTGTGTATGGGGGGGTGCTTTCATTAGAATGGCTCCAAGGCCTGTTCTAATTAAAGCACCCGCAGTGCCATGTGCATTCAGCATCTCACACATCAAAATGGCAGTGGGAGTGCTTGAACTCAAGTTTATTCAACAAGCTTTAGGTAAAGTGGCCCTGCTGCCATTTTGAAGCATGAAGACACTGAATAGATGAGACTTGGAGGCTGTTGGAGTGTGTTAATTCGCACGCTCCAGCAGACTCGATTAATTGAGTCTGATCTAATGTATGCTAATTAGCACGCATGGAGCAGATGTCCAGTATGTGTATAGGCACCCTTAGGCAGTACCCAGAACAATAGCAGTTTTTTGAATGTGTCAAATTTGGGAAATCAACCCCTGTGGCAAGGGGATTCTGGGAGTTACCATGGAGGCTCAGGATTAAAAAAACAAACAAGGGCTGCTCTGTTGCTTGTTGCTCTGAATGGACTGAACAGGAACCGTTTCCTGTACCGATACTATCTATTACTGATAGCAACAGACATTTGAATTAACTCAGTATATTGCCATATATTGCTTGAGGTATTTCCCAGGACTCAAAGGAACTGCTCTTTCTACCCTGCCTCTCATACCCACATCCATAGTAGTACAAAGGGCAGCAACTCATTTGGGGTTGCTGTTTTAGTATATCATGCAGGCAGCACTTCAAACATCAGGCAGCACACAGTTGAGAGGAAAATAAATGATAGATATACTGGTCTGGGGAAACACTTCAAGCAGCACATATTTGAATAGTCCATCTTTTGAAATTGTCTGCTTGACAAAAAGATCCTCACTCACTATAACAACTACCTTCTTCAACTGGAACTGCCTATTTGAATCCACACTCTTAGAGAGAAGCACAGACATAACATGCAAGCCTATGGAGAACACCAGTCAGTGCGTGTTGTTTTCCTGTCTCTGCCTGATTCTCAGCATTGCCAGCCTTGCTCTTCAGCTCATACTGTAGTGCCTCATGGTTTTTTTTTTCCAACTCTGAAGTTCCTCTAGGTCAGTTCACTGTGTATCAGCTAAGATGACAACTGTCTTCAATGTGTGTGTTGCTGTTTGCTGATCAGCCAGAAGTAGGGATCCATTTAGACATATCTTGAAAGAGAAAGAATGGTTACTGTAGAGTAAGTGAGGTTTTCCAAAGTGATGGCTGCATGAATTCTTATTCCGCTCTTGTCATCCTTGACACTTTGGGGTCCCAAGTCAGTGAAAGTAGCAGAAGACTGGCTAGGGTTATGTCCACTTTATGCCATTGGAAACTAATGCAATACAAACTAATATGGAGGAAAGAGGAGTGGAGGATTGCTTCTTAGATTACCAGCCAAAGCTGCTTCTCCCTATAGCAGGGGTCATCTTCAAGAACCTACCCAGTTGCTGACATGCAGTTTTAAACAGACTGAAGAAAGTTTAAGTATCAGAGAGGCTTTTTCAGAAGATGGTCAAACCAAGGGCTATAAACTGCATTGTCACTCACAAATATTTTTGCATTATTTTCTCTACTCAGATGCAGAAATTTGTCCTTTGCAGATATTGGACTGGTTTTCTCTCACATCTATCAAGATAGACAGCACTGCCACTCGATTTGTGCAGTTAGTCCAAACTCCCTAATGTGATAACTTGAACATAAATAAGACCTCATGTAAAATATTAAAATCCAATCATGGGAAATAAACTGTAGACATCTGCTCTTCACTCTGGATGTTGTCTAGCTCTTTTCCCTGGGTCTGTACAAAACTGCTTATGTAGCTTGAATAAACGCCAGCCCTACGTTTCAGCATTTGATCTGCTAAATAACCATGTGAAAAACAGCAGTAAAAAGATAAATGAGAAGGTGAAGGTATTACAGGATATGGATTAGCTGGCTCCTGTTTCTCATTCACAAATTGCTGATTAGTGATCTCCTTTCTTAATCTGATTAGAAGGGAACATTGTTTCCATTCACTTAAATGGAAGACAGTCACCTTTTATAGTTCAAAACTTATGAGACAGCATTTATAGAAGTTCAAAACTTTTGGGTACAAAAATTAATGCGTTTGGAAAAATATACTTGCCTTCTATCTTAGCAGCAAACACCTACTGTCCTTTAAGTCTTCAGACCCCTTGGATTATATTAGGTCATAGTCACCCCTGCTGTAACTCCTTTCAACTTGACACCCTTTATTTATGCTTGGAATCAGTATAACATATTACAGCTAGGGACAGACATTAAAAAAGCCTGAACCTGCAGTGATTCAATCTTTGCTGGTTAGCCTAACCTGCCTAGGTTGAACTGGTCTGCAACCATACAGACATTCCCTGTGGACTGAGGAAATGCAGGCACATGCCTGCAGTGGCTTAGGCTAGAAGCAGGGGGTGGGTGCTAGAGCAGTCCAGTCTTCCCTTCCATTGTGTTGAGCTGAGAGGAGGCATGGTCAGGCTCTGGCAGGATGCTCCGATTAGGGAAGGGTGTAAATTCGCACTTTGCCTGCACCATCCCAGGCTTTTCCCCACTCACTGTTCAAGAGGCGGGAGCGATGCCAGATCCCAGTCCTGGGCTAGCACTCTGAGGCAGAAGGGTATGTGCAGCACACGCATCTATTGATGATACTAAGCTTTTCAGTCTCCCTCTCCCTGCTTCTTCATATGGTCTACAAACCTGACAGGTGAGGGAGCCAGCAGGGAGCTGATAACACAGCATATATCGGCCCATTAGCAAAACAAAAGCCTCTCTCATTAGTTCAAGCCCTTCTTAAACAGCTTTTTCCAAGGAAGGAATGGAAGGACTTTGCCAGCTAACCTACTGATTAGCTCCAAAAAGCCCTAAGCAGACACTGTCTGCCTGTCCCAGTGAAATTGGAGACACACATACACAGACACCTCTCAGTATTAGCTAGATACCACATGCCTAGAGTCTGTGGGGCTCAGGTCCGTGCTGTGGGAGATGGGATGGAGGGAGGGGGGGATCCCTGCTTGATCAGTGAGCAGAGAAGTAGGGTGGGGGGCCACAGGGAAGCCAAGCAGACCCTGTTGTGCCTGTAGTCTCTGCCAGAGCTCTGGCTAGGGAGAAGTGGGGTGGAGCCAGCTTTGTTTTCTGGAGCAGGCAGCCTAGCCCAGGGCTGCAAAGCACCTGGGATGCTGGGGGACTTTGGTTTAACTTAAACCAGGAAGGGGTCTGGGACAGACAGTTTGACCCAAATCAGTTAAGTCTGATACTACATTCAACCAGGTTTATCTTAAACCACTTTCAGCCATTTTGAAACTGGCTTATGTGCACTGAACTTATGTTCTGTTACAGGTTTAAACCCGTTTCTGATCACTTAAACACGTTTAAGTGATATGTCTGTTCCTAGCCTATAAGATATCTTCCAGCTGTTATCAAAATACATAGGGCATAATAGGCAATATTTGATGATGGTGCCTATGCAATTGCTTGTGACTACTGTGTAGTAGTGTCTTGTCATGCTTCTTGCCTCACAACACTACTTTGCAGTAGTCACAAGCTACTGCGTAGTCAGCGTCTTGTGTAGATGTGGCCTAACTGTCCTAATTTAGGCACCTAAATCAGAAATCTAGATTCTTAAAAACACTATTTAGCTGCTATGTACCAATAGCCTATTGTATATAGATACATATGTTTTTTAGAGTAAAGTTTCCAGGGTACCTAACAGCCTGCCTATCAGCACCTCAGTCTTAGCATCGTGGAGAGGCATCACAAGCAATTTGTGTGACCTGGGTCATGGAAGCATCCAGGCAGTGGCAGCAGATGGGCCAGAAGTGAAGGCAGCTGCCATTTTTTCACCTCTTCTAAATCAGTGCCCATGGCTAGTGACCTACTCACGCACTCCTAGTTATCCCATTGGCAGCCTGACACTTACTCTACCTAAGCCCTGTGGAGGCTGGAAAACTGACTTGCCTATAGGGCCCAGCTGAACTTCTAGCCTAGCAGTTAGAGAACTTGCTTGGGAGAGAAAGACCCTGGTTTATTTCCTGTTCTAATTATTTTACTATTTCTTGTTACTCTACAGTAATCTACTGAAGTTCCAGAGACAAATGGAGTTTAAGGTACATTTTCTCCTCAACATTTTCTAAGTACTTAGCTAGATCTCCATTCAGTGTGTAGCCATTTCTTATGTGCATAACTCTCTGTGCTATTTGGACAGCCTATGAGTATGTGCAGATGTTACATTTAGAGGGACCTAACTAGGGGCAGCTTGCTCTAAATGCCAATCTGTGCAGATGTTCAGGGAGTTTAAATTGGGCCAAAAATGGTGGCCCCAATCTAAGTTAGTTCTCTTGAGTATGTAAACTAAATTAGATTGGGAATGGGTTAATCCAATCCACTAAATGTCTGTACATCTTTGGAGTGCCACCCAAGGGCTAGGAAAGTCCAACTGCTCACTCCAGCCCAAGGGCTATGCTTTTCCTACCCCTTCCAACCCTGACCAGGCCATTTTTAGCCCCCACCTCTCCACCCCAGAGACAGACACTCCCCTCCATAAACCTATCAGCCCTCCCCTCCTCTGAACCTGCCAAGCTTAATTATGGACCTGGCAGCCCCCTGTGATCCAGCCCTCCCCTTCCCCATGCTGAGTTACTTACATTGGGTTCCCTGTGTGGCTCCTGACACTGGCGAACACTAGTATGGTGCTCCCAGTCTACGCAGTGTAAACTACGTGATTGTAGACTGGGTATGCAAATATTTGTATGCACCCTCATTGTATAATATGGATATTGTGCATGCCTCTAGGTTGCTAAGCTTCTAAAAGTTAGATTTTGCAGTGCTCAGCATTGTGATAGCTATGTCTTCTTTGGAATCTGGCTTTTAAGGAATATTTGGGGACTTGAAGCTAGCTTCCACTGGGAAGAGAAGTAGGTCATTTCTTTCTAGAATATTTTTGATGCAATTATGTTGGTGTGCATTTTTTGTACAGTCCCATTCAGCTGAGAACAATAGAAATTAAGCAGCATCTTCCTTTTGGAATATTCCCAGCCTCCTTTTCTAGCCCACTCTGTCCAAAAACCTTTTTATTAGGTTAGAGTAAAACTACAAGCTGTCTTTGACTTTCTTTGTTGGCTGTCTTTAAGTTCATGTTGCTCTGTCTGGATCTGTGTTGTTTCTCCACTGAAACAACATTCATTCATTTGTGTTTGTAGCTTCCATGAAGCTCAGGTTTTCACCATACTTGTATTTAGCCTGTTTTGGACTGCGGCCCCTGTGATTTCAGCTCTCTCACCTGCTTCTTACATTTTATCCTTCATGAAGGGACATTATCATCAGCTTTAACTAGGTTTCACATAATCACCAACCTCAGTTATATATTATAGTGTTAATTATTGAAACTGAGAACTTCCACCTTCAGCTACAGTAAAGAGGGAATCAAATGGCTTTGAGCTTTGTTCTCCAGGCAGAAGAAACCTTCTAAATTTTCTGTCTTATCTGTAATGTGATGCTGCTAGAGAATTTCTAAAGGAGGTACCTGGCTTGGTTTTATGTACAAGAATGGAGGGAAAGTATAGGAAGTATCCTGGTATGCTCTTGTCAGTCTGCAAGTTACCAAAGGATGGGGATGAGGCCAAGAAGTATGGGTGGTCACGGTGACTACCCATATGCACACATATTAGCCCACAGACTGCCTGTGCACTCTCCTCTTTGTACCCTGGGTTGTTCGAAGGTTCTAAGTATTCCCAATATGGGCCAGCACCAAAAAGTCCTAAATTTGCAAGTGTTTGCAGATCCTTGTCCAAACTGAACTTCTAAACCTTTTCAGGTTCTTTCATTACCATGCCTGCATATCTCAGGTAGAAAGCTAAGTGTCCCAGTATGAAGCCTTTACTGAGGGAACACTGTGATTCATGTATGACTCAAGATAAAGTGACACACTGTTCTTTCGGAAAATATATGCATGCAACATAATCCCTGGAGAGAAAGTGCTGAGTTTAGCATGGCCTTCAGCAGCTCAGAGAAAAGGTAAGTGACCATGCAGACAGAAATTGGCAAAATTTTGATATTTGGTCAGATAAGTGAAATGAACAGACAGCTGTCTTTTATATCACATGAGTGAGGACCTACTTAATTTGTGGTTTTGCAGATTTTGTGGAAACTGCAAGATCTGGGTTTGTCCATGAAATTGTAACCTGGGTGGTACTCCAAGAGGTACTCCCTCTCCAACTGAAGGGATCAAAGCAGGTGCACAAGCGCTGTGGGAGGTGTAGGGACTCTCCTCCCCCTGTAGAGCAGAGCCAGAACACCAATGGGGACTTAACCATATACCTTTTAATACTGGGAACATAACAGGCATAAATCAGAGGGTACAGTGGACACTACAACATCCCAAGGGGGCAGGATTCAACAAAGGATAGACACAGTCATTGACAAAAAACAGGGTTAACAAAATATAAAACACAAACAGCAGAACAAACAATACGGGTTGGTGAAATATAAAAAGGCACAAAATGCAAAGTGTCAAATGACAAGGAAGTATAGGGCCTGGAGGGGGAAAAACCACAATGGCCCCTTTCCACTGCCAGAAGATTTGCTTCTTGTTATCTCACTCACCCCAAGTCACCTCAGTTGAGACTTGAACCTAGACCTCCTATGTGGTAAGTAGGAACACTGCCACACAGCCACCAGTGGTGGCACTACTCCAGCCTACTAGGAGTCTTGACCTTCCCGGAGCCCCAGCCTCACCTCGAGCTGCCTGGCCTCTGATTGGAGGAGCTGGAAGCAGAGCTGGGGACCCCTCAGGTCGTTGCTCAGATCCTTCCTGGTGCAGGGGGGTGGGTGCCTCTCCTGCTGGCTGCAGCCTCTTGTAGGGGATCCTGGAGCCCAGTGGGGAACCTCTCCTGCCGGCCACATGCCGTGCTGCTGAGGGTCCCATTGCTGCCTGCAGGTCCTGCTCTTTTAGGCTCTTCTGGGGCACTGCTCCTGCCCCACTAGCTCAGCTCTTGCCAGCTCTGTGAAGCTACTTCCTTGTTGCCCCTCACTGGTCTCTCCCCTGAGTCAGCCCATGCTGCCCCTTTTATCCCCCTCCAGGTGACCCAAGGGGCCAATCAGGACATGGGGGTGGGGTGAGTCTCTGGGGCCTGATTGGTGTGGAAAGGGAATCCCAAGTCCTCCAATCATCTTTTGCCCTTTCAAAACCCCTGGGCTAGGTCACTGCCAGCTAGCCCGTCACAAAATCAACAACAAAAAAACTTAATAAAAATAAAATGCTTGCTCCCCAGTGAGAGCTAGCAGTCCTCACTGCCAAGAGGGGAGGCAGCAGTTGATGGGACAGAATGAAGGGCGATGGACAAGATGGTGGCTTCCCCCTTGTCCCTCCTGCCTCCTGTGACCTCTTTGCCAATCAGCACTGAGTGGTGGGGCCATTGTGAAATATCTGAAAAATTGGGTCTGTGCACTGCAAGCAGGCTGCAAAAAACCCTTTGTCTGGCCACAATTTAAATAGGTCCCTACCCATGAGAACTGCTATTTTTTGCAGCATGCTGTGATGGAGTCTCTACACAAGGATGTTCTAGTTAAGACAGAGCATTAATAGTTGTAATTGTTTTAGACATGACTGTACTACACAATTCCCATGTGACACTAAAGAACTTATTTCATCTCAGTTTTTCCATCTGTGTTATGGTAATAATGATACTTACCAATAATATTTCACAGGGCAGATGTGTGTCTTAATTCATTACATGTTTGTAAATTGGGGCTATAATAATAGCATGGCGAAAGTTAATATTTCTCTTGTTATATTTCTAAACTGCCACAAGATGACAATGTTTCAAAACTTTGCTAGCTAATAATAACAAACAGCTGGTTATACTGTTTTAGTTGACTGCCTGTGGTATGGTTGGAACCATAAAGGCCTCAGGTTTTGACTGCTAAACTGCACATGATGCTGTAAGTAAAGAGAGTGGAGATATAAAAAGGACTGGCAGCCTGCTGAAGTGTTGTTATGCTAGATCAGTTGTTCAAAGACATGCTAAATCTAGCAGTTGTCTCGTGTCAGTCATTTGGGACAAGCAGCCACATAACACAATATTCTTTCCAAGGAATGTTTATTCTTATCAGTTGTATCTGTTTTGAAACTGTTGAATGAAACACTATGGCTTGCAACACCAAACGTTACGAAACTGGAAATCAAAGAGCAGCAACATCATTTCCACTACTTTTATACTTTATCAAAATATATATACTTCTTTTGCTATACATCTTGAGAGTTAATGAAGGTTACTATGCTCCCTTTCAAAGTATAGAGCTTGAATTGTTGACCATACATACACAGAAGATGGGAACCAAGACTATCATTTCATGCAATGTTTTTATAAATATTTTATTGAGGTCTGCATTACATGTAGAAGATTATTTTTGACAGAAGTTTTTGCTTCAATTATTTTTAAGTGTGGTGGTGAGGTTGCAAGAAAGGAGGAAGATGGGTTTGTTTTTTACAAAAATAGAAGCTATGATACCTGACATTTTGATATATACATTTCAATAGGTAGATTTAAAAAGGAGTTACATTTAAAAACTCATTCAAGATCAGAAAATAATATATTTTTAACAGTCTATAAAACATTTACCTTTTATTTTTCAATTACTGCAGGCTCATCTTCAACCAATTGTTTGAATATCTAGTCTAGTATTAAAAAAGCTAATCTTTTATTTGCAACTTTTGTTTTTATCACTAGTATTTTATCAATCATCTATTTCTAGCATTATTTCATATGATGTCTGTAATACATGGAATGTAACATACCTTGGTTTCCCCACCTCTGAAGTGGAGAAAATTATACTAACTTTGCAAAGAACTTTGAGATCTCTGGATGGAAGTACCCCCCCCCCCCCACGTAAGTAATGTGTTTATAAAGTCATATTCCATTTAGCCAGTCTCTGACATGGTTTATCTTGAATGTTAAGATTTCCTTCTTCATGTATATGGCATTAATGTTCTACTTTATATTTACTGAATATTTGATAGGCTATATTTAGTTAAAATTATCAAACAAAATAATTCAAGTGAACATACATATTTCTGTTGCTAATGAGAAAAAGCAAAGTATATCAGGAAACCAAGATTGAGTTTTTTTTTAAAAAAAATTGGGGGTTTTGGCCACACAACTCTCATAGATTCATAGATTGTAAGGCCAGAAGGGACCTTGGAAGATCATCGGGTCCAGCCCCCCTGCACTAGGCAGGAAAAACAACTGGGGTCAGGTGACCCCAGCAAGGTGACTGTCTAGTCTCCTCTTGAAGATTTCTAGGATAGGTGATTGCACCACCTCTGGAGGGAGCTTATTCCACAGTCTGGACACCTTGAATGTGAAGAAGTTTTTCATAATGTTGAGCCTGAGTCAGTTTTCCAGGAGTTTGTGGCCATTACTTCTGGTTTTCCCCTTGGGTGCTCTGGTGAACAGCTGATCACTGAGCCCTTGATGTACTCCCCTAGTGTAGTGGTAAGCTGCTACCAGGTCCCCTCTCAGCCTTCGTTTCCTCAGGCTGAAGAGTCCCAGATCCCTCAGCCTTTCCTCATATGGCTTGCCATGCAAGTCTCTAATCATATGGGTGGCCCTTCTCTGGACTCTCTCAATCTTGTCTACATCCTTGTTAAAGTGTGGTGCCCAGAACTGGATGCAGTACTCTCAATGAATATGACTGAATGTTGTGCCAAAATAACTTACATCCACACTAATTCCCATGGGAGCTGTGTAACTGAATCCCTTGGTGAGCTTTGAAAATATGGAATCTAGATTTCTTTAGTCTAAACCAGGTTCTCAACATTTTTTGACTACAGAAAAACCCATCTCTTAATTTTCACTCATTTTTGTCTACAGAAAAATTATAGAACAAGTCTTCTGTGCCAACCCTGCAGCCCCAGCAACTGGCACAGGAAACAAAGGGAAGTTCCCTCTTTTACGTAGAAAATCATAGGGCTTAGGGTCACAAGCCAATGGGGCAAAGAGAGGGAACAAGTAAAAGGTAAAGAAACATCAACACTATGGTAACGTATACTCAGCACCTTAATTCCTTCCCCCTACACATGCACTTCCAGAGGTGTCCATAAACAATCGTTTATCCCTGGAGCATTCTGCAGCTGCCCCAAGTTTCAGTCCAGCTCCTTCACGCCACAGTCTTGGCTGACCGAGCCAGTGAGATTGCCAGCTCCACTACGCACTCCTATGTGTTGGTCTGACCAGGTTTCATGTGCATGCTGCTCTCTTCCCCTTCTTCCAGCTCCCTTTTCCTTTTTCCCTTGCTTCCCAGCCCCTGGGGGTTTCTGGGAGTTGCAATCCAAATTAACAGTCAGCACAGCTCTGGAGACTGCCCCTGGGTTCCTCCTGCTGTTACATGCATTACATTTACATTAAATTTCTGTTGCAAAGAACTCGGACCATAAAGGTCAGAATGTTTTTAACACTATGAATTCCCATTTTAAATCTCTGGGTTTATCTTCTGAATTGTTTTTGCTCACCTAATAGTGCTAACATTGAGTAGCATCCCACAACACCCTTAAAAGGATCTCAAGGCACCCTTGGTCAGAAATCACTGGTCCAAACTGTACAATGGGCATCCCCTGCTTAATGCTGTTTCCCTTAGCGCTATTTCGCTATGGTGCTCATTTCACTTTGATACCTGGTTTCACTTAGCATTCAAGGGTTTCACTATAATGCTCATGGGTATCAGGCAGGGAACATCAGTGGTGCACAGCCTTGTCGCCATCTTGCTTCATCAAAAACTTTTGTGCCGTGTGCTCTTTCATGCTCTGTGCTCTTTTGTGCTCTTTTGTGCTTGTGTCACTGTCTTGCTTCATTTTTTGAATTGCACCATGACACTAACCCTGACAGCTCTGCTTCTGAGTGCTGAAGGAAGCCAAAAGAGCAAATAGTGAAAGTGAAAGTGTATCTGTGCATACAGTTCATTACTTTATTTTGTAATTTTATACATTATTTCAAAGTTCAAAGCGTTAAAGTATTTACATACATTTAGATGTCTGAATTCATTGATTTTATAGTACTAGTCAGGGATTTCAGTGATTTTATAGTATGAGTGGGGAGCTTCGGAAACAAATGATCTCTACGTACATTCATTCCTATGGGAAAATTGGTTTTACTTAACTCTGTTTCGCTTAGCTCCTGGTTTTTCCTGTACCAATTAAGAGCGCTAAGTGGGGGTTGCCTGTATATAAGCACAGGCTTGCATTTGGGTTGGTAGAATTCATACCATTCTACAGGGAGCTCAGGGAGTGATGTTATTATTTTATTATTGCTTTTATTATTATTATTTATATGTTATGATTATTTAATTACTTTGTCATTTTATATATCATATTTTATTAGTATTAGTTGAAACAAACTAATTTCAAATGCTAAATCCAGAAATGTTGTTGTGAAACAGCTTGACACTTTCTAAACATTCTTAAAAAGTGAATTAAATAAAAAAGTTATAATTAATTAAAACCAACTCTTTCCCCAGAAAAGTTAATTTTTTCATTAATTGCCATAGCTTTTAGACATTTTGTTGAAAAATTCTCAATCAGCTCAATCCCCAGTATGCTTTGGAAACCATATAAGCAATCCTGGGGGGAGAATAGGGGGGAACGAAGGAAGCTGCTATTAGTTCAGCTTCTTATAGATACAAGCTGATGCAGGAAACTGCCAAAATGCTATCTTTTTTTGACCCCATTTAAATCAGTAGAAATTTTACCCCTGACTTCAGTTGAACCAGCATTTAGCTTAGACTATTGTTCATGAGAACTGACAAATTAATTCCTACAATTCTTTCATCATCTTCCAAAAATTAAGAAACTGCTCTTCCATATGCAGAATAAATGGAAAATGTCACGTTCATACCATCAAGAGTGCTCTCCAGAAGTGAGATGCATTTGCCTATCTGAGCCCTAAATTAAAATAATGAGACTGGGAACAGACCAAATCTTCGCTATAAATCTTATAGACAATTATAAGGAAACGAGCGACTGCTCATATCAGAAGAGGAAGTGACTCATATCAAACAGAATTTCCTTTCTTGACATGACAGACATACAAGTCCATTACTTATCTGAATTCCTTGCAGTGTGTGATGCTTGATGCACAACTGAGGTTCTTTTAGTCTTAAAATATATTGAGTCTTATATGTATTGACACTGCATTGTCTGATTTTACAGTTTTTCTGTGGATTTTAGAGCACTTTTCAGAAAAATACTGTACCTGATGCTGATCAAATCTCCAAAAAAAAATTTCTTACAAAATAAGAATCAAAAATCAAGACCATCTGATTCTCTCTTCTTACAAAAAATCCCAGGATTCAGACAAATTCAGAGGTAGTTTAAATTAGAGAGTAAACTGCTTTTTACTCTACTATCTACTCCCAGGTCCTTTGATTTGGAGAATCATAGAATCATCGAGAAATAGGGCTGGAAGGAACCTTGATAGGTCACCTAGCCCTGCTCCCTGCCTGAGATGGGATCAACCCTATCCAAACTATCCTATACAAAGCCATTGTCTAGCTTCCTAGCAAAACTACACAGTCAAACCTGATACAATATAAGGCATAATACCATAACCTGTCACAGATAAAGCAGGAGGACCACAGCAGCCAACATCCTGCTGTAGTAAATGTTATTAATATACACTCGAGACCTTGGGAAGAGAGCCAAGCCCCCCACTACAGAAGAAAGCAAAAACCCCCATAGTCCATACCAGTCTGACCATGAGGTAAAATTCCTTCCTGACCCCAAATCTGGTGATTGGTCTGGGTAGAGGGTCAAGACTCTCTAGCCAGGAACCTCTGGCTATAAGTCCCAGAAGGAACATTGGCACACCCCAATCAAAATCCCCAGGCTTGGCTGCAGCCAGCACCCAGTGCCTCTGAAGATGGCTTAAACACGTGTAGCAGTAGGGCTCAGGGGGAAAAGGGGCCAAAGCTGAAATACCTTCCCAGTGTCATGTGCCAAAAAGCAAAGCCCAGAAGCATGGGAGAAACCCATAGAAGAACATAGGCATAACTGCCTAGAACAACTATGACCAGTCACTGTCCAGCCTTGCCTTGAACACCTCTAGTGATGAAGAGTCCCAAATTTCCCTAGACAGTCCATTACCTCACTTTCTAACAGTGAAGTTTTTCCTGCTGTCCAGTCTAAACCCATTTTGCTGCAACTTCAAGCTATTGGTCCACATCCTACTCTCTGCAGCAAGGGAGAAAAAGTATTCTCCCTCTTCTGTATGGCAGCCCTTCAAGTATTTGAAGACTGTTATTATGTCCCCTCTTAAGCGCCTTTTCCACAAACTGAAAATGCCTAGCTCCTTCAGTCTTTCCTTATATGACTTGCTTTCCAAGCCCTACCTCTGGACCCTCTCTAACTTCTCTACATCATTTTTAAAATGTAGAGCCCAAAAACTGCACACAATACTCTAGATGAAACCTAACTAATGTCAAGTGACTGGTCATAGTTGTTCTAGGCACAGTTATGCCTATGTTCTTCTATGGGTTTCTCCCATGCTTCTGGGCTCTGCTTTTTGGCACATGACACTGGGAGGGAATTTCAGCTCTGGCCCCCTTTCCCCCCTGAGCCATACTGCTACATGTGTTTAAGCCATCTTCAGAGGCACTGGGTGCTGGCTATTACCTCCCGTGTCTTGCATCGACTCCGAGATCCTTCTCCATAGTTCTTCTTAATAAAGATATTAGCTTAATAAATGTATAGCATATTAACTACCCCCCCAAGTCAGACTAAAATACAAGTGGAAATGGGCTTGACCTCTTAACCAAGTTCTCTTAAGCTTTCAGGTTTGTGCTGGTCTCCCAGTGGAGGTTGAGCTAAGAGTTTTACAGAGTAGACAGTGAGTGGATGTGGATTTTAGGCCAACCTTAAGTTGGTTTTAACTGTCTATGTAGGCATATTCAAAATAACTAAGTTATATGCCACAATGTTAGAAGGAGGTCTGAATTAAGGAAGGGGTCGGCTAATTTAACTTGTATCTTGTAACAAACTCCTGTAAGCAGCCTTTCCTACTATACTTTTATGGACTTTCAACAGTTAAAATAAGTCTAACTCACTTAGTATTTGTCAGTCAATATTACAACTGATGGTATGGCTGGGTGTGTTTCAGTTAAATACTGTTGAATGTGTAAGTGTATAGTAAGGTTAAGGGAGCCCATGTTAGTTAAAAAGAACTTAGAAGGGATCTGAGTTGACATAATATATACATAAAGGGAACACAGGGTGCGTCTACATGAGACACTACTGCACAGTCATTACAGTGTATTTATTTAGTACTTGTATGAGAAAGTATTAAATAAATTGGCAGTAACCAGAGTTACCATGCAATAGCACTGGCAAACATCTTTTAGGTGATGCTACTGTGCACTAACATAATAATATCGCACAGTAGTGCATTAGCACTGTCT
>NW_017729006.1:1193105-1197397 GCF_001723915.1 Gavialis gangeticus
TGAGTGTATAGTAAGGTTAAGGGAGCCCATGTTAGTTAAAAAGAACTTAGAAGGGATCTGAGTTGACATAATATATACATAAAGGGAACACAGGGTGCGTCTACATGAGACACTACTGCACAGTCATTACAGTGTATTTATTTAGTACTTGTATGAGAAAGTATTAAATAAATTGGCAGTAACCAGAGTTACCATGCAATAGCACTGGCAAACATCTTTTAGGTGATGCTACTGTGCACTAACATAATAATATCGCACAGTAGTGCATTAGCACTGTCTGTGCTGGGATGCACTACTGTACAGTATTTTTCAGCTACTGCTCAGTTAGTGTCTCATGTAGATGCACTCACAGAACAATGAATATTATATAAACCTCATGTAATCAAAGTTTTGGGAAGGACCTCAAGAATCATCTCCTTGTAATTCAACTTTCTACACACATGCAGGATGTGCAGTTTCTAAACATCGCACACAGATGCATATCCAGTCTGTTGTCAAACACCTCCAATGAAGAAAATTTGCAACTTTCTTAGGTAGTGTTCCCTGTTTTCATATTTTCCTACTATTCTTAAAGTTAGGAAGTTGTTTCATGAGATTTAATTTAAATCTGCTTCAGTGAAGCTTAAACCTGTGTCCTTGTGCCCTGCCCTCTGTGGCAAGGGAAAACAGCTGCAGTCATGGCAGTCTTTCAAATATTTGAAAACTTGTATCATGTCCCTTATTAATCTCCTTTTCCCCAAACTAAACATACCTAGTTTTCTCAACTTTTGTCATATACCTTGCATTCCAAACCTTCAATCACCTTTGAATCCTCCTCAAGTTGTCTTAAATGGTGGTGTCAAGAGCTTAATGCAATACTGCAGGTAAGGCCTAATCAGGACCAAGTGAATTCCTGTGTATTACCTCCAGTGTCATGCAAAATACTTCTGTTAATGCAAAATTAGATGTGCTTTTCTTACAAAAGAATCACATTCCTGACACACGTTGAGTTTGTGATTGACCATAACCCCCAAATCCTTCTTGGCAGTACTGTTACCAAGCCCAGAGGTTAGCAACCTTTTAAGATTGCAAGCTAGATTGACCCAGTTAGGGTCAGTGGCTGCTGAGTGACTGAGGGGATACTAGGACCCAGCTGCCACCACTGCTTTTCCCAGCAATGGCATGGAGAGAGAGTCCAAAGCTGGCTCTTTTCCTCCAGGGGCAGGGGAAAGTGACTCCTGCTGAAGTCCCCTTTTACTGAATGCCACTGGGCATGTCTACAAGAAACACTTTACTGAGCGTTAGATTAATGTGCAGTAAAGCATCACTATGTACATGTGTATGGCACTTACTGTGCATTAGATTAGTCTAATGTGCCATTTGCTAATACTGTTAGAGACAAGTACTAGAACTCAGCGCATTAGTTTAATGCACTATAGCATGTGTAGATACTAACTGGGAGCAATTTGCTGGTGGTCAGCCCAGGCAGCAGGGGATCACAGCTGTTTCCTGGCTAAGCCCTAAGCTCTGGGAAGTGGGGGTGGGGGGTGGGGGAGCTATCCTAGAGCGGGGGACAGCTCTCACCCTTGTGGAGCTTGGGATTGCAGACTTGATTGGCAGTGCTGGCTTGGAACAATTCCTCATGCCCAAGTGGCAGCAGCACCCTGATCTCTCTCCTTGCTTTGCTTGCACTTGGTGGAGGAGGTCAGGATGAATGTACTGGATCAGTCAGTCACCAAGAAAGATAAGGAGGCATCCACCTGCTTGGTGGCCTTGGGCCCTGCTCCAGTCTCTGAGGCCAGCTCTTGGTGAGTGTCGTTCTCTGCCCCTTGGGGTCACTCTGCCTCCCAAGGCACTTGGCTAGAAGGAGGGCAGTGATGAGTTGGAATCCCCCAGCCCATGCCCTGGCTCCTGCCCAGTACCAGTGGGAGAGAGGAGCTGAACGGTGCTGGGACCAGGGGATCCATGTCTCCCTGCTGGCAGAGGAGGATGGGTTATCTGGGGATGCTGCGCAGTACTGTGCTGTGGGGGGACAAACCATCCATGTGCATCTCTTCTGAGGCTCCAGTCACACCAGTACTATTACAGATGGAGCTCAGCAGTCACTGAAAAGGGGCTTTGCCTCTGGGCCTCTGAGGCTGGGCACATGGAGTCAGGTCAAGCTGGGGTGTTGGGAGGGGGTGTGTGGAGCGTGACCTAATGCACAAACCCTGGCTCCTAGGGTGGGGAAGACTGTAGGCTCTGTGCTACAGAGGAGCTGCTCAGAGCTTCCTGCCTTGGCCAGATCCGGAATGGATTTGCTCGGTGAGAGTAGCCCATTTCCTGCCACCCTAATCTGGATCAGCCCTGTGCCCATAGGCAGATTAATTCATGGGCCAGCTGGGTACGAGCCCAGGGACCACTACCAATTCATGGCCCCGGGATCCGCATCAGCAGAGAAGCGAAAGCAGAGTTTTAAACTGGGCATGTTTGCGGCCCGTTTAAAACTGGATTTCACATTTATTTCCCTGCTGCAGCTGGGAGCAGAACACCTCCCCCAGTGGGGCTTGGGGGGCAAGCTGGGGCTGGGTCAGCCAGGAGTGCTGCACAGCACTGCGCCTGGGGGGAGGGGCTGGGCCGGGAGTACTGTATCGCTCCCTGCCTCTGCAAGTGGGTGGCAGCACTGGGGCAGGGGCTTGGAGTCTGTAGCCCCCCCAAATTCACCCTAGCCCCCCAGAGCCACCCCTCCCAGTGTTGCTACCCACCTGCAGAGGCACAGCACAGTGCGGCACTCCTGGCTTGAGCTGGTCTGGCCCCGTGCATGTGTGATTGAGAGTAGAGTGCATGCCTGTGTGTGTGCATGCCTGTGTGTGTGAAAGCAGGGAGCAGAGCATGTGTCCCCCAACCCCAGCCTGGCAGTGTCACCCAGACTTCCCTCACCAGCACCAGGGGGTGAAGCCCTCCCCTTCCCTCCTGCAGCCCAGCTCCCATTGGAGGGGACCTCCAATTTTGTGTTTGCCTAGGGTGCCAGTACACCTTAATCTGCCTCTACCTGTTCCAGCCAGATGTGCAAAACCTAGCTATGCACAAAGCCTGGCCACCTGGCTGTTGCAGGGGGGCAGAGCAGGACAGTGGAACAGGAGCAGTCTGGAACTGTGCTCCTGTCAGGAGCAAATTCACTCCCAATGCAGGTGCACATTCAGACATGTGCCTGGATCCTGTTTAATGTGTTTAATATGCCATAATATTCTGTGTAGAAAATTAAGTTGCATAAATAGCATGTGTAGATGCACCCACAAAGCCTCATTTCCACAGACATAATCAAATGTCTCTCAAGCTGGCTGTAGGTTGATGATCCATGGTGTAACCTGGGACCCATGTGCTGTATTTATTCATTTCTAGTTGGGTTGGAGTATTGTAGTAGTTGTGACATTCCAGAAATTGTACAAGGGGCAAGATTTCTTGTGATATCTTTTATTGGCCTAACTGTATCATTGTGAGAGAAGGTTGACCAGGATATGGACACAAGATTCTCTTCCTTATTTCCCAGGGTACCTGAGGAAGGGTATCTTGTGCCCAAAAGCCTGCCTAGTTTCTCTTTCAAATATACAGTTGATCCAATAAAAGATATCACAAAACAACAACAAACTTCCTTGCTTCTTTGTACATTTGGTTTGTTTTCCTTAGTTGTAGTATCTTTGAATTTCATTTTACTGTCTATCGCCTGATTTTCATAGTTTCATAGTTGGTAGGGTCAGAAGGGACCTGAGCAGATCATCAAGTCTGACCCCCTGCCATGGGCAGGAAAGAATGCTGGTGTCAAATGACCCTGGCGAGGTGTCTATCTAGCCTCCTTTTAAAGACCCCAGGGTAGGAGTGAGCACCACTTCCCTTGGAAGTTGGTTCCAGATCCTAGCCGCCCTGAATGTGAAGTAACGCCTCCTGATATCTAGCCCAAATCTACTTTCTGTCAATTTATGGCTGTTATTCCTTGTTACTCCCAGCAGTGCTCAGGGGGACAGGGACTCTCCCATTGCCTGCTGGTCTCCCTTGGCCAGTTTATAGATGGCCACCAGATCCCCTCTCAGCCTTCTCTTGTGGAGGTTGAACAGGTTCAGGTCTCGTAGCCTCTCCTCATAGGGCCTGCTCTGGACTCTCTCAATGTTGTCCACATCCCTCCTGAAGTGCAGCACCCAGAACTGGACACAGTACTCCAACTGACCAATGTCATATAGAGGGGGAGGATCACCTCCTTGGACCTGCTCGTGATGCATCTGTGGATACATGACAAGGTGCGGTTAGCCTTCCTGACCGTGTCCTCACATTGGTGGCTC
>NW_017729006.1:1202397-1205794 GCF_001723915.1 Gavialis gangeticus
CTGCATCCAAGGATTTTGTGACCTGGTCATAGAAGGCCACCAGGTTGGTCTGACAGGACTTGCCTCTAATGAACCCATGTTGGTTGCCCCTAAGCATACACTCCCCTGCTTGCCCCTCGCAGATGTGCACCTGGATAAGTTTCTCAAAGAGCTTCCCCAGGACCGAGGTAAGACTAACAGGCCTATAATTTCCTGGGTCCTCCTTCCTCCCTTTTTTGAAAATGGGGACCACATTAGCCTTTTTCCAATCCTCTGGCACCTTGCCAGAACATCATGAGTGCTCGTAAAGCTGTGCTAGGGGTCTTGCAATGACCTCTATTAATTCCCTCAGCACTCTGAGGTGGTGATCATCAGGATCTGCTGATTTGAAGACATCCAGTCCCACCAGAAGTTCCTGGACTAGGTCCTCTCTGACCCTGGGCTTGGCTGTACCTCCCCTGGTACCATCGGGGATCCTGGTGGGGGGGATGACCTGGTCCCTGCTCAGAAAAATGGAGGCAAAGAAATTGTTAAATAGGTTAGCTTTGTTGTCTGGTGGGACCACCCGATTTCCTAGTGTGTGCTGCAGAGGCCCCACGTTACCTGGAACCTCTTTTTACCCCTTGTGTATTTAAAAAAGGATTTCTTGTTATCCTTGATCTGGATCGCTAGTCCCAGTTCCATCTCCATCTTGGCCTTCCTAACAGCCCCCCTACAATCCCAAGCAACAGAGGTATAATCCTCCCTGGTGATGGCCCCTCCCTTCCATTGGGTGTACGCTTCCTTTTTAGCTTTGATACATTCCTGGATGCTTTTGGCTAGCCATGGGGTCTTTTGAGCACTCTTGTCCCCTTTGATCCATGTTGGGGTTGCCACCCTTTGGGCTTGGAGGATCGTCTCCTTCAGGAACAACCACTCTTCTTGGACTCCCAACTCCCCACCCCTCTGAGACCTCAGTGCCTCCCTGACTACTCTCCTTAGCTCAATGACTACTCTCCTTAGCTCTCCTTAGCTCTTCTTAGCTCAGTGCCTCCCTGACTACTCTCCTTAGCTCCTTAGTACAGCCTTTGCCACCCTGTACTGGATAGTGAATTCCAATAGGCAATGATCGCTATCGCCTAGGTGATCGAGCACCCACAGTCCCCTCACCAGGTCGTTGCTTGTGGCTAGGACCAGGTCTAACAAGGCATTTTCCCTGGTGGGACTGTGTACCTTGCGGGTTAGATGGAGATCCTGTAACACAGCTAGGAACCTCCGTGAGTGGTCAGACCTGGCTGATTGCTCTTCCCAGCAGATGTTCGGATAGTTTAGGTCACCCATGATGACCACATCCTTTGACTTAACTGCCTCTGTGAGCTGAAATGAGAATTCCCAGTCTAGCACTTCTCCCTGGTTGGGTGGTCTGTAGTAGACCCCCACTGTTAAGTCCTTTTTCCCCTGACCCCATTGTATTCTGACCCAGAGCACTTCAGTCTGCCCCTCCTCTGACCCAGTGCTACTGGTGAGGATGTGAATTGTTCTTTGACATAGAGCACCACACCCCTGCCTTTCCTCCCTGTTCTATCCCTTCTGTACAGCCTATAGCCCTTGATGTTCATCACCCAATCATGTGTTGGATCCCACCACATTTTGGTGAGCCCCACTATGTCTGGGTTTGTGTTAGCTAGCAGGAGGGCACGTTCCTCTGCTTGTTCCCCATACAATGAGCATTAGTGTATAGGGATTTAAAGCTTCCTGAAGGGTGTGTGCACCGCCCCCCTAATCCCAGGACTATCCAGGCCCCTGTCTCTTACCTGGGCATTTCTTGTGCTTGTCACCAGTCTTGGCTGGGCTGTTCTTGTGGGCGACACTTGGTTTGGTGTTCCAAGGCTCCCTCTGACCTCATCCCCACCTTCCCCCAATGAGCTTCATTTAAAGTCCACCGGAGGAGATCAGCCAACCTGAAAGAGAACACGTGTTACCTTTGGGGGAGAGGTGAAGCCCATCCCACCCGAACATGTCTCTTGTCTTGAAGTATGGGTCATGGTCTAAGAAGCTGAAGCCCGCCTCGAGACACCATTCCTGAAGGTGCCAGTTGACCTCTCTGATGCAGGTCTCATGACATCGTCCACGTCCTCTCACTGGAAGGACAGATGAGAAGACCACCTGTGCCCCTGTCTCCTTCAGCTTGCCCTCCAGAGCATGGTAGTCCTTCATCAGATGATCTGGGCTTCTCCTGGCCAGATTATTAGCGCCCACATGAATTAGTACCATGGGCTAGTAATCAGTGGGCCAGATAATGGCTGGGATCATCTCTGTCACATTCTGAATCCCCGCACTGGGCAGACAGAAGACCTTGCGCGTCAAGGGACCCTGGTGACAGATGGGACCCTCTGTACCTGTCAGGATGGAGTCTTAGGGCTTTGGAGGAACAGGTGAGGGAGCTCCAGGAGGAGGTGAGTAGGCTGAGGTGTTCTCCAGCTGGACTGGGGGAACTGGTAGTGCACTGCTGCGAGCAGCCCTGGTTCTGGAGGGAACCTTCTGCCATTCTGCTGTGGAGGGCATCTCCTGGGGTGCTTTTCCCTTTGGTGTTTGGCCCTGCAGGGAAAGGAAATACCTATCAATTTCATCCTCCGCTTCTCTGATCTTCCTCAGTCTACTAACCTTGTCCTGGAGCTCCCTTACCTGTGCCTCCAAAGCCCTAAGACAGGCACCTGCAGGACAGGTGTGGGGGACCCCATTCCCTGCCCCGCTGGCCCCACTGGGCATCCCCTACAGGCCAGGGGACAGGGTGATGCCAGCTCCCCCATGGGCTCCAACTGGGTGGAGGCCTCAGAGGAGCCCTGGGAAGGTGGTGCCCCATGTACAGGGGCCCTTGCAGCACTCCGCGTCAACACCATTTTTGTGTGTGTGTGTGTGTGTGTGTGTGTGCGCGCGTGTGTGTGGTGCCTTTGCCTTACCCTTGCCAAAGACTTCCTCCTCACCCTTCCTGCTTTCCTGCCTGTGCAAACACCAGCGTACTGTACTGGCTTCCTCTTCCCCACTTACCTTATCCTATGATCCTAATAATCTGTGGCAGAAATTCCCATGTACTCCTGCCCATGAACTGGCCTGTGAACTGCCTGGAAACTGCTCCTGTTGGCAATCCCTGTTGACTGTCTCCCTGGTCACAGGCTCCCTGGTCACCTGGGGAATCCCCTTTTATACCCTCCTGGGCCTGGCCTGGGCTTACTCAGGCCAAGGCAGCTATCCCACAACAATCACAATCAGCAATCAACACTCACACAATTTTCTAATGTATTTAGCTCTTCTTGAATTGTACTTCTGTTCTCCAAAATGCTTTCAACCTCTCCTGGTTTTGTCTCATTGCAACTGTAATCAGTAAGCTCTCTACTCCTATGACCTCTTTGTTCCAATTAGCAGTCAACAGCTAATTGTT
>NW_017729006.1:1210794-1212498 GCF_001723915.1 Gavialis gangeticus
TCAACCTCTCCTGGTTTTGTCTCATTGCAACTGTAATCAGTAAGCTCTCTACTCCTATGACCTAGTCATTAATAAAAATGCTAAACAGCATTAGTCCCAGAGCAGAACCCTGTGAAACTTCACTTGAGATCTCCTGCCACTCTGATATTGATCCATGTGTAGTTACTCCTTGCTTGTGGTTATTTAACCAATTATGGATCTACCTAATGGTAATTCTATCTAGCCCACGTTTCTCCAGTTTATTTAAGAGAATGTCAAATAGGACTATGTCAAAACCTTTAAAGGCTACATTCCCTTTGGATAAAGAAGCCCTATATCATGGAGTGCACTCTAGGGGAGTGCTTGCTGGGGACCTCTGCAGCCTCATCTGGTCTCTGTATTTGAAGCTTGTCCAGCCACTTCCAACTCTGACCTCTCAGCCCCTCACCCTCCCCAGGCCTCTGTGGCCCCAGCTCAAGGAGTTCCTCATCTAGTTCCTCTCCTGACTCATCTAGTTTCTCTCCTGACAGCAGGGCCATCCCTAGGGGGTGTGAATCGGTGTGACCACCCCAGGCCCCATCCTTTTGGGGCTCCTGCAAAGCTGGGCGGAGTGGCATGGTGATTCTGCATTGCAGCCAGCTTCATGTCTGGCGCATCCAGGGGTGAGGCCCCCACACAGGCTGATTTGCCCTGGGCCCCATACCCTGATCAGGTTATATCTGCCTGACAGAGAGACTTTGCCTCCTCTTGGGGCAACCAAGTGCAACCCACAGTTCTAAGCAGCACAGCAGACAATCTCTTTAGTAAAGGCATTTATTTGGGCAAAGGTCAACAAGCCAGAGGTTCTCTGTCCCCTGCAAAGTGGTTAAGCAGTCCCTCCATTCCCAATCCAGCCCTCACCGCCCTGAGCATCCCCAAAGACACTCAGCTCTTCCCTTTCCAGTCTCTCCAATGCCACGTCTCAGAGTCTCTAAGCTCCTCTGCCCAGGAGCTATCAAGCTGCTTATTTCTAGCCCGCTCTCCCATTGTAATGTATATCTCCTCTAGGTACCTCCTGGGTGTTGGGCATCTCACCTTTGTTCATATGTCAGTAAAGCCATTCAAGACTGTATTGGTGATAAAGGTTCATCTTGTCTCATCCTGCATGTAGCCAGACCAGGCTACATGCAGGATGATGTATCCTTTTCTGTACACGGGCTAAAAAAGTAAACTAAAGGTGCCAACAGAAATGACATTTGTTTCATGATAGGCCCCCTGAAAGCACTATGCCACTGTGCTGTGACACATGTGCATGGCTGCAGAGTGCTTTAAAAGTGGCTGATTGTGTGACAAATTAACCCACATCTAATGAGGGATCAGATGAAGGCACTCCAAAGTAGAGTGCCTTAGGGAACTTTTGTTCCCTAGGGTCAGTCTGTCATTATGATCAAGTCTGGGTTGGTGCAGCCCAGTCCCACTCCCAACGCTGTCTGCAGGGAAAAAGCGGGGAGAAGGGAGGGGAAGGGAACTGTGGGCAGAGGTTTGCCTGGCCTGAGCTGGAGAGGGGTGGTGGTGGATTGGAGCACCCCCTTGCCTTGTTCATAGTTTCATAATTGGTAGGTCAGAAGGGACCTGAGCAGATCATCAAGTCTGACCCCCTGCCATGGCAGGAAAGAGTACTGGGGTCAAACCACCCCAGCAAGATGTTTATTTAGCCTCCTCTTAAAGACCCCTAGGGTAGGAGCA
>NW_017729006.1:1212509-1213147 GCF_001723915.1 Gavialis gangeticus
TTGTCCAAGTCGCTGATGAAGATGTTGAACGGTGCAGGCCTGAGGACCGAGCCCTGAGGAACCCTATTTCCCACATCCCTCCAGGTCAAAAAAAGACCCGTCTGCCACCACTCTTTGGGTGCGACCTCTGCTAATTTCCTCAGCACTCTAGGGTGGAGATCATCAGAACCAGCTGATTTAAATAAGTCCAGTTCCTCCAGAAGTTCCCTGACTAGGTCCTCACTGACCTTAGGCCTGGGTGTGCCTCCCCTGGGTCCTATGGGGGACCTGGTGTGGAGGGATGACCCGGTCCCTGCTCAGAAAAATGGAGGCAAAGAAATTGTTAAATAGGTTAGCTTTACTGTCTGATGTGATGACCAGATTTCCTAGCGTGTCTTGCAGAGGACCCACATTACCCCGTACCTTCTTTTTGCCTCCTATATATTTAAAAAAGGACCTATTGTCCTTGATCCGGGTAGCTAGTCCCAGTTCCATCTCTGCCTTTGCCTTCCTGACCAACCCCCTACAGCCCCGAGCAACAGAGGTATAGTCCTCCCTGGTGATGGCCCCTCCCTTCCATTGGGTATATGCCTCCTTTTTAGCTAGGAGACATTCCTGTATGCTTTTGGTGAGCCATGGGGGCTTTTGCGCCCTCTTGC
>NW_017729006.1:1218147-1226534 GCF_001723915.1 Gavialis gangeticus
CACCCTTTGCTCCCCCCGACTTCCCCCCCATCCTCCTCCTCCTCTAGCTCAGGTTAGGTAAACCCCATCCCCCAGCTCCCTCCCCCTCTTTTCTCCCTGTTCCTTTCCTGCAGACAGCACTGGATGTGGAAGGGAAGGATGGAGCTAGGGGAGAGAGGCTGCAGGCAGGCTTATCCTCTAGATCTGCTCCAAAGTGAAGCTCAATTTCTTCCCCTGGAATCCCACAGGCAAATATCTTTTGGGTCAGGATGAGGCAGGGAGGGTCACTCTAACTCATGGCACTTTATGTGATGTTCCATGACTTAGAGAGGGGTTCTGCATGTCTGTCACCACCCTGAATTACACAATATTATAACAATGTGAACACAGTTAACACAGAAATAAAATCTGTAGTCTGCACACCCCATCTCTGAATTTCACTCAGTTTTTTTTTACTTCGCCTCTCAGGCACATTCATAAATCTCTTAACCAATATTTCACATGATCTATATTAGGATCTAGGTCATTAATATGTTGAAATCTTTAAGCTGGACAACATGGAACTAATATATAATTGAACTTGATTTAAATTATTTTAGGGGTATCATTCTACATTGATGTGTTTATTTTGCAGTATAATTCCATTGATATTAATGCAATTGCTTAAGATGTATACCAGCGTGGAAACAGGATCGGTCTCAAAAGACTGGTTTTAGAAGAAAGTTCATTCATATTTGCAATATATATGTATCTCTAGTTCTAGATATCATGTGGTAGCTTGTGGGCTGGAGCACATGTGGAAAATCCACTTAGCATAGATTTAAGTGTTGCATTTAAATAGTGGGCTTAAAAATATATAAAATGAAATGGGGATAGCCTTCAATTTCAATAAAATTAATGTCTGTATAAACCTCTCTAACATCTAGTGCTTTGTCTCTGGTTAAGAAACTATTGCACTTTCAGATCTTATAAATCAATACAGTACCATGCACTTCATTGGACATACTGCAGTTTATATCACTTGAGGATCTCTTTTTCCATTCTTTGTTCATTCTCTCACTTTTGGCATAGGAAAGTTGAATAAAGAACAATATTTATAGATCTATCCGGACATAAAAAGGGTGCTGGTATGTGAACAAAAATGTCTGAGTTATGGAAATTCTTGTTAAAGCCATATCCATTTCTTATTCATTCAGAGGAAGAAATAAAACCAAAAGCCCTCTGTGGCAGCGCGTGACCTAGGGGTGCCGTGAACTCCCCTAGCGCCCCCTACCTACCGTGCCAAATCGGGCCTAATGCACCCTCACTCTCTCACCCTCCACATCTTTGATGGTAATATGTTGAAGGGAGGCTGCCTTTCTAACCCTCCTTGGCATGGTGCCTTGATGTATCTTGGCCCTGTCTAGGTGCCCGGTGCACTCCAACCTCTGGGACTGCATGTGAGTCCCACAGTCACCCGTGCCCTCACGGGTCCCCAGACTCATCTCCGTTGCCCGCCTGTGCCCTCGCAGGCACCTTCTAGCTTCTCCCATGGCCCTTGTAGCCTGCACCGGGGCCTGTCTCCTCGCGGCCCTTGTAGCCCGCACCGGGGCCTGTCTCCCCACGGCCCTCGTAGCCCGCACCGGGCTCGTGATCCCCGCAATCGAGGCTCAGGTGGCTGTAGCCATGCTTGGCCTCCAGACCCCCTTTCCAGGTCTTACGCCCACTGGGCTCCTCACAATCGAGGCTCAGGTGGCCGTAGCCGTGCCTGGCCTCGGCAGCCCATGCTAGGGCCTGTCTCACCTCGCAATCCCCGCAGCTGGCACTGGGGCCTTGCCTTGCAATCCCCACCCGCACTGGGGCCTTCCCTCGTGACTCCCGCAATCGAGGCTCAGGTGGCTTTCTGGGTCCTGCGCCCCACTGGGGCTTCCCACAATTGAGGCTCAGGTGGCTGTAGCCGTGCCTGGCCTCCAGACCCCCTTTCCGGGTCTTGCGCCCTACTGGGGCTTCTCGCCTGCGCCCACACTGGGCTCCTCCCGATGCTGCCCACACTGGGGCGGGGGCGGGGTTGGGACACCCCAAAACTCAGCGCCCTCTCCGGTGCCAGGAACCCCCCCCTACTGGGGAGCTCCTATGAGGCCTCCTCCAACCCCTACAGCCTCACCCGGTCCTCTGGTCTTACACAACAACAAAACGGAAAACACAAAGCCCCTGGGCTACAACGTAAATTCCAAGCCAACCTGGCTATCCTTCCTGCATATCCCTATCAGGGTTTCCTCCACCCAGTATCACCAAGCAGATGCTCAGACCATCAGGCTTCTCTGCCCTGCCCACTCCCAGCAGAGCTCCCTCTTCCCCAACTGCTAGAGGGTAACTGACCTCTGGCCTCAACCTGGCTTGTTTATAAAGGCCAGGCCCTGCCCCCTTCTGGTCAGCTGACCAGACTGGTTGTCTTGGCAACCCACACCTGTACTGCCCTGGTGACTTGCAGCCGAGCCCGTATTACTGCTTGTCAGTAGCAGGCACCTTAGTCCCCTGCTTCACCCTCATATGATTACTTGGAAAATCAAGGTGCAACTTATGAGTTCCAGTTTGATTCTATGTACTGTGCAGCATGTCATGTTCCCCATGATAAGAAGAAATATATGTGTTCAATATGTCCCTCTACAAATAGGCTGACCACTAAGGACTATCAGGACTTTGATAGATCTTACCAGGAGAGAACCAAAGAATGACTGTCTCCTATAGAAAACCAAATTTTTCCCAACTTCTCTGCAGGAAGATGGAGTTAAGAACAGTGGAAAATTCTCAGCAGCAGAGAAAAGGAATCAGGTGTCAGTAGTAGAGCATATAAAATTGATGGAAGTCATGGAGCATAAAAAGGAAGCTTTGGGCTGGAGAGAAGATCATGCTTTTTAAAACAGGGTCAGGAAAATTGATGTATAACACACAGAGAGAGATGCTATGATGCAGAGGACAAGAGGTACAGGAAAGTAGGGTCTTTGACTCCTCACTGAATTCTGCCCCAAACCCAAGATCTCTTCAGAGTGTTCAGGAACCTGAGGATGAAATGAATGCAAGTCTGTATTTCTTATGGCATCCAAGTAAAGTGTTATTTAAAGTGTTTAAAAAACCCTTTGATCTGGTATCCTGTGATCACCTCTTGGCAAAACTGGCCAACTGCGGCCTGGCTTCGCCATGATCTGCTGGCTGGTGAATTGGCTCCATGATCAGACCCAGAGGGTGGTGGTTGATGGAAGTCAATCGTCATGGTGCCCTGTGACCAGTGGGGTCCCCCAAGGCTCTGTCCTTGGACCTATATTGTTCAACATCTTCATTAATGATGTGGACATTGATGTCAGAAGCGGACTGGCCAAGTTCACTGATGACACCAAACTTTGGGGTTAAGCATCCACATCTGAGGACAGGAGGGCAATCCAGGCTCACTTCAACAGGCTCAGGAAATGGGTGGTTGAGAACTTGATGATGTTTAACACCAAAAAATTAAAGGTTCTTCACCTCAAGAAGAAAAACCCACAGTATACTTATAGGCTCGGTAGTGCTACGCTGGCTAGCACTACAGACGAAAAGGACTTGGGTGTCATGATTGACCACAAGATGAAAATGAGTCTTCAGTGTGATGCTGCAGCTAGCAAAGTGAGCAAAATGCTGGCTTGCATCCATAGATGCCTCTCAAGCAAATCGCAGGATGTCATTCTCCCGTTGTACTCGGAATTGGTAAGGCCGCAGCTGGAGTACTGCGTCCAGTTTTGGGTTCCACAATTCAAAAAGGATGTGGAGAAGCTCAAGAGACTCCAGAGAAGAGTCACATACATGATCAGAGGTCAGGAAAACAGACCTTATGATGAGAGGCTGAGAGCTATGGGACTCTTCAGCCTGGAAAAACACAGGCTCAGGGGTGATCCAGTGGCCACCTATAAGTTTATCGGGGTGCTCACCAAGATCTGGGGGAAAGTCTGTTCACCAGAGTGCCCCAAGGGGTAACAAGATCAAATGGTCACAAACACCTCCATGACTATTTCAGGCTGAATGTAAGGAAGAACTTCTTTACTGTCTGAGCCCCCAAGGACTGGAATAGACTGCTGCCAAAGGTGGTTCAAGCACCTACTTTGAATGTCTTCAAGAGAAATTTGGATGTTTATCTTGCTGGGATCTTATGACCCCTGCTGACTTCCTGCCCCTGGGGCAGGGGGCTGGACTCAATGATCTTCCGAGGTCCCTTCCAGCCCTAATGTCTATGAGTCTATGAGGAGATGGAACCAGAGATGCCAAGGTGAGAAACTGCTGAATCCTGCAGCACATTACAGATTATGGGTCCAGTGTGATATCTGAGAAGTTGAGAACATGTGCAAAGAGTATTGTGGGACCCAACAGAACAGTGTGGTGAACAACCAGTAGAGCAGGAGTTGGCAATGTTTTTGGGCAGAATGCCAAAAACACCTGCAACCTCAATTTGTAAGATGTTGGTGTGCCAGGGACAGACAGAGGAGGAGATGCAAGGGGCCCGATCCTTGTTGTGGCAGTGCAACCCTGGCCCCTTCTCTGTCATCTGCCCCAAGGCATGCATGCCAAGCAAAATGCCTTCATGTGCCACACTCTGGCACCCATGCCAGGGGCTGCCTACCCCTGCAGTAGAGGGAACTTAATGAGGGCCCTGGGAGTGTGTATGCAGCAGAATAGAATAGAGTATAATGGTTTACATAGCATGAGTCATCACTTACAGTACCCTCACTGAACAGAAAAGCATTTACACATGTTAATATGCATTTGGCCTTTTCTTTTTATCATTTTAACTTTCAAACTGGGCTGATGTCTATTGAGAGAGAAGATAGTGGTTACCAGCTAGGTCAACAGGGAATAGAAAGTATTAGAATGGAATGAGGTGAAGTTGAAATGGAAGCTTGATTCATAACTGCTATATACGATGAGTCACATCCTTCATTTTATAGTGTTGGAAATTGTTTACATCAAAAATGCAGGTTTATGTGCAATTGGGCTTGTAGAGAACATGATTTCTACCAAAGGAATGAGTCACTGCAAGTTTCATCAACATTGAGGGGTTTATCCTTTCTTATTCCCCACTTTCCAGGCCTTGTTACATTGGCAACTAACTTTATTATACCATTAGGGCCATACTCTGCCGAACTAACAGTATGTACTGCCTATCTTGAATTCTCATAAGATAGATCAGGAGTGGTATGCCTGACTCTATAATTTATAGAAAGAGCATTCTAATGCTTAAGAATATGTAGGTATTTGGAAGGTATATAGCTGGAAGATCAATGGTGTTTAAGTAAGGTAGGAAATGTGATAAAGGCTCATGTGCAGTGTAAACTGAGAAGCTTTCACCATCTTCTTTAACATGGCAAGCAGTAAATGGCACAGTATCTAGTGGGTAAGGTAAAGCCAATGCTAAGGCATACACTGTGAGCTTTGTATTGCTTGCAGTATGGCATATACTTAACTCATGAGTGTGGTGGCTACCATTTTGAAATCTTCATAGGGGATAGTACAGGGCATTTTCTCTGCTGAAATCAGGAGTGTTGATAGCATGAGTTAAAGAACTAGATTTTGCTCCTATCACAGGCTGTTATGGACTCATTTTCTGAAGAAAAAGAACATAGGTGAATGTAACATGCACTGACTAGTGGGTTATGGAAGTTTCATGTTAACAGAAATTAAAAATCCTGACCAGATTCAAATATGAAAGGTGTGAAAAGGGGATTCACTCCACTTCTAAAATGGCACCCAGGGGTAGGTTTAACCCTTGAAGAACAGCACCTGGTCCAAGAGCACTGGAGTTTTCTGGATGTCCTCCATACACCAGGTGGAGAGCCAGAAGCAAGTGCAACAGAGGTAAGGTGAATTTCCTAATGGGACTTCCTTGGGCAGTAGCCAAGTAAGAGCTGGGATCACAGGCTCAGCTACTCCCCTCTTTCATGATCTGGAAGATGGAGGATAGTGGGTTTCCAGAAGGCACTGGTAAGGGGAGGCTTGAAACCAGGTTGGCAGCCAGATTGAGGCAGTCAGGATGAGCCAAGTCATTTTAATGGTTATGAGCTAAGATTGGGCCTCACCACACTTCCCTGGAATATCTCTAACCCATCCAGTATTAAAGTGGGAGGCAGGTCACCACTTTAGTGCAGCAGCAGGTATACAACTATGGATTCATCCAAGAGTTTTTGTCATTTGAAGCATATGGAGCAGACATAGTTTTTTTTCACAGCTCCCTAACACAATCCTTTGAAAGCGTAGACGTGTCTTATTTGTATCAGGGTACCTCACAGAAAACTGAACAGCATGTGCTATTTGATCACTAACAGTCCATTTCTTAGAACATGGCCACTAAAATGGGGTTCATTGTCATTTATGGTAAATAAAGAGGTACATAATCAATGAAAGAAACAATTTCAACAAGCCTAGGAAATTTCAACTGGCTAGGATCAAGTTGCTTTTAAAGTGTGTGTGTGTGAGTGAGTATCTTTCCTTAAGTGAAAAATAAGTTTTCATGCGCTGGTCACAGTTGACCTGTTTCTTATCTTAATAACATTGTAGTAAATCAGGAGTAAATCCACTGAAGTCAATGGAATTACAATGATTTGAGATGAAAATTAGGCCCACTAATTCATATAAAATGTCAGGTTTTGTGATTCCTTTCTATTTAGCTGATCACCAAGAGATTAATATTTTATTGGTTATCCTGCAGTTTCTAGAAGTGTAGGTGCATTGAGTGGTAATGTCACCTGGGTAATTGAGCAAATACACCCATTTTTCCCCTAACTCCTGACTCATAGTCAGTATTACTCATACTTGCTCGTGCAGTCCTCATTTTCAGATGAGTAAACACATGCTGCTACACAGACATGCTCTCGAATTTGTGCATCCACTCACTCTTGTAATATGTAGGCATTGATTGAATTATGTCTCTTGTTTATTTATTGGCTTTTATAAGATGTAGATCTATTTTGTGCCTGCAGTCTGTCTCTTATTGTATCATTCTGTTGTATAAGTCCTGTATCATCTTCCTCTTTCTAGTACTGGTTGCCATGTTTCCAGCTTTTTTTTGCTGAGTCAGATACCCAGTTACTTCGTTAACATTCACATAGTTGTAGGGCCTTGTTACACATTACTTTTAGGTGGCTCCTGGAGCTCTTAACCCCTGGATTGTCCACACATTAACACGTGACACTAGTTTTACTCTTTAGGCAACTTAAAGTCCACGGCATGTTTATCTCCGATCCATGTTACCCAGCTTGTGTTCCATTAATGTGTGGCCATATCCCACAGATGAGCCACCTAAGTTTCAGTTTCTAGCATCCCAGGATGCAGTGTCCCCTAGCCCACCCTCCTATTCTGTGTGGACAAACTTTCCAACCCTTGAACTTTACTGCCTGGGTGGGGTCCTGCTCCCAGGGGTGTGACCTTCCCACCTCCAGGAGTGCAGCTCTGTACAAACAGCCTACAGATTTCATGCCAGCTAGCCAGATCACAGGGCATGGGTGGGTCTGGGAATGGGGTCTAGGGAAAGTGAGGAGGGGGAACAAAGTAGGGAGCCAGATTGGGTCCCAATAAGCTGGGGCTTCCTTCCCAAAACAGGTGCAATAGTTCCCCCCAAAATACCTTTCTTCACTGCTTCCAGCTCTCTGCCACCCCAGAAGCATGATCAGCACCCCCATGCCTCACTTCCAAATCCAAATGATAAAAACATGAGACTTTCTTGAATTTACTTGCTCTTTATTTCTAAGTTATTTTTGTAACTTCTTTTTATTTTATCATTTAGTGGCTGACATCCTTCATTTCACCACTCTTCCCCCACCCTATTTCCTTGCCACCTCCCATTTCATTACACACTACAGTCCCATTAACTTTGTGTCTCCCAGGTTCATGTTCACATCCCACAACCCATAGAATCATAGAATCATAGAAGTCGGGTCGGAAGAGACCTTGAAGATCTTCAAGTCTGACCCCCCGTGGGAGAAAACTGGACTCAAATAAGTCCAGCCAGGTAGGCATCAAGCCTCTTCTTAAAGACCCCCAGAGTAGGAGCCAGCACCACTTCCCTTGGAAGTTGGTTCCAGATCCTAGCCGCCCTAACTGTGAAGTAGTTCTTGCGGATGTCTAATCTAAACCTACTCTCCAATAACTTGTGTCCATTATTCCTTGTTATGCCAGGGGGCGCTAGGGGAAACAGTGTCTCTCCCAAACCCTTCTGGTCCCCCCTAGTGAGTTTATAGACAGCCACCAGATCCCCCCTCAGCCTTCTCTTGTGAAGGCTGAACAGGTTTAGGTCCCACAGTCTTTCATTGTAGGGTCTGCCCTGTTGTCCCCGGATCATGCGGGTGGCCCTCCTCTGGACCCTTTCAATGTTGTCCACATCCCTCCTGAACTGGGGTGCACAGAACTGGATG
>NW_017729006.1:1231534-1264923 GCF_001723915.1 Gavialis gangeticus
TCCCACCTAGAGCAAGGATAGAAGCCTATCCTGGCTCATCAGCTGTCCAGTAGTAACTCACAGCTATAGCTCCTCGTCCAGCCCCTGCTTGCCATCCCTCTAGGCTAGGGACAGAAGTTACACATACACTGGTTTAAGTGATCAGAAACTGGCTTAAACCTGCAAAAGAACAGAAGCTCAGTGCACATAAACCAGTTTCAAAATGGCTGAAATGGATTTAAGATAAACCTGATTGAGTATAGTATCTGACTTAACTGATTTGGGTCAAACTGGTTTCTGAAACTTCTGTCTCAGACCCCTTCCTGGTTCAAGTTAAATCACAGTTCCCCAGCATACTTTCCAGCCCTGGTTTGGGCTGGGTTATCTGGTCCAGAAAGCAGGGCTGGCCCTATGGCTGCTCCCTAGCTGGATTAGTGAGGGCTGGCTGACAAAGGGATTTGGGGGGGGGACAAAGGCCTGGCTGGGGATGCAGCCCAGTCTACGGGGGGGTGTGGGGGAGAGAACTGCCCCCCACCAGCAAACCCCAGGATTAAACACCTCTTCCCCTGCTCAAACTTACTGCTGGCTGCAACTGTGGACTACAAATCCCAGAGGCACCTAGAATCAGCAAGAGGAAGTGATGAACAACCCTGCAGAGTCCTGCTGCTGTAATTGCAAATCCCAGAGACCTCAGGAGCAGCAGGAAGAGGAACACACAGCCAGAGAGCTGTGCTCTAGCATCCCCTGGCTTCTGGCCTGAGCCACTGCAGGCATGTGGCTGCATTTCCTGAATCGAGGGTAAATGTCTGTTCTCTTCTCTTTCAATTTAATCGGCGAAGTTTAGGCTAACCTGTAAAGACTGAACCTATTCAGCCTTAGGCTTTTTGGTTGTCTGTACCTAGCCCTAGTGGCAACTCACAGCTGTGCAGGTCAGGGACCATCAGAAGGTTTTTAGCCTTACGGTATGACTGCTCCAAACTGGAGCTGTCACTAACAATGGTCAACATTTGAGCAACTGAGAGTTCAATGTGTAACAAGGCCCTTAGAGCACAGTTCACCCATTACAAAAGTTTGAATGTTTTCCATCCCATTTCTTTGAGTACCTCTAGGTAAAGGATAAAACAGTCATCCATATATTCCTCTGATAATATATGTTAAGATATCTTCCCTAGCTCCTTGTCCAGTGGCTTGTTCAGTTCATGAATTACTTCTTCCAGAAGGAGCCCTCTATTGTGGTTGCTGGGCAATGTAGAGCTTCTCATGGGGATCAACTCAGCAGAACAGGGGGTCTAGGATACTTTGGGCACATCTACATGTTCATTAATGAGCTGTAGTTACTGCACAGTAAGTTTAGTGCTTGGTTAACTAAGTACTAAGTCAACACGCAGTAACTCATACTAATGTGTAGTAGCACTGGCGCACAGTTTTTAGCGATGCTTAATGTGCAGTAGCCTAATAACACTGCGCAGTAGCATCTTAGTATGGGTTTTGCCTGGCACACAACTGTGCAGTGTTATTAGGCTACTGTGCAATAAATGTCTTGTGCAGATGCACCCTTTAAGTATCTAATACAAAGGCAGTTCAGTCAGAGGGAAGACTCACATTGATTTCAACAGTTTGAAGTCCTGTCCTTTTTGATTGTGATGGTCTGACACTTAAAGCGTCTCTGGGAAGATGAAATTCACTGTCTTGCCCACATTACAGCATCTGTCAGAAGACTGCATGGATGATGCATTAGTCTGGGTGAGATAAAAACCTTCCCAAAACTCTGCTTGAAACAGTCTCAATCCCTTCTGAGGTTCAGTGAGTTCTATTACCTTTTCTTTTTATTGCTGTTCCTTTTCATAATGTCTCTGTGCTTTGTTGATTCTATCCAGAACTGAAGGTAGAAATGCCAAAGTGCAGAGAGAAAGAAGCCTCCTTGCTATACTATAATTCCAGCCTACAAGGAAATGGGTAATAATGGAAATCTCTCAGAACCTGCTCTTGCAAGATTTCCAGCAGAGTTAAGAGGCTCAGATACATAGGCACTTAGTGGAAACTTTTGACATTCTTCTAGCACAACTCCTAGTGCTGTAGATCACTAGCAGACATGGGAAGACAATGAGCAACTGAGTAGCTGTCATTTCCACACAAGAGGAACTATAAATAATGCGGTCTTACATTATGAATTAAGGGCTTGATACAGGTAAGTAACCCCTTGAAATGTTTATTTAGATAAGCGTCCTGTCAGCAAGCCCTGAACAGCGATCACTGCTAAAATGGTGGATTTTATTACATTCAATAAAACACTTACATGTTGCAGAAATGACATCTCAGTTTTTCAAATGACTGAAATTGCTAAGCTTAATGGGTACTGGAGTGATGATATAATCACAGTTTTCTCCGGTGTACAGCCTCTATCATTTATTATTTCAACTACCGTACACTGGAATCCGCTTATACTGACATCTCTGCCTTGCCATGGGTCAGCTTGATAGCACCAGCCAAGAATGGGTAATAACCAAATTGCAGTGGGCTCAGCAGAGCTAACTTTAAATGTAGAAATCATCTTAAAAATACATAAACAAGGTGTGACAGAAATGCAAATGGAAGCAGGGCCTCACATGAGTATTGTGTAACTATTTAGATTTTTTGATTTCCAGATGTCTCACCTATAATCTATTCCCATCAGAATTTTACTATAATGACAAATATGTCAGTCACTCTCAACTGCTCAGAGGTATGATATTGATGATACACAGAGAAGTTATTTAGCTTCTGATATACAGTAATCTTTCTTCACATTTTTGCACTGTTTTCAACCCTGAAAAGCGAGCTTGCTACGGGCTTTCAGTGGTTGTGACCCTCAGATGTCAAATGAAATTTTAACTGGGCATTTAAAGACAATGCAAAATGCATGGCTAAATCCCAAGAAATCTCTTGAAAATGTGGAGGTAAGCAATGCATTAATAACAGATTAACTCACAGGCTGTGGTTTGGTTTAGATAAGCATCCAAAGCTTTAGATTCCTAAGACATTTAATCTTTCTGGGATGGCCTTACTTACCATATCCTCAAGTCAACGTAACCTTGAAACATGGATGCCTCTACCCAGATGGCCCTTTCACATAATCTGTGCTTGGGACTCACCCAGCAGAGGTTAATTTGCCATGTTTTCTGAGTTCTTTGCTGTCACTTCTAGGCTGTTTCTGGTAACTGAGCTATCTTATTTAAAGAGAGATAAGATCTCTTTCTTCAGTACATTGTAACCTGCAGTATAGAAGTCACATTGTTGTCCATCAGTAAACGGGTAACAACTTACAGTGCCTTCTTACTGGCAGGAGAACCTCTATGGATGGGCACACTATTTGTGAGAGAATAAAGAACACCCAGCTCATTAAAGAAGGGAGCCTTAGGAGCACTCACATCAGAGGACAGTTCTTAAATTTAGTAAAGCCTAGGAGAAGCCAAGCTTGGGAATAAGGGTTAGGCTGAGATTGATACATTAATTACTCTCTTTATTAACTAAATCAAGCAATAGGTTCTGAAATCCTTTATAATGAATGTGTAGTTTTCTAGGGTTGTCTGCAGATTCCATTAGGTTATATGACTATTCTATAGGTTTTCTATAAGCTTTCTAAACGAACTCCCAGTGAGCTCTCTCTGCAATTTTCTCTGAAACAGGCAGTGACACTCCCCCAAACGGTCATCTCTTTAGTGGTTTTTTGCTTTTGGGGGGGTGTTGCCTTTGCAAGCACTGGCTAGCTGTTCTGGTAGTAACCCTCCTTCCTGGCATGTTACAACCGCAAGGCAGTCTATTCTGATGATAATGTTCAAGGAGTCCATCCGAGCTTTGTGGCCCATCAGGTTGGTATGGTTAAATCATGCTTATGACTTTGTGCTTCTGAAAAGTATGTTGTCAGAGGCACAAAAGGGAACAACACAAGTAGAATCACGTCTAGGCATTTTTTGTTCCCCAACCACAGTTGCTAGGGTCTACATTTATAGCTGGCTTGGCTTGAGCAGCGTTTGGGACAGGCCTAGAGCAAAGCTTGAATACAGGATTCTAAAGCTGTAGGAATATATTTCAACCACTCTACCCCCATGCTGCTGCTCTGCCTGAAGCCTTAAAGAGAAAACAGCCTCAAGGATTACATCAGGTACCCACAAACCCCTTTTCCTTGACAGCAGTCTTTCTATTCGGTGTAATGGCTTCTCTTTTAGTTCCTTATTTTAATCCACTGAATCATTCTCAAATTGCATGAGATTAAACTGGCACCAAAACTTCTTCAGTAAGATGTGCACTGGAACATGGAAGGGGGCAGGGGGAATTTCCTCATGCCATGAAAATATTTGAGTTTTCAGAAAAAAAAATGTTACACTTTGGGACAAAACCAGAATTTTTTCGAAAGAAGGATGACCTCACTAAAAATAGCCAATAGTCCAGTGGACAAGGTAGGTTCAACAGATTCCTGGAACCCAGGTGCCAAGTTCCTACTCTGCTAGATTCAGGGGCAAGAATGGAGTAGTGATCAAGCTCTGAAAAAAGAGACTTGGATTTTGTTGGTGAGGCTGGTTGAAGATTGTTACTTGTCATCTCTTGGAATACTTGTCCAAGATGAAAAAGTTCTCAAGTTCAGGATATTGTCTCCTTCCTGCCTGCCTGCCTGCCTGCCTTTCTTGCTCTCTCTTTCTGATATAGAGTTTGGAATTTCCTTTTATTCCTAGAAAAACTTCCTCCAATTATCTCAGTTTATGCCCTATAACCACAGGATTTAGAACAGTGATTCTCAACCAGGTGCTGAGGCACCCATGGGTACCTTGAGAATCTTTCAAGGGTGCCATAGGGTAGTTAGGTGTACAAACATGATTCACAAGATAAACCTAGAGATTTCAAATAGAAATTCATAGTGTTAAAAACATTCTGACCTGGTGTGGTCTTTCTGAGTTTTTTACAGCAGAAGAATTGCTGTATTAATTTTTTGTGGCCAAAAAATAAGTGAAACCTAAGAGCTGGTGAAGGGGTGCCTTGAGTCTAATAAGGGGTGCCTTGAATCTAATGAAGGGTGCCTGAAGTCTAAAATGATTGAGAAATGTGTGTGTGTGTGTGTGTGTGTGTGTGAATACATGAATGTATGTTTATGTGTGTGTGTGTGTGTATATGTATATATATAACATAATATAATATAATATAATATAATATAATATAATATAATATAATATAATATAATATAATATATATATGAGTTAAATATTCAACAACACAACAAAAGGACATGTAATGGAATTATGGGTAACAACATGTAAATAAAGGTAGCCAGAGTTGGTTTTCCTTTTTCTACTAACAGAGAAAGCTGTGAGTTTCAACTTTCTAAATCAATAGTTCTCAATCAGTGTGTGTGTTTGTGTATGTGTGTGTGTGTGAAACTAGGAAATTATCCTTTATCTATTGTGAATGAGTATAGAAGCTGAGCTATATATGTGACAGGTGGGAGGTCACTATGACTGGACAAGAAATAAACTAATTATTGAAGCTTGGACACAGAGAAACTCATGAGGGGAGAATTTTATTTTTTGTGTATTCTATCTGATAATCCTGTAGCCTGAAGGAGGAGGATGGAAGCTTGAACCAGAGGTAGTGCTATAGAAAACTCTAAAGTAGGGTCAGCAGAGGTGAGTGTGGCAGGGCACCTTTTGGGTGCCTGCCACTTTAAGGGCTGGAGTAGGCAGCTGTCAGGTGTCTGATGAGGGTGGCCATTTTCAAACACAGGCCAGACAGTTAACTGCTTGCAACTAAGGGAGCAGCAGCATCCAGCTCCCTTGTGGAAAGGATACACCCTGGAGGTAAGGGGGATGGCTTGGAGACCCCTGGTCCTGGGTAAGACCTAAAACTGCACCCTGCCAGGGAAGGGTGGCCTGGTGGGGTTCCTGGTGACATGAGAGCCCCCAGAAAATGCCAGGACAGTTACCTCTCTGATGAAAGGCGACTATGGAGTGCCTCCTAACTCCAGCCCCACATCCCTGGTGGAACTAAGATCAGGCAGGGGGAGCCCAGACTCCTGGTGAGCTATGAGGCAGGGCCCAGGTCAGGAGGAGGGACCCTGGGCAGCACCCAGGCTCACTGTACAGTCCTGTGGCTGTGGAGGGGGAGCCAGAGAGAAGCTCCTGAGAGTAATGGCCCTGAGAGTGGGTGTACTGGCCCTCATGAGGGGGCTAAGAGGGAGAAATGAGAGAATCTAGTGTGAGGGTGCTGAGACCATGAGCTCCGATGGAGGGTGAGAGTCCCATGTGAGACTCTGGAGCTTGGGTCCCAGTGCCAACTGCTGAAGAAAGATCTGTAAGGCATGGGACATGTAAAGGGAAAGTCAGAGCATGTACTAAGGCCCTGGTGATCAGGCGGGTGAGAAAATGGGAAGCCTCCTGCCTTAGTAATAACTTCCATATTTTATCTATCAAGGTGGGGCAGGTGAGTGAGGCGAGAGGTTACCCCAGAGACAGGCGGGTGGCTGGTGGAGACCCGGTAAAGAGGCCACCCTGTTACAGTGAACATGGCTGACGTTATGGGCCTGGAGCCAGTCAGAGTTGGAATGAGCCCTGTGATCATTTCTTGTTGTTATTCCATGGTTTCCTTTTCAGTTTGTGGATCTCTTTCTGGCCATAAGATGCCTATATTCCAGATACAGTTGTGGTAAAGCTGTACAGATTAGGACTTTTTCCAGTTGCTCCATGATTTCTTACCTCTTTTGTTACTTGGGCTTTATTTTTCTCTGTGTCATATCACATTGCAAATTCAAGCCCACAATTTCTCTCAAATATTTTTTCATACTTGTCTTCTCCAGGCTTTAGACTACTAGTAAACATTTGTGTTTTGCACGCTGTTCCCTAAAATATACTAATTAGCATTTTTCCAAATAAAATTTAATTTTTCTAGGTCTCTTCCCTTACTCATTTCTAATGGTTCTTAAAATTATTGGTATTGCTTTTCTTCTTCCAATTCATCAGAATACGGTACTATGCTTACGTGTCTCTTAGAATACTTAATGTCACATTCCTTAGTCATCCTTCATTTTTCAATGTCTTATCTGGACTCTCACAGTCTACTTATTTTATGGGTTTTTTTTATCTTCTTAATAACTTCAGTTACGTTACATACCCTCCAGAACATCAAGGTACTTGCAGTTGATTTGTGTGTGAACTCTACTTTTCTTCAATTCTTAAAAGGAAACACCCTTTTCTACATGGAATGCCCATTATCTGGATTCAACAGTAATCTTTCTTATGGAAGGCCATTAGAATGCATATGTAAACATACCAGGGCAACTAAATTGTCTTTTACAGTAATTTTTTAAAAACAAAAACAACCTGCAACAAGACATTCAGGACAATTATTCTATTTTGCATGAAAAAGAATACACTTTTTAACTTAATTTATGGTAAAAACGTCTAAATTGAAGGCACTTAGTAATATGCTCCAGATCATCTCCGTGGTAGGACCCAGAGGGTGGTGGTCAACGGGAGCCAATTGTCTTGATGCGCTGTGACCAGTGAGGTCCTACAAGGCTCTGTCCTAGGGCCTATACTGTTTAACAATTTCATCAATGACGTGGACATTGGTCTCAGAAGTGGACTGGCCAAGTTTGCTGATGACACCAAATTCTGGGGTAAAGCATCCACACCTGAGGACAAGAGGGTGATCCAGGCAGATCTGGACAGACTCATGAAATGGGCGGACAAGAACCTGATGGTGTTCAACCCCCAAAAATGCAAGGTTCTCCACCTTGGGAGGAAAAACCTGCACCATGCTTATAGGCTTGGTAGTGCTACACTGGTTAGCACTAGAGAAGAAAGGGACTTGGGGGTCATGGTTGACCACAACATGAACATGAGCCTTCAGCTTGATGCTGCAGCTAGTAAAGTGAGTAAAACGCTGGCTTGCATCCATAGATGTTTCTCAAGCAGATGCCGGGACGTCATTCTCCCAATGTACTCGGCCTTGGTGAGGCAGCAGCTGGAGTACTGCAACCAGTTTTGGGCTCCGCAATTCAAAAAGGATGTGGAGAAGCTTGAGAGGGTGCAGAGGAAAGCCATGCACATGATCAGAGGTCAGAAAAATGGACCTTATGATGAGAGGCTGAGAGCAATGGGGCTATTCAGCCTGGAAAAATGCAGGCTCAGGGGTGATCTGGTGGCCACCTATAAGTTTATCAGGGGTGCTCATCAGGATCTGGGGGAACGTCTGTTCACCAGAGCCCCCCAAAGGATGACAAGATCGAACGGTCACAAACTCCACTGTGACCGATTCAGGTTGGACATAAGAAAGAACTTCTTCACTGTCCAAGCCCCCAAGGTTGGACCAGAGGCGGTTCAAGCACCCACTTGGAACGCCTTCAAGAGACATTTGGATGCTTATCTTGCTGGGATCCTATGATCACTGGTGACTTCGTGCCCCTGGGGCAGGGGGCTGGACTCAATGATCCTCTGGGGTCCCTTCCAGCCCCAGTGTCTATGAAATCTATGAAAATCTTGAGCTCTTTCAGCACAATCCAAATACTTTGTGGTTTACTGCCAACTGTAAACTAGATAGCAGCAGCTATCTAGTCTCACTGTAGTTTGTAATCCTAGAAAATTGATACAGATTTTAGGTCTTTGTTCATTTACTATTTTTTCTTGGGGACTTCCATTAGTATTTGCAGTGCCCGCTCATTGTAGGATGAGAACTAACAGCTGAAGGATGATCCTTCCATGCAGAATGCTATGTAATTCCCTAAACCAAGTTCTTCTTTTGAGGGTCAAGTAACCCAGGACAGCTGATGTTCCCAGTTAGTATTGGTGAGAGAGACAATTTGCAGTGTGTTTGAGTATTTCAAGGGATAAAGCAGTTTTAAAGAAACTTTGTGAAGTTTTGAGGGAAAATGGAATTTCAGCCTTTTGGGTATGAAAAATGCTAGACTGAAGAGTGAGCTAGGCAGAATGAAGTATTAGAATTCTATCCTGGTACATGTCTTTATCAAAAAGAGTCATGTTGTCTGCAGCTACTGAACCAAGAGAATATTGTGGATATTGAATGTGGGACAGATACTCATAGTTTCTCTTAATAACTGACATATTCTGAAAATAATGTTTAAAAAAAAAATTAAAAAGAAAGCAGAGCACAGTGGTAAAAATTACAACTAATTGTTCCAGGATGCTAATTAATGAGCTCACAGGAGATTGCTAAAATGAGCACATTACCTAGTAGTGAATTAATATTATATGCTGAAACATGCCTCCAGGGAAAAATAATATTATATGAAAAAGATTGCCACTGGCAAAGATTTCACTGCAGAGAATTCCACATTGAGGAGAAATTCAAGAAAAAATGACTTATATGTAGTGAATTCTTAAGTGCACGAAGTTATTAAAAACAAAAGAAAACCCTGATTGTATACCTTCACATCTTTTTGATCAGCTGCACTTACTGTTGTTCCTGAATCATTTGTAACAAAGCTGTTTCTAATTGTTCAATTAGGAATAGGATTCTTGTGAAAGAAAGTTTGAAGTGTTGGATTATCACTGAAAAACAATAGCACCCTAAACCTGAAACACGCACATTCCTAGTAGGATGTTGCCTAAAGAAACCCATTTTTTACTTCATTCCCCACTACCCCTCGACTTTTGAATGCACATAGTACTGTCTTTGACAATGCTCAGGAGATGCTGTCAAAAACTCCTTGGACTTTTGCTCGTGAAAAGAGTTTGTCAGTGGAAAAGTGAATTAAAGTGAATTAAAATTGATTATGTTACATATTTCTCTTTTTGTAGTGTTTTAGTAGGCAATTTTTGCTTGTACTTCCTGTAACTTATCAAGTTAATTTGGTATCTGCAATGGAGTAAATCTAAATAAATGCTAGGAAGCAGGAATTCTAGAGCTTTTTGTTCTGGCTTTGCCCAATTCACTGGTCTTGTGTACACAAGATGCTTTATTTGAGATTACAGCAAATTATTGTGAAGCAAGCATCACTGGCTATATATGCAGACACTTACTGCACAGTAATTGATTCTAATCATAAGAAAATTTGCTACCTCTAAATATAAGTAGCAAATTTAATCCCAAATATTTATTGCACTGTATGGCATGTGTAGATGGCCAACCAGGAGCAAACTTGCTCCCAGGCAGCAGAGGCTGGGAAATTGTTCCCTGACCCCAAGACCTGCCTGCTGCTGGGGCATTGGAGCCCAGGTGGGGACCGTGCCTCAGCAGCAGGGAACTCCCAGCCCCCCACTCCTTGATTCTGGTTGCAATCTATGGTCATGGAGCTGGGTATGGAACAGGCCCCCCAGCCCACAACCTGCCCAGTTTCATGATTGCAAAGCTAGGCAGGGAACAGGCTCCCAAGCCCCCACCCTGTAATTGTGGAGTGGGGACTTGGAACTGTCTCAGTCAGGGGCACGCCCCAGCTTCCTGCCCCAATCCACTGGTGGGGCAGCTAGCAGCAAGCCTGCCCCAGCATCAGGCAGCCTCCCAAGGGCAGGGAGCAATCTCCCAGCCTCCTCCAGGAGACAGCTATCCTGGCCTTGTGCTCCCTGCCAGCCCTTGGGCTAGCACCCAGGGGAAGCCTAGAGATCCCCTGGCTGTTGCAGGGGGCTGGTGTGGGGCCAGAGGGGGTGGGAACAGACTGCTGCCAGGAGCAGCAGATCTGCTCCTGCATCCCTGTACTTATAGATGTCTGCCCATGATGGGTTTATTTTAGAGTAATTTACTTTAGAGTAAATCTCCCCTGCAGCATTTGCATGTGTAGACATACCTTTTGTCACCCAAAGCAAACTTGAGTCCAACCTTCAATGTGGTGTTTCTGAAAGCATAGAAAATGGCTGAGTTAATGTGTCTACTTGGAGTTATAAATCCAGTGGGGCTCAATAATTTCATTACACTTGACCCATGTTTTGGGTTTGTGAGAACCTCAAACTGCATGGATTTCAGATTTCATTAGACTGAAGTAATACTAAAATATTGTATGAAAAAGAGACTACAAGAAGTAACAAAATCTCATGAGACTTCCAGCCCAATTTCACAGATGGAGTAAGTTTGGATAATTTGATAGGCTTAGATGGGCATCTGACACTGATTATCAAAACCAGCCACAAATGGCAGGCTCTGAATCCTACTAGAGAATCATAATAGATTAAAATCAACATTCAGTTCAGTTTCTTAATGCTCTTATATAAATCAAAATAAACACTGTTTGCAGAGTTGTTTACAACAAATAAATTATTTGGTGAATATTGACATTTTTATTGAATAATTTGTCCAAAGTATACATATTTTGGCATTAGGCCTGTTGCACAGGCAATTGAATAGTAATCACAGATGGGGATCAATAATGTTCACTGAATACATTTTATTCAACAAATGTTTTGCTTTGAGGTATAGTTATTTTTCAGTTTCAAGATGAATGGAGCATAAGACCCAGTTCGTCTGCCAGTTTACACCTGCAGAACTCCTTTGACTTCTATGTAGCTCAGCTGGCTTAGAGCCACAGTGACTTGCCCCACTTGGCCCTCTGACTCCAAACTAACTGTAGATCATGGTCACTATGGCTGCCTATACACACACTGGTTTGCATTCTAATTAGAATGCTACAGCGTGTTTGCACCATCATATGTATAAACCCCCATGCATTTAAAAATGGCCGCTGGGGTGCTTTATCTAAACCTCACGCAATGAGGTTTAGCTAAAGTGTCCTACAGCCATTTTTTAAACCCATGGGGGGCTTAATAATACATGTGATAGGGAGGCATTTTAATTAGAGTGGCTCACTGGGAACCCCCTGCCACCCCCAAGCATGTGTATAGGCAGCCTATGGCTAAGTACAAGAGTCCAAAAATACTGCAGTGAAAACACCGGAACTTTTGAGTTTTACTCTAAGTTCCCCTGTTTAGGTTGGGAGGAAGCAGAACACATATTAGCTTCTATTGGGAGGAGGCGTGGAGCCTGCCTACATGGTTCGAGCTCAGCTGGTGAGGGGAACTCTTGCATACCTTCTAGCATGTCCCATGGGCTCCCTGGGCTGCTGAAGGTGAAGCTGAACAGCAAAGCTGCCCCTGATTGGCTGGCAGGACTTCATGACTGCTTACCTGGCAGCAGCTTGTCATGGCATGCGTCCTCATGGCCTCAAGTCACCCACGTGTCTACTCAGCATGCCTTGCAACTGTTCTGTGTGTGTGTGTGTGTGTGTGTGTTTGTGTATGTGTTTGTGTATGTGTATGTGCACATGTCCTGGACACCTGGGTTCTGTGTGGTGAATGTGTTTGTGTGTGCCTCACACCTACCCATACAGAACCCAGGCATTCTGGACACTCTCTCTCTCTCTCTCTCTCTCTCTCTCTCTCTCACACACACACACACACACACACACACACATGCATCCCCCCCCAGTGTCTGGGGCACATATGGGTCACTGACTTTCCTGTGGCCAATGTGGATGATGCCTGACTCTTGCCAAACTCCCTGTTCCCTGGGGTCATGGAGAGTGGGTGCTCCCCTTCCCAGGCTCCCTGATTTCATCATCAGTGATTTGTAATCACCCCCCACAATCTTGTTGGGGGGCCTAGCTTACCCCTTCCTGCCCTGGGTTGAGGCCCTATGAGGCAGCTGGACTGCCAGAAGGAGCACTTCAACCATGGACTGGGGCTGGTACTGTGAGCACGTGTGACCACAGGGATGAGGGAGAGGGTGAGCCCCCTGCCAATGTTTGCAGCCCTGACCCTGCACCATGGCAAACTGTTCAGATCTGTAAAACCCTGGCTGATTGCCTCCTCACCCATGTGGACCAGGAGCCCTCTCCAAGACAGTAGGGCTGGAGATCTTCAAGTACTCATCCTGGCACTGGGCCATGGGTCTCCTGGTATTGGCTCCTGTGGCCCTACACCATGAGCACTGCTGCCTGCAACCAAGGCACCACCCCTCTTCTGTTCTCCTTCATCCCCCAGTGGGCACACACTGGGTGCAGGGGAATGTGAAGCTAGGAAGAGAGGTGCCTCAGTTAAAAATGTGGTTGCCAAACTTTTCTTATGTTTTATAAAGACAACCTGTTGAACCTGTCTCATCCTGGTTCCTCCTCCCATTTAACACAAAAAAGCAAACCTCTGGCTGTAGCTGGGTGGGGAGGGGCTAGGTTTGAGAATGGGGTGACAACTTGGAAGGGGGTTTGCAGTCAGGGGAATTCCCCAGGGTCTGAACTCAACAAACATGAAAACTTGGAGGGAAGGCACACAGGGGAAGGGACCTGATACCCTACTTTCAGGGGTCTGGAGTTGAGACTAGGGACTACTCTATGTAGGAGCTGTGTGATCCCAGACAATGTGTCTCTGAGAGAGCCAAGGGCCAGGAGGCATCACAGCAGAGGGTGCCAAAGACTGCTGGACCTCCCACAGGATCTGTGCCTTTTGCCAATGCCTGGAGCTCATGTTAGGCAACTGGTCCAAACAGGATCCAGGCCTGGAGTGGGGCCATGGGAAGTGGAAGAGCTTGTAGACAAGATGAGGCCACTGGGCTCTACTTCCAAAAGCTTTTCCAGAAACTTCCTGGCTCAGCACACTGGGCTGCACTCTCCTGCCCATTCTGAGTCCCCTGCACCCCTTCAGGACTGGCCTGGACCCTCTTGGTGGGGTTGGGTTGGACTGTGCTTATGGAGCAACTAATAGCAGTCCAGGACTGTGTGCATTAACTCCATATCCTGGTGCTGCAACTCTCTTAGGTGTGCTGCACTGTGTGGTGTCTCCTCCAAACAGCGGGTGGCTATCTGAAGTCCTCAGTTATGCAACTTGGCAGTCCCAATTTAAGTATCCCCTGGCCTGTCCCTTTTCCCTGTACATGGCCTGATTCATTCCCTTGCTGGTCTCACAGCACCTGGTGACAGGAATCCATGATGCACATCCTGAGCTTAGAGTCTGTTACTGTAGCTTGAAATGTCTCCTCTTCATTTCATTGGTGCCTTGTATGTGCATTTTTCATTCACTCAGCAGGTGTTCAGCTGCCCGTCTTGGACTCACTATGACTGCTGCCATGAGCTGGTTTCCATGCACAGATATGGAGCCTGCATACAAGAGGGATGGGTTGCTTAGCTTGCAGGAATGGAAGGAGGGGTTGCAAGGCAGGTATGGGGATGGGATGGAATCATGGGAGTGGGGTTTGGGGGTTGCCCTGAGGGGTTGATACAATCTGTGCCATGAGAATTGGAATCAGATGGTGCCTATTGGACTTCACCCATGGATTAGATTGGATTGGGGTGGGGAGGCAGGGGGGAGGAAGAGCTGTTAGGCAGCTTGCCAGCCTCGCCAGGTGCAGAACCAAGGAGTCACCCTGCTAGTGAGAGCCAAGCAGATAATGGTTCCTACATGCGAATCCTTCTATCACATAAGTCTCTTTCCAGGAGTGGCAGGGAGAGAGGGAGGTCTGGGAGTTTTTTGACAAGGGGAATTTTTTTCTCATTCCTGCAGTAGTTGTCAGACATACCTGCATGGTATCTCCTGTCCCTGACCTTGGGGTGCTCTCTGCAAAAACTGATGTTTACCCTTTGCTTACTGTGCTCAGTAAATGCTATCAATGCCTTTCCACGTGTGCCTCAGGAAGTGGGGGAGCTGTTTACACATAAGTGTTCAGGGCATCTGTGCTTAGGCTCAAATCTCCCAGGGAGTGCAGCATGGCCCTGACAGAAATGACAAGGGCATTGCAATTGCACAGATTTATGATCCTATTGAATGGGGCATGCTCTCTTTAAGTGCCCAAGAGTTGGGATGGGGGGAAAGAAACTGGCATCTTGGCTGGGCTCCAGGCTTCAGCAGGGGAGGGTGGGAGTTGGGGAAAGCTGGGGATTCACCCTCCCCTACAATCCACCATTCCCAGTCTTCTCCCATTTCTCAGCCATAATGGCCTGAGGAGAGCTGTGACTGCAAGGGGCAGGGGGTATTGTTGATTCAGTTCCCCCTGCTGCTGCTTCTCCCCACCCCCAGGGGCTCCATATTTCCCCCAGGACCTGATTCCCCATCATGGTCTAGTGGAGGTGGGGTGAACCACATGATCATGGGTTACATGGCATCCGTGAACATGGCCTGACTCATCAGGAAGTATCAGGGGAGCAGGCCATGGGTCCTGTGGGTTGTGCCAGCACAGCGGCTGCTGTGCTGGTACTAAGGCATCTGAAATAAGCTCCATGAATCTGGTAGGGGCACAGAGATGTGTGAGAAGACTTGGTCTGGAACAGTCATGACCCCTGTGTGAGAAATGTTATTGCAGGGCCTCCCTCTGCCTTTTCCTCTAGCAAGGTCCCTGCAGGTGACTCCTCCAGAACATCCATGGTCTTGTGGCCATGGGGTTATCTGTGGGGGGTGATGTCCTCCCTGTTCTTGGTGAAGACCCGGGCTTATAGAATGGCATGGTCTTCCCCCAGCCTACAGACCACTTTCTAGCATCAAGGACATAGTAATAATACCTCTTTATCAATGTGGTCTTAGTGAGTTGCTGCTATCAGTCTCTGTTGTGACCCCTTGCCTGCATCTGCTGGGCAATGCACTTCAAGGCATCTCTGATTCGATGCCATATCTGGAGCTGGTGTTGGATGTGTTTCTTGCCTCAGATGGCAATGAGATCCTTTATTTTCCTAAAATGCCACTTCTGTCCCCACATGTGGCTGTTGGGGATGGATGGACTGGGTTCATTCATGGTCCACGGCAGTGCCCATTAGGATCTCAGTGTCCATGGGTGGGTTATAGTCTGGTTTTGAGGAAACTGCAAGATAAATATAGATGTCAAAAATGAAGATGCACAAGGCACCACAGTGGCAAGTGGCTGTTTTGTGTTATTATGAATTTATTTTGATATTTAAAAAAGAATGAAATACCTATAAATATGTAGTTTATAAATCTGAGCAAGACAGAAAGTAGGGATGACTCATGGTGGCAGATGCAGTATTGAAAGATGTGATTTTTAAAAGCAAGAAAATTATGGAGGAAGCCTGAGATGGAGATAAGGAGAAATCATCTCCTTTCATTACCTTCCATTGTTTGGAGCTGTAGCCCTTCAAGAAGAACCATAAACAGAACTATTCTAGTGTTGGAACCAAAACCATGTGCCAAGTTCAGATCCAAGACTAATGCAAACATTTCCCCATGCACCTAAATTGAAATTTTAAGGCATATTTAAGGCTCTATCCCTTCTGTATGTGAAAGTGATTTTGAATGAACTAGGCAAGCCTAGAGAGTTTTTGGTTGAGACTTGAGAACAAACTTAAATCTCAGGCAAACACAAACTTGGTTTGAACAAGACACTGTGGGTGTGTCTACATGAAACGCTGACTGTGCAGTTGCAAAGCGAAGTACTAAATGACTGTGTCGCAGGGCATTGAAGTGCCCTGCTCCTAAAAAGAGGGTCAGGTGCTGGTTGCCAGGGCAACCGCAGTTTGGTCAGCTGACCAGAAGGGGGCAGGGCCTGGCCTATATAAGCAAGCCAGGCTGAGGCCAGAGTCAGTTCCCCTCTGGCAGCTGAGGAAGTTGGAGCAGGCAGTGCAGAGAAGCCTGATGGCCTGAACAGCTTCCGTGGAAGGAGACTTGGTGGAGGAAGCCCTGGTAGGGATCTGGGAGGATAAATTGCCTGATGGTTTAGAGTTTATGTTTTAGCCAGGAGGCTTACCTTTGAGTTGCAGCCGATTGGCTTATGTTATTGCTTTTGGTTGTTACACTGGAGGACCGGGTAAGGCTAACAGGTTGGAGGAGGCCTCATTAGGGGCTCCACAGCGGTGTGGGGACCCTGGTGCCAGAGAGGGCACCGCATCTAGGGGTGCACTGGCCCCAGCCCTGAGAAGGGGCACAGTGAATTGGGGGCCAGGTAAGGTTGAGGCTGCCTGAGCCCCATAGGAGGCGCAGACCCAAGGAGGGGATTAAGGGGGCCAGGCACAGCTATGACCACCTGAGCCCCAAGCTCCCAGACCAGAAGCCCCAGGGAGGGCGCATAGATGAGAAGACCCAAGGATGGAGAGACGCCTCAGGGAGGGCACACAGACTGGAAGCCCAGAAAGGGTGCATAGACAAGAAAGGCCCCAGTGTGGGTGAGAGCACAGAGAAGGGCCCCAGCGTGGGCCACGAGTAAAAGACAAGCCCGGAGGGCATCCGCGAGGGCGCGGGCAACAGTAATTGACGTGACAACGTCCGGTACATCTGAGAGGCTTGGGGTGTGGTATTAGGGGTGGCAGGAGCCATGCGTAGCCCTTAAGGCAGGAGCGCACAGAGTCACCGTAGACGGGGCACAGATTGGAGTATGTCAGGGTACCGTGTCAAGGAGGATAAAAAGGCAGCCTTGCTTAATAATCTTATCATCAAAGACATGGTGGGCGAGATTGAGGGTGCATTGACACCCACTTGGCACGGTAGGGGGGGGCGCTAGGAGAGATCATGGCTGCTTTTAGGACCCTGCCCCGTGACAGACTGCATAGTAATTGGCGTTACTGTGCAGTAGCTTCCCTGCACAGTTGCCTGGTGATGCCTTCTGCACAGTAGTTTGTTACTATTGCGCAGTAGCATTACATCATGTTTCATGCCCCACGATGCTACTCTGTAGCAGTAACAAGCTACTGCACAAAAAGTGTCTCATGTAGATGCGGCCTGTTTGCATCAGGACATTACAAAATACTTCTGAGCATAAGCAGCTGTGTACTGTGTCAGATGCATATGAAATCTCTTTGGAGAATGTAAGATGGAGAGAGTAGATATTATGGATTGTAGGTACCTGAAACAAGATATACGGTTTACTTCCTTTGTTTTTTTTTTTTCCCCCCATAAAAGCCTTCCAGTGATGAAAGTGGAATGCTATTAAAATCTTTCAGGAAAGATTTTGCTTCCTACCCACATGCATAACTGGCTCTTATTTTTATTTTCTTTACAGGCGTATAGAGCTCAGTAGCTTCATTTGATAAACCTTGTTGGCTTCATTCACCCCTGAATGTGCTGTCTTTTCTTTCCCCCTTTGCTGTGTGATGGGGGTGGTGAGCAGGATGCCACAGTGCTGCATGGGATGTTGGTGGAGTGTGACCTATTGTGTGTCAAGATGGGATGTGGTACAGATATTCCTTATGGCATCCCAACCTACAGTGCTGAAGTCTGATGTCACACTATCCAGGGTTATCTTAAAGCAGGATCTGCCATTTTTACAGGGCTCCATGTCCCCTGACTGTCTGTTCGGTTATGGCTGTAGAGCATTTTATGTATGCCTACCATGCAATAAATGTAACTTCTGTACCTTGCCTATGTCTTTCAGTATATTTTTAGTTTCTGTGAGTTCTGTAGGATTAAGAGAAGCACACCCACAATTTCTCTCATGGCTTGCTTTATTTTGGGCAGACAACTGAATTTAATCTAATTGGACAATAATGTTGAAACAAATCTTCAACTTAGATTTGTACTTTGTTGGTTCATGTTCTTTGTTCATTTCTAGCTCCTTCCTATTCTACCCTGACATTATTTATCTAGTGTTCCTGTTACTACCTTCATTTTCTTGTCTTCTTGTCATTCCCTTCATGATGATAGCTGACAGTTCATTGGCCGTTGTTCATATATGTCCCAGCCATTGCATCTTTCAGATAATGGCTATAACATTATCAAATGGAACAAGGAGGTTTGTGGAATTGCAGACAAACTTATGAAACAAGGATTGCATGTTTGCAAAAGTCTGATTCTTAGCAGGACTTGCTATTTTTTTTTTCCAAGTGAAGTAGCCAGTTAAATTCTCTCCTTTCAACTTTCTGTTGTGAATAACTGTGCTTATATTAATGGTTCAGCAGTTCCACTACTATTTCTTGTTCTTCCTTATGTAAGGTGTGATTTCTCAAGTTAAATATGATCAATGCACAGAGAATGGTACTATTTAGTGGCCTTAATAAACCATGTGAAGCTGATGTGAGTGAAAATGGATTGAATAAGAATCAAATCAATGGCATGCGTAGGGTTGTGACCTCATTTGGCATGTAAACAACATAGAAGTACAAACCTGATTTTTCCCTTTTGTAAAGTAACTGCATGTAAAGTCGTTTCAAATTTGCCAATAGTAATCATCTTCAGATGCAGCCATGACATGAGCTGGAAATGTACAGAGTGAATTTCAGTTCAACAAGAACATGGTCTACACCATCTGCAGGGGTTATTTTTACCTAGTACTGCACCAAGATAGGAAACTGTGAAATCAGATCTGTGGCATCTAAAAGTACCTCTGGGGACATATCCCAGGCTGTCTGAAAATTCTTCAGAAGCTTCTTTTTTTTAGTGATAGAATATTCAAAGTCATTATCTTAGTTGGGACAAATGAAAGACAAAAAGACACTTAGAAAAAAATCCCTACAAGAAGAGGATGAACTTGGAATAGGTTTTCACATGAATCTATGTGAACCAAATTAGGCAATTGGAAGGGACTTGAATGCTAACAACAACAAAAAAGGTTACCTGAGTTAAGAGATTAATGTTTTTAGGCTGGGTAATACAAAGACTACGGAATAATGTAAGCAGGTCTGATTCAAATCTCAATCTGGTTATTCTACACTTGTTTACCTACATTAATTCACAGAATCAGTCACTCTAAAAGCCAAACAGTCCTGGAGCTGCCTTCAGGATTACAGAGTTAAATTTCCCATTTTTTCCAACCCTACACCTGTGTCAAACAGTTATGCCAGACCCAAGCATCTGGTTCTTAGCAATTTTGATGAGAAATCCAGTAAGATAATATCTAGGGTTGTGCCTACACTGCTGAAGGACTAGGTTGGGGAGTGATGCAATGAAATATGTCTTGTTCATTCCATGTGTGCAATACCATATAAGGAATGTAACATGGCTGCCTTAATTCAGTGTTGGACCTGTGTTAATATGCTGCCTCTTGTGCATGTGCCTAGTGATACTTCAGTATGGCTAGGTTTACATCCATTACATCTATTTTAGGTTGCAGCCTGTGCAGTGCAGGTGCCATGTGCTTCACTGTAATGTTCCCTAGTATAGTCATCTAGTGGTATATAGTCAGTAATCAAGATGTGTGTCACCTCACCTCATGCTATAAACCAGAAGTCAACTCTTATTGCCACTACAACTTGTTAGGTGACTCAGATGTGTGCTCAGCCTCATGGACATTCTTGTTAATGCTGAGCTTCTTCACCTGAGTAAAATAATACCTCTTTGCAATCTTGGGCTGTGGATAGTCCGGCATCTTTTTCATGACTATCATACAAGTCTCAAGAAAAACAAGCTTGCTATGTGCATCATCTAAAAATCAGGTGCTTTACAATGTAATTTTTCTCCATCGTTGCCATCACTTGCACCTGCTGACGGCCTGGAATCTGGCTTCGACATTTAGCTTCCCAGGGGCTGGCTGGGAGGTTGGGTTTATTGCTTGTGTTTAAAGTAATAGTGTAAACAGATTCTGAAATGAGAACAGATTCTCCTCTCAGGTACTGAATCCAAACCCTGGAGGTTTGTCCTCATTTACAGCTATTGGTGACTACACAGAAGTGGAGTTGTACTAGTATAACCTCCTTCTTTAAAAGGGCAGAGCCATACTAAGCGTGGGTGGGGGGGAATTGTGTTGCTTCACTAGTTCAAGTCATAGCTGACCATATTTTATTTGGTTTGTACTGGTACAGCTACCCTGATAACTGTCATAAACATGGAGGGGTCACGGGGTATCACAAGGGCCACTGAGCTTGCTTTACTGATATTGCATGTGTGGCCTCTACAGATGCATAGCATCAAGCTGTATTTAGCCTTATTGTCCTTATGTTTATATACATTGTGGCATTTGATTTAAAATATATTCCATATATGTTATAATGGGTCTGGGATTTTGCAACATAGAGATTTTAAAGTGATAAATGATGAATTCCTTTGACACCTAGGAGAGGTTCAAAACCTAAATGGCTGAAGAGCAGTAATTGTTAAGAATTACCATTTTGTGTAAGGAACCATGCCCTTCCAAGCAATGATGAATTTACATTTCAAAGAAAGCGCATACGAATAACACCCGACTCTTAGGGGGAAGGACATTTCTCACTGTGGAAGAGGTCAAGTGAAAGACAGCATCTTAGATTAGTATTACTCATGTCTGAAAGGATGCACATATTCTCCTGGTCTTAATAACATCGGGAAAAAATTCTAGTTTGGTAAATACAAGAACCTTTGAGGAGGGCCAGGAAGTTATATGCATAATGCCAGCTCTCTGAAAATCCAGTGGGTAACATTTTATATGTCCAAATAAGAAATTGTATCTACACTTTGCCTGGTGAGCAAGGTGGTGTTCTCAGTATTCCTGGGGCAAAGGGAGACATTGGAATTTCTCAACTAGAAGGCTGAGTCAGAGCAGCATTCTTGGGCATAAGATGTAGGGTAAGAATGGGTTATTGTTCTGACATTTAAAAAAATTGTTTATTCTTTTCTCTCTGTCCAGATCTCAACATATGGCTACTGATTCCTATGCTTGTTGTAGTTTTTATGGTAAATCCTTTTTTCTATCTTTTAAACTCATGTAATGTCAATGTTAACTGGGAATCTCAAGCAGACCATACAGGCAGACACATTCCACTTCTGGAAAAGATATCTCCTCAGCATATGACTGGACAAGGATATGATTTTTTAACTGGCAGAATCCCCTCTGCAAAAAACTGGCCAGGCCTGGGTGAGACAGCTGAGGTGCCATGGGTTGGGGAGGTGACCTTCGGAGCATCTCAGTCCGTTCTCAGTGGTCAATCGGCAGATGGCAGGAGAGGATTTGGAACTGAAGGGCACCCCCAATGTGAGAATACATCTGAGACATGCTCCCAAAGTGTATATGGCCACATTCAGGGTTGGGGCATGTTACACCAATCATTGACTCAAATCCAAAGATGCAACAGGGCAGCTGTGGACCTTGAGCTGCAGCTGGGCAAGGGGCAGTGCCGGCTGCCATGCTGCCAGTGGTGCAGCCAGCCACCAGCTGGGGACTGGCTCTTTTTGCATCTAATGACTTCGAGAGAATTTTTGTAAATGTGCATAGGTGGAAGAAGTAAACTGTGCCATTTGTTCTTTTAGAAACTTCCCATGGCAGAGCTCATAGCTTTACAGTTCTGTCCAGTAAGGACCTATTTGATAGTACAAATTCACTTGGGATGAGGCCAGACCACCCTCTCTGCAGAAGCAGTAGACGCTTTGAGTATTACATTTCTATCTAATTTCTGCTTATGCTGTAACTACATAATTGGAAGTGAAGGTAATGAGACTTCTATTTTTAAGAGAACAAAGATTCAAGAAGACACTTTCCAGGTGTGAGTTATGCCCACAAAGGTGGTGGCCACCTTTTTAATGTAAAAACTCCATTTCTTTGAGAGCAGCTAGCTGCTGGGGGGAGAAAACAGATCCTTGCCTCGACTGATATAATAATTAGTAATATAGTAGAGTAATTGTTGCACTAAGTGGAGCTTTGTTCAGAAATCGTACAAAGAGTTGAACACTATGAAGGCAAAAATCAAAGTTCTAATAGACAAATCATCCTCCAGTTTATTAGGGTTCCTTCCCTGGAGGGTTGGATTCAATTCTATTTTTCAAAAGGTTTGTCAAAAGAGCTGAGTTAAGCCAGCAGAGTTTTAATTCAGATTTTCTACTTTAGGTTACAAATGTCCTGTTTTTTTTCAGCTGACCTAATGATGCATGCTAAAAAAATACTATAGATAATTGAAATTACACACACCCCCCTATAAGAAATCCCTGTGATAAAAAATTTGGTTATTTCTTTTATTTTTGGCCACTGGATGCTTGTGTTAAATCACATTTCACTAAAGAGTGGAGTTGTTTGGAAATTCAGAGGCAACCTCATTAGACATATCTTGCACTTTGCTTTATTTGCTGCAGATACATCTCTATTCTGCTGAAGGTGTGGCAGTCTAAATTATCTTCCTAAGAAGCTCTGAGGAGATATCTATGATTGATAGGATGCCAATTGTCCTAATGTCTTTAGGGCAGTTTAAAGAAAACACATGCTAATTCAAATTTTGCAGAAAATGTTCATTGTCATTAGTCAGTGGCTAAGCCATGATTTGGAGATGTAATGTTGTACATCTTCTATACAAAAGGCAATTATTTTACATAATGTTCTGTCTCCTTAGTTAAAGAAAAATTATCGGTTATAACTATTAGGAAATGGACCCGGAGTATTTCTTATGCATTACAAAAGAACACCAAATATTAGCATCATGCTCAATGTTCCTTTGCAGTTCATAATCCCTTGAGCCGTCTATAAACAGATGTAACGCAAGTGTACGTAAGGCCAGGTACACACTGAATCTGGGCAGAAATATTGTATAGCCCTGGAAATAAAATAAGGTTCTTCATGTAGAACAATATCACTGTTCAATAAAGTTTATTGAAGTAGAAAATAAGCATGGTTGCAGCATGTTTTTTCCAACCAGCTTTGGATATGAGCTGATTCCTATAAAAATGCTATGATGGTTTCCTAACTTCTGCATGTTGTGAGTTATTTTACATCTGTCTTCCTCAACATGTGAGATCATTGTACATAAAGTATTATTATTACAATTCCAAATGCTATATATATTTGGAATCCCACTTTTCAAAAATCTTAGCCAAGAAGAGTTATTTCCCTCTTCAAATAATCTTATTGCAGTTGCTTTTGAAATGGCTTGTATCCATAAGCAACATTTTTGTTTTTTTGCTGTAGTCTTCCTATATCACTTTCTATGCAATGTACATCCTCTTAGGGAGGCTGAATGGGCAGTAGTGGATATGACAGATGGACTCTGGAGAGGTATCTTCCGGAGTACTTTGTGACTGTGGTATGTGGGAAGGGATAGAACAAGGGTATTCTTTAAAGACTTTGTAAAAATGCTACTAAATGGTTGCCTACAATTACAGAAAGCTGGACCTGAGGACACAATACCCCCATTCTGTTCTAGTCTTATGTTAAATAAGTATCGTGTTGGCTACTGGCGAACTAGCATCTTTTTGAGGAGAAAGGAGAGTATATTAGAATTTGTATGCAGTGTGATCTGAGAGACTAAGCCTATATGGAAATGATGGAAGTCTGACATGAGAAGAAGCCCAGTTCTCCTGTGCTAAGGCACAGACCTTTACATGATTTCCCTTATGCTGCTACTTTGGTCCCCTAGTCAATGAAGCAGTAGCATAATGGAGATCCCTTCAGACACTATTGCCGTAATGCTGTGGTGCTATTGTGCTTTATAATTGCTGCTCTGGACCAAGGCAGTAGTCACCGAAGAGCTGTGTGGTTGTTCGCAAACACCCCAATGAGCCAAAAGATCACTACTATCTCATTGCATGAGGGAACTGAGATGGCAGTACCAGAAAATCTTTCAAGGGTTTGATGTCTCTTCATAGACTTAGAAGGAAGGGCACCATGAAATATCATACCCACCCCACTTCCTGAGACAGAATAATTGTCTTTAGAAGTATCTCTTCCATGGAGTGACCACTAGAAGGAAGATTAGAGGTGTTTAGTGAGAGACCATCTTGTTCAATTCTGCATCTTCCTTGGACACTATGTTATTCAAGACTTTGAAAAAAGTTGTTTGTGCATCAGCACTGATGGTATCATTGATGATTTCAACACAGTTGGAATACAATTTCTATATCTCTTGCAGCTGGGCATATAACAGAAGACCTTAGATCAAACTTTCCCATGAGTTATTATTTTTGTAGCCCTCCAAGAGATTGCAGAGAGTATAAATCAGAGTTTGTTGGATTGTTTTAATGACCTTACACATGTAAGAAGCCCTGTGTTCAGTTTTTCACAATGAAGTGGTATATTTTAAAAATTAAATTTGGGCTCTGGACACCATTACCAGAGATGACATTTTTATACAGGTCAGATGTAAAAATTTACATTACAAAACTGTCATTTTATAAGTGTGATTCCTATTTTCTTCATTTGTTCCTAATTTTCTTGTGGTCTGTACCACGTTACTTTGGGCCATTCCCCAAACCAGCAATGAAGCAAACCGTAGGATCCAAGACAGAGTAAGTGGGCTTGTAAACTAAAGGGCTTGCACATGAAAAGTCACACCAGGCAAATACCAGCATGAGCTGATCTGGATGGATCACACAAGCTCTTATGGAAGCTTATATGCCAACAGACATAAGGGCCATGGAAAGAAAATTCCTTGTAATGAGTCCAGTAATTTAACCAAGGCAGATGAAACGTGCATGTCAGAATAAGAGTCATTGCTGAGCAAACTCAGATCATTCTTTGGCATGTGCTTCATACTTTCATACTGTTTGAAGCAGTAAACATGTGCTTTGACTTTCTGGAAATCAGCTGGACGTAGGAAATGTCTGTGTTATTGCTTAAGCATTTGCTCTGCAGGCAAGCTCTGTGTCCATAGTTCACGGGTTTTCTGTCAGCTGTACGAATGACTTGTAGATTCCACTGGAATGCTTCCACTGGCACATCTCCTGCTGGAGGCAAATTGCAATGAGAGGCAGACAGGTTCTGTTTTTAGAAATGGTATGAAGTTCCACTCTTAAGCCTTCATTTAATGTCTCTTCCTAGCAAACGTGAACTTTTGTTGATCAGGAAATTTGCTGAATTTCTCTATCTCACTTTCTTCTTATTACAAATCAGTTTTACTGGATGAAGGGTTTATAACCTGGAGAGATGGAAAATCTGGTTCAATTGAAATGAGAACCATGTCAAATGATCACCCAAGCTTGAATGGAATCAAGTATTTGAGGGCTAAAAAAGTTAGTTTAATTCAGAAACATAAATTGCCCTCTGCTTTATCACAGGTCTAACAACACTGCTTACTGCCTTCCCTCCCCCACAAAATAAAATGCCCAACATTTAGTTCAACGTGTTTCAATGTGGCCCACATGAGTCCTTTAAAGTAATGGACCTCTTGTTCCAGACTGATCGGAACTGAACTGCTGAAATTTACTCATCACTAGATCCTGTGCCTGTGAGTTAATAAGTGCCTTAAGGTGAGGTCCTACTGATTTTAGTTAACATGCTCAATACTGCAAAGGACTGGAAGGTAATGCAGACTTTCAGGAACCTCCTTTTTTCAAATGAATATAACTTTTCTGAGAATTCTGAAATGAATGGAAGTCTATAAAATGTTTGGCTCTGGATTTATTTCAGGTTATAGTATTCTAATGTTCTCTCAAAGGTACTGTAGTGTTAGTGCCTTGGGTATCAATAACTGAAGTAATAGCTTTGCCGCATGGCTGAGGAAGACACTGGAAGCATCAAATGCATACTATGCATTAGTGTGCCATGAAAAAAGGCTTGTAATGAAATGGGATATCAGAAGACATTGATTTGTACATTATATATTGTACAGTAATATACAGTATTTATATGATTGATTGCATATGAATAACTAGCTTGTAGCTAACACATTAAGAGATTCATCCAAATAAATTACCTGTCTGATTCTTATCCAAAATATGTCTGTTACATCACATTTAGTACAGAAAGTTCCCAAAGGGATGGTTCCATTGCTCTAACATTGCCTCTTTCACTCTTGTTCAGTCAGCTTTAGTCTGTTTTAAAATATGGTTTCAACAAAACTTTCCAACAAGCCATGAACCAAACAGCAGATGCACCTTGGGCTTAAAGACTCAAAATAAGGGGGATCAGGAAGAAAAATAGCACCAGAAATTGTTAACAGTGATAAATCTCCATAGCACAATAATGTTTATGTGGGACTTCCAGGGGGTCCATCCACCCTTTTTAGTGAGTAACAGTCAGGAGTCATCACACTAATGTTTAAAAGAAAAAAGCTCTGCTTTTCCACTAATGGCTCAGCTGACATCAGTCCTAATTCTAACTTTCTTCTTATTAAAGTGGAGTGCTGACTCAGCTGCTGTTAAGGTTGAGAACCCTTTTCTATTTAAAAATCAATACTTCGAAGAGCTTTAAAATCCACATTCTTACTGAGACTATCCTAAAATGTGATGCATCTCATGATGGTCCTGGGTAGAATGTGTCAAATTTGGGGACAGCTGAGCAAGTGATTGGTAGATGCCACCTCTCTACCCTCCCCTAATCTCCCAGCAACTAGCCTTTTTTTGGATGTTAACACAGTTTCCACCAACTATTTTGTGCAAACCTAGGAATCAAAACCGATGCCCCAAATAGATTCATAACCTGAAGACATGGTATTACCAACTATTTGGGGAAGCAAAATTAAGAAAGATTTCCTTTAAAACAAACATGAGTCAAGGAGAATATGCTATGCATTAGCATACTGGGTTGCCAAAAGCTTGGTAGCCTGCTCATTTCCACACGAGGGGGATTAGCTTGAGGGGATTTGTGGCAATCAGCGAAACTAACCTATGGGTGTGTATACACATGTATTTATATGTGCCTAAACTTAATGAACCTTTGCTTAAGGTGATTTAGGTGAATGTCTACATGTGGATGTGCTAACGCACATTAAATTAATATGTGAATAGTTAAGTCGTATTAGTGCACATGCAGACACATTAATGTGCATTAATGTGTCGTGTAGCTATTGATGCTTCATGTAGGTATCAAATTTAGGTGTAAAAAGCTAAGTTGCATTAGCATATGTATAGACACACTAATGCGCATCAATGCAGTGTATATCAATGAATACACACTGCATTAATGCTTTATGCAGGTATCAAATTTAGGCTCACATAGACTTAATGTGCCTTAAAAATGTCAATTTAAGGGTGTGCAATGTAGACACATGCCATTAATGCACCTTAAATTGGGCTAATGCACATGAAATGTGCATGTGTAGACATGCCCTATGTGTACCCAGTATCAGTTTTCACTTGCTACAATTTGCCTCTCTGGAAAGGTTTTATTTCTTCCTTAAAGAAGTGTGTAATCAAGGTGCAATTGACAATTCAGAAGGTGTTCAGCACAGAAAATAATTTACATGTGATAGCTGTTTGAAAAGGGAGAGAAGGTAAGGGAGGGAGGACTGGGGTGTAGTAGTTGAGAGGTGTGAAGCATGGCAAAGAGAAGAAAGAAGAAATTGGGGGTGGCTGGTAATGGAGACTGGTGATGGTGTGAATTTGGGAGGCAGGCATTGGGAGGGGTGATATGGGGTGAATGGGGATAGGTTGGGACAGGAATTCCTGTCGGACCCATGTGCTCCTCTTCCAGAACTGTGCTGGGAACAGCATAGGGGACTCTCTGGGATGTCTAGTTGCTCTTGCCTCCCTGATGTGTGCCAGAATCTGGGGTTTCCTGCCCCTCTAGGAGATGTTCAGGGATGAACTATTCATGGAGGAGCAGAGAAGGGATCTGCAACTGCTAGGTTGTGAACCAGCATCTGGGGAAGCCCTGCCCTCCAGGTAGTGAGCTAAGAACAACCATACCGGAATGCACTCAGCATTCTGGGCTGAGAATGGATGTTTGGTTCATAGTTCAGACTTTTAAGCACTGGCACTAAAGGCCATGGATGAGAACCTCCACTGAAAAGAAAAGAAGCAGTCCTCATCTCTCTGCATTACTGTGTTGGAATTGTTCCTCTTCATGGGATGTTTTAATTCAGCTGAATGACATAGTGAAATGAATGACCCATTTCTCTGAAGACTCCATTTGGTTTGAAGATTGACTCTTTTGATACTGTAAAATCCACATGCTTGCTTGGGATTGCTTTGAGATTGGTTGTGGCATATGAGAGTGCTGGAAGCAAATTTGGGGTCATTTGAGTCATGGGTTCTTGAGACACGGGGTCCCCCAAACATCACATCTTGATGTTGACAGATTCTGTTAGCTTTTATTTGTAGATATCTACAGATTTAAAACCACTGCTATGATTATACCCCAAATGGTCATAGTCACTTACCACTTACCTCAGGTAGAATATGGCATTCACTCCCCCTTTTGGGGAAGCAATATTTAACATGATATTTCATAATAATAAAGCCCTTCCCTTGACTCTGCATGAGAACCAGGTTGTAAGGAGGCCCTGGCCTCTTCAACTTCTTCTGAAAGTTAGGAGCTGAGGGCCATCTGAAGGATGGCTTGAAGGTAACTGAAGTTTAAATGTCTGACAGCTAAATTAAGGTACTTGAACTGACTGCAAGTAGTGGAGGACGAGCCTGAAAGTAGGAGAAAGAGCCCCATCTTGGAGGAGGGCTAATTAGGAGGGCCAGGGGTGGGCTATTAATCCTCATTCTGCCAAAATAAAGGGCATAAGAGAGGTGGGAACACTTAGGAATCAACTGTCAGCCTTTATCTCTACCTCAGCCTTAGCTGCAGGCCTATAGGGTAACTACAACTTCCAAAACAATCATTAACTTCTACAGAAAAATATTAAAAAAAATACAGAGTTAAGAAATAGCTTAATTCTTCATTTTTTGTTTTCAAAAAGTTTGGATCTTTCTGAGCTTTATGTGCTGGAGGGGGTACAAGAGACCATTGGGCATCCTTAACTCTGTGTTAAATAAAACCTTTTTGTCACTGCATTTCTCAGAATCTCACAAAGGCGATGAAAGGGCAGCTTCTGGCAGACATTCAGATACATGTTTAATTGGTTGAATTCATTTTGGTTTGTTTTTCCAGTTTTCTTACAATATGGATATCAGAAAAAAATACACACACTCAGGGCTGTACTAAGAATTAAATAGTTAGTGCTTGGAATGTACTTATTTCTTGAGGACCTGATCCAAAAATCAGTGGAAAGACTGCAAACAAATTTAGTTCAAGCCTTCAGTTTCTGTGTGCAGGATGGCATGTAGCTACTCTACCCCAGGAGAACCATGAGGAAAGAATCATGACTCAGAATAATCACAGAATCATAGAAAATTAGGGTTGGAAGAGACCTCAGGAGGTCATCTAGTCCAACCCCCTGCTCAAAGCAAGACCATCCCCAACTAGATCATCCCAGCCAAGGCTTTGCCAGTCCAGGCCTTAGAAATCTCCAAGGATGGAGGTTCCACCACCTTTCTAGGTAACCCATTTCAGCACTTTACCACCCTCCTAGTGAGAGGTTCTTGCAATATCCAACCTAACTTCCCTTGCTGCAACTTAAAACCACTGCTCTTTGTTCTGTCTCTCTGTTTCCTTCCTTACTCCCAGGAGGAGGAACTTACTGCAGCCCTGAAAATAATTTAGCTTACCTCTCTGCATCTTGTCTTTTCTGCCAACCAGTGAGTTGATACTGAGCCAAGTTTCAATTCTTCTGGGCTCACCTGCTTGGAGAAGACTGTCCAGGATGGAATACCTGCTCATCTCCATTGTATCTGATTCATCATGTGAAAAACACTAACTCCTTTATCAATCACCTGCACAGTCACATTGGGATCAGGCTCAATATAGCCCTTGTTTTCTGTACAGCCCTTTGAAGATACAAAGTGCTATTTTTTTTAAGTGCTTAGTGTTTCTAGAACCCTGTGAACACATTCATATTGACAGAAAAATCACATTCTCATCGACTTGTGGCAAAATGAGAAAGATATCATTTTTTTGCAGTAGATGCTTTTGGGAAAATTTTAATATGCTCCTGTGCAAATAATAATGTTCTAATGAAGTAGTAAATTTAAAATATCAAACAAAACCACATGACTATGGTTTTATTCCCTTGATGGAGATATTTTTGCTGTCTGTCTGTCTGTCTGTCTGTCTGTCTGTCTGTCTGTATTTTGGTGGGAAAAAATGAAACTCAAGCCTGGAACATATTCATGAACACATAACTTATAGAAATGTGTGATTTGTGCATATACAATTTTTCAAAGTAAAAAGTGTTCACTTCTCCTATTTTTCACACATCAATCTTAAGGCTGTTTTTCTTTTTTGAGGCTGCAGTGATCTTTATATTAATTCCTTTGTTGTCAGAAGAATGTGTTGGTATCCTTGTTAATGGACTTCTGAGTAAATAGAATTTACCATATGTATTTTTTGACTGAAAATTTTGCATAAATCTGTTACATTAACTTTGTTAATTCTAGGAGTTCTGGGTAACTTTTGACTGAGTGAAGATCAGCTAAAAACTTTACAGTTTATCAGATTACTCCTTTTTTAGGTCTATGGCAGTGCAGATAAAATTCAACCCAGTTCTAAAATATTTCTGTTTTTAGTTTTGCCCGACTGAGGCCTGGCCAGGGCCAGATTAACCCTTTAGTGGGCCCTAGGCAAACAAAATTGTGGATCCCTACTTAATACTGTATATTTTTATTACTTTTTTCACTCAATTATAATATGTAAAATAAGCACAACTGGGCCCCTTTTTCACTTAGGGCTGTAAGCAGTGCCTAATTTGCCTGTGTGTTAATCTGTCCCTGGACATGGCCAAGAATCAGTCATTCTTTAGTCCCCAGTAAATAAACTTACATGGGAGGTCTGGCTTAGGTTTGTTAGAATACTGCAGGGCATTAGACAATTTATAAGTTTTAAACCAATAGTAGCTTTTTCCTAGCCAATACTGATAACAAGAATAATACCTTAAGTATCCTTTTCAGGACAAGATACAATTCATTCTGTACCCCATCATAATTTACTACTCTGAAGAACTTGCTCAGAATAGCAAATTAGTGCTTACCTTTTTATGAGGTTGATTTGTTTGTTTTTCATAATTGTTTCTGGTTAACTACAAGCTAATGTTAAGGTAAAAGGAAGTAATTCAGGTGGATAATATATTTTTCCCAAAACGATGTCTGAATTAGTTAATGAACTACTAGTACTGACTTGCTTTGTAACTTGGGATCAATTGGAATTTTTTTTTAAAGCTGTTTTTTTTTTCAATAGCTAAGAATAGGTACAACCATTCTGGGTATAGCTTTGCACTTAGAATTTTTTATGAGTACAGTTAATGTCACTTGAATACCTCAGTCCCCATTTCGGCACAATCCATTGATCTAATCATCGGAGTGAGTCTACACTACAGGTTGCAGTACAGAGTTTAGATGCCTAAGCTAGTTTTTAAGTGACCTGGCATAGGAACTAGAAGCTTTCTATCCAAAGCAGCATAGGCTTCAGTGGCAGTCAATTTACAGTGCTGAGAAGCAATATAAATTAAACCCTGCTGAACTTGGTGCTACCAGGGTTAGACTACCATTGGTACTCAAAATAGCTTATTTAAAATTAATTTATATATCCCTACACTATATTGCAATTTGAAGAGTAGACCTAGTGTACAAAGAGACATTGCCCTTGTGCCACTACAACATTTTTATGCCAGCACAAGTTGTAAGCAAACAGACATACTAACCCCTTGTTGCACTCCCAGCTCAAAAATGTTGCCACAACCAAGAGTCATCACAATTTTTGTTGCTTTAAATGGGAGGACATCTGTTTGATCATCACATACCCCAGGAATCCCCTTGCCAGAGATTCCTGTTGCATGCATGTCAGGCTGTCACAACCCAATTTGGGGTCTCCCTTTCTTGCAGACACATGCACTGGGTCAGGGCATGGCACCTGGGGCTGTAGCTGTGCAGGTTTGGACCTCTGAAGATGTGGGAGTGGCAGGTTCCCAACCTTGCAGGCCAATAGCAATGTTTGTAGATGCCAACGAAGCAGATCAGCTGTGCTGGGACACATCCCAGTATAGTGATCCTGCTCCAAAGATGACATTTGTTTTTACCCCTGTCAGCTACACTACCCCTTTGTGAGGCACTCACAAGCTTCCGATTTCTAAAAAGAAGTTCAGGTTGGTCTGTAATTCAGTAGCTTTGTCTCTCAGCTAATCATCTGATAAAATGTGTATACTGTATATTTATTTCAGAAACTGTTGTAGGGCCTATGTAATATTTATATGATGCCTTCTAAAGTGCTAGGTATATTCTGTTATACAGTGAACACAAAAGAAGCCCTTTATCAGAACCATGAATGCCTCTTTAAAAAAAGAGACAAGTCTTTCTTCCACCCAGGGAAGCAAGAAGTAATACTCATGCTTCCTCTTCTAACAGATGAGTATTCACGGCCCTTCTGATTGTCCACTCAATAAGTCGAAGTTTGCCTAACATTGATTCTGATTAAACAGTTTGGGTTAATCAGGGTAGCCAGCAATCATGCCTTTGTAAAATCATTGGTTAAACTTTGGACTAAGGTGTAAGCCCCTCCTGTGGAAAATCTATTCATGTTGACATGCACATGCAAAAGATGTAGCAAAAGGTAGCAAATGTGGTCCCCATCTTCAAGAAAGGGAAGAGGGAGGACCCGGGCAACTATAGGCCTGTCAGTCTTACCTCAATCCTGGGGAAACTCTTTGAGAAGATCGTCAAGGAGCACATTTGTGATGGGCCGGCATCAGAAATGATGCTCAGGGGCAATCAGCATGGATTTATTAGGGGGAGATCATGTCAGACCAACCTGATTGCCTTTTACGATCAGGTCACAAAGGCCATGGATGCAGGTGTCGCGGTGGATGTAGTCTTTCTGGACTTCAGCAAGGCCTTTGACACCGTCTCTCACCCCATCCTAGTTAAAAAACTAGG
>NW_017729006.1:1265635-1269104 GCF_001723915.1 Gavialis gangeticus
AGCTGGAACCAACTTCCAAGGGAAGTGGTGCTGGCCCCTACCCTGGGGGTCTTTAAGAAGAGGCTGGATGCCTACCTGGCTGGACTCATTTGAGTCCCGTTTCTTGTTTTGGGGTTTTGTTGTTCTCCCGCCCTGGCGGGGGGTCGGGCTAGAAGATCTACTAGGTCCCTTCCGACCCTAAATCTATGAAACTATGCCACACACAAATTACTGGTAAAGGACTGAACAACAAGTGATTTGAGTGAAGTTTGCAGGTAATACTGCGATCACGTGACAACAAAACTTACTTCTTATAAAATTTACTCTGGTGGTTTCTGTTATAATTTGCCTATGTAGTAGCTATATATATTATAATTGCCATAATGACAACAAGTAGATAGATGGAAAATTACTCCATCTTGTGCATAAGGGTGGGATGGATCTGAAGTAAAAAGCTTCATAAATGCTAGAGAAATTATGATGTAGATTATGAACTGAGAGGTTCAAGCCCATGTCAAGTATAAAATGTCATAAGATTATCAAGTAATTAAGTCCCTATATAGTACATAATTATTATAGTTTCTGTGTGTGTCTATGTGCAATTAATATGCCTTAATTTTCTGTGCAAAAAAATCAGGCCCATTAAGCTGAAACCAGGCATGCATCGGAACATGCACCTGTTGGGAGCAAATTTGTTTCTGAAAGGAGCAGTTCAGTCCCAGGCTGCTCCTGCTCTATCTTGCCCCACTGTAGCATCCAGGGGAGCTCCAGGATCCCCTGGGTACTGGTTCTGGGCTGGCATGGGTCATGGTGGTCAAGCCTGGGCTCTGGGAGGTCTGAGATCCAGAGATTGAAGTCAGCCCTGATCTCTGCACAGCTGGGAGGGAGTTTCCCTGGAGCTGGTACAGGTCCCCACAACCCTGTGGAGATTGGGGCTTAGCCAGGCAGCAGTTGTGGCCCCCTGCCTAAGCTGAGGGGAGCAAATTACTCCAAGTCAGGGTCTATATGTGCACATAGGTGCATTAGTTAATGTGCTGTTCTGCTACCTTTATGTACTGGTACTAGAAAACAGCCTATTATACTAATATAATGCACAGTAATTGATGCACATGTGTAGATGGTGATGCTTTACTGCATATTAGCTTAGTCTAATGTGCAGTAAAGCATCTTATGTAGGTGCACCCTCTGGGCATGTCCACACATGCAGGCATGTATGCTTGCAGCAGCTCAAATAGGAGCAGCACAAATATGAGCCAGGGATATTTGCCTCAGCACACATGCCTGGACATGCACTTTGATATGGGGCTAGTTGTGCCACTTAGGGCAAAATAACCCTGCCCAGCTCCTCCCAGATCTGCAGCCAGGGGGAGCTAGAGCCTGGCATTAAAACCTGCCCTGGCAAACAGCTCAGGGCTACTTGCCTTTAGAAGCTTCTGGGGGGAAGAGCCTGGGAGGAAGTTGGCCATGACCCTTCCAGTCCCAAGCAGCTGCTGTGGCTGCTGCTGCAAGCTTGGTCTCAGGAACTTCTGGGAAGAAGATGGCCAGGCACCTTCCTGCCTCTGGCTTGTTCTCAGAGCTTTTGGGTGTAAGCTGGCCACACCCCTTCCTGCCCTGGGCTGCTGTTGCTGCCCCACCCTGGGGTCCTCTGCTGCATGCTGCTGTCTCCCCCTTGGGGAGGGGCATACTGCACTGCTCTGCACCCCAGCACCGCACCCCAGCTTCTGTACCCCTATTCCAGTCTGCTGCCCAGCCCACCATGAAGCTGCAGTTGGGGACAGCCTGGGGAGGGAGCCTGCACTGACTGTAGGCCCCTCTGCCACCATCACTGCTAGAGCCTAAAGGTGCCTTGCCTGCCCCAGCTGCATTGGCAAGACACCCCCCACCTTCACCTGCACTTTCACCTGAAGCACACCCTGAGTGGCTGAACTGGATGGCTGCTACCTCTGCTGCTGCTGCTGCCATCTGTTTTGCTGTTTCCCCCTCTTGCGAGAGAGGGAGATTCCCTGCTGCACCACCTTCCACCACTCAACACCACACCTGCACTGGATTGCTCCCTAATTGACTGATTGCTTCTGCCCTCCCCCAGTGTTGCCTCACTGCATCTGATCCTGCTTTGTTTTCCTGCCTATTGCTCTGCTGCTAAGTGCCTGGCTGGAGGCCTCAGGAGCTTCTGGACTGATCTGCAACAAACAAAGCTCTTCCACTGCTCCAGCCGTCTTTTACATCTGTGCCATTTTTATCCCCAGTATTTTATTTGGTACCTGGAAATTCAGGTGCCAAATTTTGAGCCTGCATTGCAAATATGCAGGGCGGGGAACATTTTTTGTTCTCAGTGTGCCTCTTGCAGTGTCTCAAACTGTTTTGAGATGCCACATGAGACACGTGCATGCTCATCTGGATGTGCCTTAAGAGTGCAAAATATGCTTCTTGCTGAAAAAAACCTTACTTCAAATACATTTCAGCAACCGGCTCAGTAGTAAATACATACATTTTCCATTTGAACTTAGAATTATATTGCAGTGATTTCCTGATAGAACATAAAGGACAACCTCAATGAGAAGAAATATCAACAATATTGGTTTACTTTTGATATGGTGACTTTCTATCTTAACCTCTCATCTTCTATCATTCATCAATTATAGGTTGTGTAAACATGAACCTATTGCTGAAAAACACTTATGACTTCTAGTGTATGCCAAACTAGGAATTGCACTTACTTTCCATGTTACAAAACTATTTTTCTCTTTTCTTTAGTTCAAAAATCTATTTAAGATAGTCTGTTAAAATAACTTTGATAGAACATTGCATTAAAATTCTGGAAATGCTGAAAAGACATGCAAAGTTGCTATCTTTTCAGCAAGATTTCCTGCATGTTCATCTTGGGTTTCTATTTTATTTTTTTTATAGTATATCCTGTATAGAGTAAAAAATCTATTCTGTTATGCAACTTATCTTTTTCCATGTCAGCTTATACTATCTATTATACTATAAAATGCAGCCAGGTTTTAGACTGAAATGGAAGTTGTTGTGGGGAAACCCTGCCAATTTACCTGCCCTTTCAAGTTCTTAATAATATTAGAAATATACATGCACCACAGCAAGGAGAGTGATTTTATTAAAAGACAATCATGAAATAAAGTATGGATTTTCAACAATCAAAGGATGAGAATGTACTTTCCCTCTGTGATAGGGTTCGCATTTAATGACAAATCTCATCACAAAATGTTTATCTGGCTGCCAGTGAAGTTAATGGCAAACATTGAGTTTGATTTAGAACATTATAAGGCAAGATAAAAGTTTTACGATACTTTAAGGAAAGGGTACTGCATTCTGCACCCAGGGGGTGCATCCAGATGAACCCACACGTGTCTCTTCCCACATCTCAAGCTGTTTGAGACAAAGCAAGAGGCATGCTGGGAACAAAAAACATTCCTCGCACTGTATGTTTGGAGGGGGCAGGAGGACTGTGGGGGGGGGGGGGGGGGGGGAG
>NW_017729006.1:1269574-1272039 GCF_001723915.1 Gavialis gangeticus
GGTGTGGGTCTCCTGCCTACTCCCCTCATGGCCCACAGTCTCTCCCTACCACAGCAGCAGGAGCCATCGGGGCTTAGGGCCCTCCATGTAGTGTTGGGCCGGGCTAATTCTGTGTAGGCAGGACCTGGCTTAGTGTGACATGGAGTCCTTGCAAGCAGCACAGGGCCCCAGGTGACAGCTCGAGCAACTGCTGTGAGTAAACTCTGGGCCCTGTGGGGGGCATATGGGCCCTGCGGGTGTGTTCCAGGTGAAAGTGGAGGTGAAGCCTGGGGGTGGTCTGCCGAGGCAGTTGAGGCAGGCAAGACACCTTTAGGTTCTGGCAGTGATGGTGAGGGAGGGCCCCACAGGCAGTGCAGGCTTCCTCCCCAGGCTGTCGCCTGACTGCAGCTTCATAGTGGGCTGGGCAGCAGGCCAGAACAGGGGTTCAGAAGCTGGGGTGTGATGCTGGGGTGTGGTGCAGTGCAGAGGGCCCCTCCCTGAGGGGGGAAAGTGGTGTGCAGCAGAGGACCATGGGGGGGAGGAGGCAGCAACAGCAGTCCAAGGCAGGAAGGGATGTAGCCAGCTTACCCTCAAAAGCTCTGAGAACAAGCCAGCAGCTAGCAGTAGCCAGAGACAGGAAGGGGCCTGGCCACCTTCTCCCCAGAAGCTCCTGAGACCAAGCTTGTATCCATGGCAATGGCAGCAGCAGCAACAGTCTGGGATTGGAAGGGGTGTAGCCAACTTCCTCCCAGAGGCTCCTCCCCCAGAAGCTCCTATCTATTTTGTTTACTCAAATCCCATGGGCCCTAAGGCCCACCTGACTAACTTGTGGCCCCTACAGTGTGGGGCCAATGAATAAATAACACAACAAAATGTGGCAAAAACAGGGTAAGAGTGTTGTGTGGGTCAAAGGGTCAAAACGTGAAAAGAAGTGTGCCTGAAGGGGACACCAAGCAGAGCCCCCCATCCCCCAAGCTGCACCCTCCAGTCCTCAAAGGCATCCAAGGAGCCGGTGGATGTCTCCCACTAGTGCTCTGCCCAGAAACGTGTATGGATAAGTGAGAGGAAAGCGCTCCCACAGTCTCCGGGCACCTTCCTGGCCAGAGCCTCCTTCCTGGTCAAGTACAGGGACCACTTGGCTAGGGCCAGGAGGAGGTTGGCCAGGAGGTCCTGGGACTTGGTGGGGCTGCAGATGGGGTGACCAAGAACAAAAAGGTAGGGGGTAAAATTCAACCAGAACCTCAGGAGGAGGTTCTGGAGCCTCAGAAGCTCCTGAGGGCAAGTAGCCCTGAGCTGCTTTCCAGGGCAGGTTTTTATATTGCTCAGGCCAGCACAGGTGCTGGCCCCAAGCTCCAGCTCCCCCTGGCTGCAGATCGGGAAGGAGCTGGGTAGGATTATTTTGCCCTAAGTGGCACAACTTGTTCCACACCAAAGTGCATGTCTGGGCATGTGCGCTGAGGCAAAAATCCCTGGCTTAAATTTGTGCCACTCCTATTTGAGCTGCTGCAAGCACATGTGCCTCCATGTGTGGATTTGCCCTTATACTTCAAACAAACTTTTTAGCAATTATCTAGCTGTATTATTTACCAGTAAGAGTCATTATGATGACTACTGCGTATTTTTTAAATTCATTTTTAAAATCTATCGTTCTGTTTTTATTCTATTTTTGTAAGAAAAAGCCAGTAAAACAAAATAATTTTGAAACAATTTTTCAACTACCTTCTACTTTTTTCTTGTGTGTAAATTACAAACAGATTGAGAAGTGGTTTGAATGTGTATGTTCAAAAATTGCTTGTGAATACCTTGGCAAACAATATTCTACCTGCTAATTATTCATTAACTTCAAACATTTCAACCAAACCTGCAATTTGCAAAACACACCAGTTATCTCTGCTGTGGAGTGAGCATGGCAATGGAGGATGGGTAGGGTATTCATAGTTTTAAAGAGAACATTTAAAAGTCAAAATAAGCCTGACAACACCAGTATGGAAAAGAGGCAGCATGCCGTAACAGGGCTCGGTCCTTGGGCCGGTGCTGTTCAACATCTTCATTAGCGACCTGGACGAGGGTGTGGAGAGCACCCTGTTCAAGTTCGCTGATGACACCAAGCTGTGGGGTAAAGTGAATACACCGGCAGGCAGGGACCACATCCAGGCAGACCTGGATAGGTTAGAGAAGTGGGCGGATCTGAACAGGATGCAGTTCAACAAGGACAAGTGCAGGGTGCTGCACCTGGGGAAAGGGAACCAGCATTATTGTTATAGGTTAGGGGCTGACTCTCTCAGCAGCACAGAGGCAGAGAGGGATCTTGGAGTCGTGACTGACTCTAGGATGAATATGAGTCGCCAATGCGACGAAGCAATAGGCAGAGCCAAGCGCACCCTGTCATGCATCAACAGGGGCATCACTAACAGGTCCAGAGAGGTCTTGCTCCCCCTCTAAGTGGCGCTGGTCAGGCCACAGCTGGAGTACTGCGTCCAGTTCTG
>NW_017729006.1:1277039-1287057 GCF_001723915.1 Gavialis gangeticus
AGAGCCTGGAATAGGCTTCCTAGAGAGGTGGTGCTCTCACCTTCCCTGGAAATCTTCAAGAGGAGACTGGATAGGCACCTGGCTGGGGTCTTATGACCCCTGCCACCCCCAGTGCTCCTTCCTTCCTGTGGCAGGGGGTCGGACTAGATGATCTGTCTAGGTCCCTTCCGTCTCATTGCTTCTATGATTCTATGATAACATTGACACTTGTCTTTGTGCACTTTCCTATACCTATTCAGAGTCTATTACTCTAAGCTTCCATTAGCCAAAATGCTCTTTGGGCTTCCATAATGTTCTTAGAACTTCAGCAACAAGATTATGAACAAAGGTAAAATTAGATACCAGTGATAGCAAAATATGTAAGGAATTCAAAATTGTATATGCCTTTGAAACAGTACTTTCTGTAGAAAATGTACTTTGGGTACAAGTGTATCTGTACTCTCTCAGCAAAATAGTAATGTCCTTCGTAAAGATAAAACCAAACATTTAGATCACTGTGAAACTTCTACAACTATGGTATACTTTGCACATGACACCTTCCTTTTGGTACTGACAGGCAGGAAACTTGAGATTGGCTGATCCAGCATGCTTTATTTAATTTAATAGGGGAAACAAAATCTCTCTACAATACAGAAATGACCAGCTTCTTAAAACACAGTTTTCTGTGTAAAAAAAAAAAAAAGTATGATTAAACTACCATTAGAAGGCAAATATCATCACTGGAGTTACTCCACCAACATCCTTGTATTGACGCACAAAATGAATTGCACAAAACTTCCACTGACTTCAGTTGAACCAACTATGTGTACAATATGTTGTGCCCATGTATTACAACATTAATAAATTTCCCCGTCCCGCTGTCCCAAATCTGATTTTATTGCATAGCTGAAATGTGACGCTGATGTTATAAAAGCTGAGTTTCCAGAAAAATCTGGAACAATTTATGACTTTGTTAGGAAATGTGAAAGCAGAAGGCTTATAAAGCCAAGAAGGTCCAAGTGGTTTCAACTATGCTTCCCTTGGTGTTTTTTATTTGGTTTCCAAATTTCTATTATTGTTAGTTAGAGGAGCAAACTGATATACTTGGCAGATGTACATGTAAAAACACCACCCCCCCCTCAACACAGACACATGCAAATAAAAAACCCTACACAATTCCTCTGCATGCTAATATTCTGTCAGTTTTTACAATTATAGATGTACATAGAAAATTAACCAATTTTCAAGTTCATGGGATGGATGGTTAATGTCCCACATAAACCAGCCTTCCAGAAACTTAGAAAATACACCATTAGCTTGACTTGGAGGTAACGAAATATTTCACTTAGAATTTATTAAGCCTTGTTGAGCTTTTCAAAAATAACAAATAACTCTGCCTTTGGAATAAATCCATATCCCCTGCAGTACATATGCTATGGTAGTGATACTACAAAACAGACAAATATTTACAGTTTTATCATTTAACTTGCCATCTCTGTAAAAAATCAGCTTTTTCACATGTATAACAGCCTGTCATTGCTGTGGGGCTAACTCAGACCTTTCTGAAATTATTTAACCAGATACTAAAATCAAACAGAAGCTGTGATGAGAACAAGCTCAATCTGTTTTAACCATTAAATCAGGTGACATTAAGAGCTTTGTAGGTTTTCACAACAACACTGCACAAATTTAAACTTGGTAACTCACCAGCAATTCCCACCTGCCTGCTGGGATAAAGAAAATAAAAACTTCGTTCAAACATGACCAGTTTCTATACAAAATACATGTTAAAACTTCATTCTCTACAAAGATCTCATAATTGCAGCCTGCTTTACGGATGCTAATTGTTTTCCAGTTTGCTGCAGTCACATCTTGGATACATTACAGCTTGCAAGAACCAATAAAAACATATTTGTGCCAATACATCCTGAAATTGCATTATGTGGTTTAAAAGAGGGAATAAAACCCCATGCAGTGTCACTGTAGCATTATTTCTAAACTTAGTCCATGAGCTTAAACCCTTGGAACCAGAAATGAGAGTGGCAATATTGACACTGGGAACTGGGTTTATTTCTTGGCTCACACTAAATCCTATTACAATTGGAATATAACTAATGAAAACATGACACCTGTAATAACCAAAATTGCCTAATCCATTGGTAGCACTGAATTGTTTATTATAGGCCCCTCTTCTAGAAGGGTATTTATAGATTAATATTCTGAACTGGAACCTAGTGGAATAGACTAATAATTCCCATGAAAACAATTACAGTATGTTGTTTAGCTTTTGATAGAGTACTGTACACTTCAGTGATGTAGCCTGAAATGAAACAGTATCTTGAAGAGCTAAAGTAAAAAAAGACAATGTACTGCATCAGGAGAAATAAAATAGTGTAGCACTTTGACAACCTTGAAGGTGACTTTTCCAAACCATTGAATAGCAGGTTCATGCCCTGAAATGAAGCTCAGTTAGATTCATTACAGTTGCTTCAGTCACCAGAGTATTAAAAACCAAAATGCATCATTAACTCACAAGTAGGCTTTACCATTTGGCAATAAGGGATTGACTTGGCTCTAGTGACAAAACCATCTGCAAGAATACTTTAGACTTGCGCTGTAAGAGGAAGTAATTGCTTAAATATTACAGATAAAGGAACTCTTTTTGCATCAGTTAGTAGTCTTTGTATTTGTAATAAAAAATAGTTTTCTTTACTAAAGACCTTGGCTGGACTGCCATAAGAAACAGAGGACAGGATGCAGCATCTTTTCATATGGCTTCAAAAGACCCTTTAATAGGCAAACGTGAGTTTAATTACATTTCATGACAGAGACCCAGATCTTGAATATGAAAATCACGTAGGTTATAGCTTTTGATCAGCATTAGTCCCATTGTTTTAACATAAAGGAGAAAGGAGAAGATCGCTTATTGTGATCCAGTGGTTCTAAATCATAATGTCTGCAATATTCTTGAGGCAAATTGACCCCTAATGTCAGGTACTGAATCCTTACCTAAGATGAGAGAATGCCTCAAGGCACCTACGCTCCTCAGAGTTACTTTTAAGTTATAGTTAAAAGGGTGGGGAGAACCACACACATTTCAGCGTTTCAGTTTGAATGAAGAATCTGTATTGCTTTTTTACCTGTTTGAGAAACCAAAATAATACTGTCAGCAACTGTACTCAGGGTAATTCATTAGATTAAGTGATATGGGACACTGGCATGCACACTGTGCTAAAATGGTGCCGTGCTTCAAGGGTCAAGTCAGAGAGTCAGGATCACTTTCTCAAACCAGTTAAGAAAAGCAAGGACTAGTGAAAGACATCCTGGAATTCCTTATTAGAGTGATGGAAATACTAGAGGCTGATCTAGGCACTCTTTCTTTACAGTGAATAAAAAGTTACTCATGTGAATACTTGAAGTCCTTGACACTACTTGTCTGAATTATATATGACTGAATGTCAGAAGGGTTGGCAGGATTGGGGGCTAATTTTCTACAAGCTTAGTCATGGACTTTCCTTTCCTTTCCTTTCCTTTCCTTTCCTTTCCTTTCCTAAATTGTATTCCTAAATTACAAAGGAAAGGAAAGGAAAGGAAAGGAGATTTAGGAAACAAACTGCATAATGGCATGGAACATGCCTCGATGTGCAATAATGAATCAGAAAAAAAAATCCATGCCGTGCAGTTGTATCATAAACCAAAAGAGCTGTCCGAATGCTGAGCAAATGCTTGCCGTAAAAGGGGTCAGAAGGATTTTAGAATCTGGAAGGAGGAAGGCATGGCTCTGGGGACTGATCATGGCTTTTTCACCTCTAGCCTGCTAGTTTGTATTCAGTTCACATCATGAAGAGAATAAAAGTGTTTACTGAAGGATGGCTATTTGATGGGATGTTTGAGATGAGATTGGCAAGTATTGGTTCAGTTCTCAGCAAAGTGTTGTCCATGTCAAAATAGCATTTCTCTCAGTCTCACTAAAAAGGCTTTTTAGACACTGATGCAAAATTAGCCTTCTGTCTCTTGGAAATATTGACCTAATGCAGGGATAAGGCCATTGGCATGTCCGTGAGAAGTAGGTATCTGAGTTTTAAAATTAAACAGCTCTTCTCAGTTCTTTGAGTGTAGGGAGGCAGTCACCTGTTGTCAGGAATGGAGTCTGAGTACTAGAGGCAGCTGAATAGAGGTACCTGCCTACAGTCTTGGGGAAGCTGCATAAACTGTGAAGATGGCTGGTGTTTTATATTGGTTAGTTGCAGATGGCTCTCTGCTTAGCACAGGGTTTTTTGGATCTCATTCTGAGGTGCCCACTTCCCCCTTTGACCTATACAGGGAATCTGGGCACTTAACATAGGGTACTGGATTCCAATGCATGAGGCCATTTGCCTACAAGTTGGGTACTGCAGCTCCTTTCTTGGATTTAGCCCTTGCTCTTGACAAAGCTATGTTTCTCTCAAAAGCCATGTTTCCAGAATTTATTTTTAACAATGCTTTGTTGTATCAGCTGGTGTCAGAAAAGATGGAGACATATTTCTTTGCAAAAATTGCACACATTTACTAGTAACTCAATTGTCACTATACATACCAACTGCAGTCCAGCTGTGCTTCTGCCAAAAACTTGTATAGTGATATTATTTTTTGATTCCCCCCTGACATGTAAGGCTATTTGCATTAAAATAAATCTAAAAGAATAATGAACTCCCACGTTTAGCTCTTCTTCCTTGGACAATGAAAATACATCTGCAGAGGTAGAGGAAGGAAGGAAGAGCTGTTGGAGAAATATGTTTTAATATATATTATAAAGTCCTTTTCTTCTCCAGTCTCCACCACTTTCCATAGTCTCTGTTTGTTTTCAGTAAAACTCCTCCCATTCTATCTTTCTCTTTAATAAAAAAATCTGCCGCATAAGGCTAGGCATTGAATTCTGATACAGAATGTGTTCCTTAAGCATTTATTTCCTCATTTCCTCATCTCACTACATTCTTGGTACGGAGGGAGATCAGATTGTTTCTCATTTTTCTCTCTTTCCTTTCAGACTGATATACCTAACTGGCATTAAAAAAACCCAAGTATCTCCTTGTATCTCCACTTTGTGTTTATGAAGTAGTTTAGGGTAGGAGAGAAGGAAAGTGGCAGTTAAAGAGGCAGGAAGCCTAACGTCAAATAGGAATGTGTGTGTTGTGATTTTTAATCTTTAACATGTCTAAACACTCTAACATGTCCATTTCCTAAACATCGTAGATATCCTGTTTATGGATAAGGAACACTTTTAAGGCAGTACTTTCAATTACAGGAGCTTTCTGCCAGGATCTTCAATTCATATTTAAGGATCTACACAAGCGTCTTAATCTTAAAAATGTTGAACCTTCAGCAGAAACCACTGAAGCCAGCATAACTTTAGTGCAACTGCTGCATATATAAGAAAAGCCACACTATTATAGTGGGTACAGCAACACTTCTGAATATTAGACCATTTTTTCCCCCTAAATATGGATTTGGGCATCAGTTTTAGGCTTCTTTATAAAGAAAAAAATTCTTAGACTTTATTTTCCTCTTATTGAAGGTATATAAACTAGGGCGGTGCAAAATTTTGACTGGTGTTTTGTTTTGATGCTGTTTTGACTTTTCGAGCTCTAAACAGTGAAATCGAAACAAAATGAAAAGCTTTGAAACAGCCTCAAAATGAAATGAGGGCACTTGAAATGTTTTGAAAGTTTCAGAACATTTCGAGTTTCGAAGCTGGGCTTGCTTGCAGCTAAAGAGAAACTAAGGAGAGGGAAGGGGAAGCATGGGTGGGGAGGAAAGACTGCTCTGCTATTGACATGTGTAGCTGACCAGTGACTGTGATCCTTTCCTGAGGTCCCTTCCAATCCCAGTGCTCTGGGGGAGAGACAGAAAAACAGCATAAAAAGCATTGTTTGAACGGAGCACTGAGTGAACTAGGCATCAGGCACAGCTCTCAGAGAGCTTGTGCCACAGAGATGCTGCTGTCAGAGCCGATGCTGCTAGAGCAGCAGCAGTGACAGCAGTAAGAGTAGCATCTGCCTTCAGAGGCACCAGACAGGTAAGACTTCCCTCCACAACACCCCTGCACCTCCACCTCACCCCTGTCTAAAGGGGTTGGCATAGTGCCCCCAACCGTGGGCACTGAATGAGTTTGCTACATTTTGGCCAGCTGGTGCAAATCAATGTTGTGAGAGACTGTCAAAGTTAAAAGTCCACTCAAATATATTCTATCAGGCTAGTGTGGTCAAGGCATCACAGTTTCTATAGCCAGTGGAACATGGGAGTGTGACACAGCTAGGATCACATCACCTTTGGCTTCCCTGCCTGAATGACCAGGAATACATTTACAGTTGAGTTGAGTGAGAATGGCTTGCTAAACCAGTTTGTAACTATAAAGACATGCCTTCTGGACTGAAAAAATGCAGGCACATGTTGCAGTGGCTCAGGCTAGAAACCAGGGGGTGTTAGAGCAGCCCTTCCCTTGCAGAGTGCTGAGCTGAGGCAGGGCATAGGCAGGCCCCGGCAGAACATTCTGGTTAGGGAGGGGTTCCCCTACCTCCTGAACAGCCCAGCAGGGAATTGCTAACAGTGTTTATCACCCCATTAAACAAAACAACAGAGGGACATTACTAGCTACCTGTTGATTTTGCCTTTGTCCCATCTGCGACAGTATGGGCTATAGCCAGCATGTAGTTTGCTAGCTAATGCTGTGTGTCTGTGTAAGGCAGAGGGGATGGAAGAATCCCTGCTTAGAAGGGAGCAGAGGGGACAGAAGCCAAGCAGATGCCTGCAGTCTCTGCCAGAGCTCCAGCCAGGGAGCAGAAGAGAGAGGCCAGCCCTGCTGTGGAGCAGAAAGCCCTACCCAGCTCAGTCCAGAGAGCATGCCAGGATGCTGGGGGACTCTTATTTAACTAAAACCAGCAAGGGGTTTGGGACAGACAGTACCTAAACTGGTTTGACCCAAATCAGTTAAGTCTGATTCTACATTCAACCAGGTTTATCTCAAACCAGCTTCAGCCATTTTCAAAGTGGTTTACGTGCATTGAACATCTGTTCTGTTACAGGTTTAAACCAGTTTCTGATCACTTAAACCAGTTTATGTGTAATGTCTGCCCCTAGCCTGAGAACCTGAAGAAAGCACCTATGAGGTATGCAAAGACTCTCTAGACTTCTACACAAAGAAACATCAGGACTGGTTAAATAAGAATGATAGGAAAACTCAAGTTCTCATTGACAGAAAAAGAAGAGCCTTCAAAGCCTGGCAAAATGACATAACCTCTAAACAGAAGCAAATCATTTATTGACAAATTAAAACTGAGACCCAGAGCAAAATAACAAGTGGTGAGAGGACAAAGCAAAAGAGATGTAAAAGTCTGCTGACAGCCATGACACATATAGTGCAATCAAAGCTATCTGTGGGCCAAGCATACAAGGGCAGGGCAGTATCCAGATGAGCACGGACATTTGGTTCCTTGGGGAGAAGAAGCAGCAGCATACCTTGTGTTGCTACTACTTGTCTACTTGTTCCTGGGGAATGCCCATAACCCCAGGTTGCGTAGGGGAGGCTAGAGCCAGTAACTGTAGTGGCCTTAGCAGCTTACCTGAGGTCCTGGGGAAGATGCAGCCATATCACTTCTGCAGCTTGGAGCCTGGCCAGCAGCTGGAGCATGGCTCTGGTGGGAAAGGCTCCAGTTTTGGGCAGTGCACACTACAACCATGTGCATTGTCCACTTTTTTTCTGTGCAGGTGTTTTTGACCCCAGGATCTTCTGGGGTTAACCCCTCCTCCTCCCTACTGCAAGGTAGCAGCACAGAAATGTCTGAATGTGTGGTGTGTGGCAGTGCTCATCTGGACACAGCCAAGGAGTCATCTCTCTGAGGTCTAAGAATGGAACAACACTTTTCAAAGGTAGCTCTACCCTCATAGTGGAAGGAGCACTTTCAAGAGCTCCAGAACTGAAATTCTAATGTTGAAGTCAGTCTACAATACTCTATTAAGGAGTACATTGTAGATCCACCAACTTATCAAGAAGCCTTGGAAACCATTAAGTGCATGAAAGAACAAAGCATGTGGTCCTGATGGAATACCAGCTGAAATTTATAAGCAAGGTAGAAAAAAAACCACTCTCGCCAGCTATACATTGGTGTTATGAAAATCTGGAAACATGAACAGATTCCCAGTGACTTGAGAGATGCCATAACTGTTTCCATATTAAAGATAGGAGCTAGATCAGATTGCATGAATTATCATGGTATTGAACTTCTGTCCACAACTCTGAAGATCTTCATCTGTGTTCTCCCAAGTGAACTCAGTGAGTGCACCTACATGTGCAATTAATGTGACTGAACAAACTGTGGTGCAATTTGAGCTGGAGTAAACTAATCCTTGTAGATGTGCATTTAAGTGCAGTAATTTACTCTGCTGTTGGATAGTAGCTCTGTCTGAAGAGACTATCCAATGGTGCAGTAAATTAGTTTACGTTGATGTAATTGTCACACATGTGAAGACAGTGACACTTTACTGAGCAGCAAATTAGTCTACTGCACAGCTGTAGATGTGCCTAGTGATTTTAAGTCCTAGTATGATTTCAGACAACTAAGATGTAAAATGGATGTGACCTTTTATATGATACCCAGGGCTTGAATGTGGCCTTGAGATTTGTGAACAGAGAATCCCATTCTACACATTTGTATCACTCATCCTGTATGGAAAGCAAGGCCAGCATATTTCAGCAGCCTCTTTAAGCCCTATGACAGGTTTTCTCTGGCTCTAGACACCTACATATGACCCACTTCTGTGATAGGAGTTGATTGGTCCCACAGGTGTGATTGTACTGCATTCTGTCTTCTCCTTGTGTAATGAGCATGGATGTTTTAGTTCTGCACTTCATTAAAAGTGTTCTAGCAAAATCCATATATATCTCTTATTTTTCACCTAAAGAAAAATAATAGATATAAGGAATAGAATCCAAAGCAGCAATATATTATGGCTTCTTCTGCTTGTGTGTTGAAAGTTAAGTACATTGAGCTGAGATTTCATTTTCATCATAATAGAATCTTATAGACTGCCCTGATAGCAAAGTGGAAGGCAGGGTGGATTTGCATCTTATAGACTAACCAAAGTAAATATAGATGCTGATACTGATGGAATGAGCTTCAGTTCAGGAAAGCTTGTGTTTTATATAGTTACCTGTGTTAGTCTATAAGGTGCAAATCTACCTTGCCTTCTACCTGATTTCAGACTAACTACATCTCTGATAGTAAAACCTGATAAGCCATAGAGTAATACTGAGAAGGAGACAGCAAACTATCATTTTTGTTGTACCCTTTTCCTCACAGGTATTGTGGTTGTTCTTGGTATATCCAGGAAATGCTAAAATGAGTGCAACATTAGACTGAATAACAGGAAAACTTCTTCACTGCTGTACTAGTAAGGCAGTGGCATAGACAGCTGACAGAAGTTGTGAAATCTCCATCTTTGGAAGTATTTAAGAAGATGTTGGCTAAACACTGGTCAGGGATTATGTAGTAGTAGCTGTGCCTATGCTATTCTTTAGGTATTTCTCATGCTTCTGGGCTTTGCTGGTCACTGCATGGGGCTGGGGAAAATATTTTCCCTTTCCTATTGCTACATGTCAAAGGGGTGGGGTGGGGATTGCCTTCCTAAAAAAAGCATTGGGTGTTGGCTGCAGCCAAGACAGGACATTTTGATTAGGGTGTGCCAGTGTTTCTGCTGGGACTGAAACCTGGATGTCCCTGGCTAGAGGGTCTTGCCTCTTTGCTCAGGGTCAGACTGATTAAAGCATTGTAGTCAGGAAGTAATTTTATCCCATGATCAGACTGGTACGGACCGGGGGCAGGAGTGGGGTGGGGGGCTTGCCTTCCTCTGTAGTGGGTGGGGGTGGCTTTCTTCTTTTGATCTCTCAAGCATAATTTTAATAACCCTTGCAGCCGCAGAACATTGACCATCATTGTCCCCCTGCTTTACTATGCTTTGGCTGTATGACAGGTTTGTCTTTGTAGTTTTAGTAATAAGTTAGGTA
>NW_017729006.1:1287128-1295580 GCF_001723915.1 Gavialis gangeticus
TGTTATGACATGCTTGACCCTGAAGGAAGGCTTGCACAGCTGGAAAGTAAAAATTCAGGGGCTGAGTAGGATTCTTGTTGGTAATAGTTTGTTTGCAGGTCCAAGTAGTTAGGGGTGGCTTTCTTCTTTTGATCTCTCAAGCATAATTTTAATAACCCTTGCAGCCGCAGAACATTGACCATCATTGTCCCCCTGCTTTACTATGCTTTGGCTGTATGACAGGTTTGTCTTTGTAGTTTTAGTAATAAGTTAGGTAAGGTTTTGATTGGGACATTTTAGATAGGGATGATCCTGCCTCAGGCAGGGGGTTGGATTAGATGACCTTCTGAGGTCTATCTTTTCTGTGATTCTTTGATTCAAGAACAAATTTAAAAGAATAGCTTTCTTGTCTGAACATGCAAACTGACAGAATAATTAAAGTTCAGTTAATTGAACCTGCCACAATGGTAGATGACCTGAATTACAGTGGAATGTGCCGCTGCTCATACCACCATCTGGAAATAAAACTGATTCTGTTTGACCTGACCCTCCTGACATTAACCCAGCAATAACTCCATTAAATAAGAGTGACTTCTGTAAAACCAGTGTCAGTGAAAGGCACTTCAGGCACTGATTTTTAATAGAAATTTTTTATGTCTAGAAATAACATTAGAAAAATCAAAGATGAGACTATCTCAACATATCCATCTTCCCTTTTTCCTGGGACATAAGGATACCAAGATAGAACTTTAGTTAGTGGTAAATACATGCCAGATCTTGATTTGCCTCTTATTTTGCACTAGTGTAACACCATTGCTAGCAGTGGGCTATTTTTGATTTCCACTGAAATCAGAGAGAATCAGGTATAGGAACATACAGGATGGATGCAAGAATTAACCAATAACATGGTGTTACACTAAGTTAGTCCACAAAACCCTGCCTTTACTGCATGCTTATCCAGGGTTAAGCAATCTGCCATTCATAGACACATTAGCTTAACTCACTACAGTGAAGTCAAGTTGTCAAAATAAGCAAGCTGCAATGCCACTGGTGCTCACTTTGGTCAGGATAGAGCTATCTAGGTATCTGGGCACGTATCCCTGATGTCATAGCATTTCAACTCAGCATGTCACTCACTGGTTGTATTCTCAAGTTATTATGAGTCTACTTGTTTGTCTGTTTTGGGGATTCTAGGAGGAAATGGGCTAGGCCTAAGGAATTTACTTCTTAGCAGACTCCCACATGGTATACCTGCATGTAGTTATGGTTTAAGGTATGAATCATACCATCCTAATACCAATAGGTGTTGGGGTTTTTCTGAAGGCAGTGTGTCTCATACCCCCACAGATATTGTTCCCAAACCATGGTAGTAAGCATTTTTGGAAGCTGCTTTTGGCCCAGAGAATTCACAGAGCATATTACCAGCTAATGCACAATAAGAGATGGCTGGCCACATGAACATAGCAGTGTGGCCCAAAATAATGCTGTTTTTAGTGGCTGGTGGGCCCTCTCCAAACCACCACCTTAGGATTTGAATCTCAAACACATTTGAGGACTCATATTATAATGGGCCACGTGAGATAACTGGCTTGAGTCCAGCATATTATCTGAGGAAAGCCACATTCCTAGAGCTGATAAAGAGCTAGTCTGTAAGCAGCAGAATAAATCCAGATCAGAGCCAATAGTGTTTTAAGAGTGCGAAGCTATCAACCCATGGAAGCTGGCTACTGATCTGCTGGTAATCATTTCAAGTTAAGCAAGTCCATGGCTGTTGACACAGTGGTCAGTGATATCTGCATGGAAATTAGTGATGAACAGTCCCCAGGGTTGCAAAAATTGAAAATGTTCCTGAAAGAATTGCAGAATTTGAATAGATGAGGTTACTATACTATGCTAACCTGCTTGAATGTGTCTACTTGCATTTTAATTGCACTTTGTAACTGTTAAGTTTAACAAGTGACACCACTGTAAGTAGATGCAAGTAAGTGAAAGATAGTGGTGGGAAGTGCTATTGGCTGACTGAAAGAAAGATGGTACTACTGGCTTTTATTTAGACTTCAGTGCTTTTAGCACCCTATAGGTGGCTGTGGTATGTTATGTGTTTCACCATATATGTGAGAATGAGGGAGAATACCTTGGAATGGGCTGGATTGCTGACAACGATGCTTTGGGATCTGCTTATACCAACCACTGGATGCACCTCTTATTGGTGCAGACTAACAAATGGCATCTCCCCATGGAATGTCCTATGTGTCTGTGTTCTTGACCTACATGGAGAATACACTGAAATAAATGCAGATGTATGGTGTCTTGGGAAATCAACTGTCATGTTCATGTATGTGCTGAATAAACAAAGACAGCTTTCCTTATCCCTTTACTGAAATTTCTTTACATGAACTATAAAGATCAAACTACTTGCTTTAATATAGTTCAAATGTATGCAGGCACAAGATGAATCATCTCAGAGACCAGTAGTCCACAACATTTCAGAGATGTGGGCTGGAACCATCAGGGTCATATCACCACTGAGATGGCACTGAAGCCTCCCAGCTCTGCACTCCTGATCCAGTGACTCCATGGATAGGATCCAATTCATGGGGCATATGTTACCCACCCCTGTCACAGGCCCATAACACTAAAACAGAAAATATAAGTGATCAATTGATTTGTTCTGTTTTCCCCCGCATTGCAGCAGAGTAGTGTCACTACTATCACGAACAGAACCAGGTTCCATAGGTAAAAGACTGTGTCATTGACTGTATTTTTCAGGCATGGTTGGGTAAAGGTTGCAGGACATGGTAACATCAAGGTAAATATATGTGGAGGGCTATTGTGTCTTTATTTGTGGGATTGGTTAGACTGCAGTTATCTCAAATCAGCAATACACAGGGTAAGCTAAATTGGGGTCTGTGCTAAGCTGCTTCACTTTATGAAGGCCTGTAGTGTAGATGTGAAGCATGTTAAAGACAATTTCTGATGTTGAACCAAGAAATAAGCAAGCCTAGTCAAACACTCAAATGGTGATGCATGACATTCATTTGCAAGAACAGTTTTTATGTTTCTATGATCTTAGCTTATTTTGTTTCCCCTTGATTTGGAAACAATTAGATGTACTCATATTTTTACTATAAAAACTACTCTTGTTACTAGAAAATGATCTGGAAATGTTTGGCAAATTGCTTTAGATTCATCATACTCGAGATGAAACTATCAAAAGGTTAGATTTCTCCACTTTACTTGGTATGTGAAAATTTTCTAAGAGCTCTAGTCCTAGCTTCCTGTTAAAAGGCCCTGACCCTTACAGGCTTTGGGGGCTACTTACTGAAATCAATGGTAAACAGGGATTGCAACAGAGGACCAAAATTAAGGAAGGACAGATAGGGCGGCATGTGTTTTCTGAGGATTTTCCTTATTTTCCCTCCCATTTTATGTCCATGAAACATATAATAATGTCTGTGAGAGAATACAGATCATGCAGTAAAAGCAAACAAATACAATACAACAATGCTGCAGGGCTGACTGTTAAGGTTGGGGAACCTAAGCACCACAGGTGAAGCTAGGCCTATACCTAAATTGGGTACCACAGACCTCAGTAAAAGAAGTAAAAAGGGGGAGCGAGAGGGAGGAAAAATAAATATAAATCTGGAAGTACAATAAAAATATCTGTATCAGTCAGTGACTGGCAGCCAGAGGACACAAACCCTGACCTTGAATTGCCAGAAAGGCAGTCACAGAATCACAGAATCCATTTCCCCCACTGGTCCCAAAATGTGCACCCAAGGAGGCTGCTCCCTCTCACCGGCCTTCACATACACATTCGCTGCTTGATGGTGCAACCTCTCAGCACTGAAATGATTTTCATGGAACAAATACAGCAGGTTGTGTTCAGCCTATATTGTAGGCAGGAAGAAGATGGGTTATAACAAAAAGAAAGATCCTGTTCTAATAACTATACATTAACTGCATGGATTGCAGATTGGCTGAGGGGTCGCACTCAGAGGGTAGTGGTGGATGGGTCATATTCAACCTGGGGGGAGGTGGGTAGCGGAGTCCCCCAGGGCTCGGTCCTGGGGCCTGCACTGTTCAATTTCTTCATCAGCGATCTGGATGATGGGGTGGAAAGTAACCTGTTTAAATTCGCTGATGACACCAAAATCTGGGGGGAGGTGAGCACGCTAGCAGGGAGGGAGAGATTGCAGAGGGATCTGGATAGGTTACAGGGGTGGGCTAACAGGAACAGGATGCGTTTCAATACGGACAAGTGCAGGGTGCTGCACTTGGGCAGTAGGAACCAGCAGCACACTTACACAATGGGGAACTCCCTACTCGAGAGCACGGAGGCAGAAAGAGATCTTGGAGTCATTATTGACTCCAAGATGAACATGGGCCGACAATGCGAGGTCATGGTTGGCAGGGCTAACCGGACCTTGTCGTGCATCCACAGGTGCATCTCGAGTAGAGCCAAGGAGGTGATCCTCCCCCTCTACGCGACGCTGGTCAGGCCACAGCTGGAGTATTGTGTCCAGTTCTGTGCGCCCCATTTCAAGAGGGATGTGGACAACATGGAGAGGGTCCAGAGGAGGGCCACCCGCATGATCCGGGGACAACAGGGCAGACCCTACAGTGAGAGGCTGTGGGACCTGAACCTGTTCAGCCTCCACAAGAGAAGGCTGAGGGGGGACCTGGTGACCGTCTATAGACTCACTAGGGGGGACCAGAAGGGTTTGGGGGAGACGCTGTTTCCCCTAGCGCCCGCTGGCATAACAAGGAGTAATGGGCACAAGTTGATGGAGAGGAGGTATAGATTGGACATCCGCAAAAACTACTTCACAGTTAGGGCGGCTAGGAGCTGGAACCAACTTCCAAGGGAAGTGGTGCTGGCCCCTACCCTGGGGGTCTTTAAGAAGAGGCTGGATGCCTACCTGGCTGGACTCGTTTGAGTCCCGTTTCTCTTTTTGGGGTTTTTTGTTGTTCTCCCGCCCTGGCGGGGGGTCGGGCTAGAAGATCTACTAGGTCCCTTCCGACCCTTGATCTATGAATCTATGAATCTATAAACTGAGGCACTATTAAGAATGTTATTTTAAAAAGTAACAGTGAAAAAATATCCATGGTTCTCAACATGTATGTATCAGCACTGTTGCTTGTTCATTGTAAAGGGCAGTATTATTAGAGGGACATTGCTCATTTCTCTTAAAATGGCAGCAGTGAATTGAAGGAGCCCCACCATCAGTGAATGCATTCCCTTCATGTCCTGCTTTTCAGAATGATACAGGGTAAGATCTGTAAAGGACAAGTGAAGAGAAATTGAAAGGGAGGAGGGGAGAAAATGATAACAGATTAGCTGGCCCAGATTTTAAGGCTAGCCATAAGACTGGCAGGGTGTTGGGCCTGCCAAATAAATAATTAGGCCCCTATCTGCAAACATTCAGTTATGGCAGTAGTGGGGATCACAAATGCCAAGTTACTCACACGCGTAAGAGCTTGGAAGTAAATAAGCTATCAAAACTATGATGCATTAGGTACTGTTTTGGGTTTGGGTGCTTAGGACACAAAGCTTACCTGTTATCACCTGGGTACCATCTATGTGGACTACAACATGCTGCTTTCAAAGAATATGGAAGTCTTTACCTGCTTCCTTAAATGTCACGGGTAAGCATTGTCCTGTTGTGTACCTTGGTGAAATTTTTTCAATCGACCCATCAAAAACATATCTCACAAATGCTGGGTGCGGTGTACCACCACAGGCACTATTTGTCATATTAAGGTGAATTGCTAACTAGTGTTTTTCACTGAGTTTTGAAAGCTGTAGCTCTTGGTCAACCCGAGTCATATTACTAATGCTGTACAAAAGAGGGTGGACCAAAGTAGTGTAGCTGGTAGCTGTTTCAGGCCCCAGCACATCTGAAATCACATCTATTGCTCAGGGAAGGATAAGACTTCCTGCAGTGATATGTGCCTTTCACTGATGTTAGACTTTCAGAGCTATTGAGAAAGATACTGAAAGGCAATATGAGTTTGCCATTGCCCGGTTCAGTAGTCATATCTTGCGTCGTTGATTTTGTTTCTTGTTTTCTTCCTCTGTAAGACTTCAGGTATTGTCCAAAAAGAAATAGCCTCAGATTTATCTTTTTGTGATAGATGTCTGGATTCTAAATTTCTCAACAATTTCAAAAGCTTCATGCCTCCATTTATCCACCACTTCCAAATAAACAGATAACACTCTGAAGTTTTAAATCAATTGAGGGAAAATCATGTGTAATTTATTTGGCATATTTTCCTGTTTTCCTTCTCAGACTTAATCAAAACAGCTTGCCACTCTCTTTATCACAAAGTGATTCATCTTTTCAAATCACCCACCTGTTGGCCACATCTGAGACTTAACAATGACTGGATGACATACATAATGCCATGTGATGCTCAATCATACTCTTGGGCTTTAGAGATTACAACAGTCTCTTGTAGTGTGTTCCCTGCCAATGACATTTCACCATGATCTATATGCATGGGGACTTTAACTTCATATCACCTGTAACAAATGAGGGACCAGACTTTAAGCTAATGTAAATGAACATAACTCCACTAAAGTGAAGGGAATGATGAAATAAATTGTGTTTTGCAAGTTTACACCACCTGATGATTTGACACACTTTTTGAAATGAGGCTTATATTCTTTTGCAGAAAATTATCCAAGAGTGTGTGTTTTATATATATTAAAACAACACGCAATGGCAGGTTACAGATTCAGCTATGCTCTAATTTCCAAAGGCTTACAACTGCACACATTCACATTCTGCATTAATTTATACTGAACAGCTACCCACTTGCTATGAGAGTGTAGTACCTTGACGATATATGCCATTACAGAGATTATGCTGAATACCTAATCAGCAGTTTAAAATTACTGACCTTTTTTCTTCTCTCTCTTTTAAGCACTTTTAATATTTTTACTGTGACCTTTGAAGATGGCATTCTTTGAGAACTGCACAGTGATGCACATTCTTTATACCAGTTTATTTGCGTGTTTGTATTTCCCCACTAATCTCTCAGAAGCTATGTTTAGTAGCTATTTGTACAGGTTCTTTCATCCTTAATAATTTTTCAGTTTTTTTTATATTTTGTTTTGCTGAGGTTAGAGCGATGAAGTCAGTACTTCAGTCATTTAGAATCATCATTTTAAGAGTCATTCCCTTCTGATTCAGGAAGGCATCCCAAGCCAAACCAACACTTAAACACAGAATTACAATGAACCACATGCTTAACAATAATTTCTAGCTTTCATGTATTGCTTTTCATTAGTCAATCATAGAACACTTTATAAAGGTGGGTAAATGTCATCATCTCCATTTTATATGTAGGGAAATTGTCCCATGGAGAAGTGAAATGATTTAGCCAAGGTCATGGGCATATCTAGGATTTTAAAAACAGGGGTGAAGATGATGTGGCACATCTCCACATATAACACAACACATATTTCTCTGGGTAAAAAGAAACTAGAAGCTTTACTAATATGCTAGGGATCTAAAGCTGTATTATTCAGTTTAAGATTTAAGCAAAACAAACATTTTATTGGAATGTGCATTAATTTGCTGTAAAATATATTAAACATAAACTAAGGAAAAATAATCAAAAGTGTGTTTTCATTATTCCTTTATTTATTAGAATTAAATGCACATCTCTTTCAGATTCATAAAACAAAATCTAGTCTTCTTGAGCATCTTGAGTTGAATGTTTCACTGAAAGTTGTTTCCACACCTGAGTTAATGTTTTTAGCTAGAGTTAAAACCAGTCTGCAGGACTGTAAAATAGGAACTACATCACCAGGAGCAGCTACCAGACAACAGAATTGCAGAAGAAAGATAGCTTGATTATTACAAGATCGAGACTACTAAAAAGGAGAGAGCGTCATTAAGACTAGCAGAATGAAGAATTTAGAAGGAATCAGGTAGATTACAATGAGTCATGAAGTCAAGTGTCTCCCTCAGTGCTACCTGAATAGAAATACTGCTGCCACTGCCAGGCTGTTAGTTTTAACTATTGATTGGATCAGGAATTAAAAGGTAATGCAATTGTACCACTAAACCCCTCCAGACCCAACCCTCTTCAATGTCATTCAGTAGTCCAGTGGCAAAAGTCGTGGATAAACCCCAGTTATCCTGAGTTTCAGTCCCATGTACTCTCTAGGATGCAGTGCTTTAATTGCTGTGGACACTTTCCTGTACAGGCAGGAACTTAAACCTACACTTAACTGCTTTTCTGAATTAAGGCGTTAGCAAGGTTTAGGCCATCATGATTTTGTCTATCCCTGGAAATTTATATATATATAAAATATATATATATATAACTCAGCTTCCAACAGTGATACCGCCAGTTCAACCACAGTAGACAGAGTACTAGTAGAAGCCACCATACAGACATTCTTCAGACAGTTAAAATTCTTATATTTTAATCACCTTATTAATAATACAGATCTGTG
>NW_017729006.1:1300580-1312593 GCF_001723915.1 Gavialis gangeticus
TGCTATGGACACTTTCCTGTACAGGCAGGAACTTAAACCTACACTTAACTGCTTTTCTGAATTAAGGCGTTAGCAAGGTTTAGGCCATCATGATTTTGTCTATCCCTGGAAATTTATATATATATAAAATATATATATATATAACTCAGCTTCCAACAGTGATACCGCCAGGTCAACCACAGTAGACAGAGTACTAGTAGAAGCCACCATACAGACATTCTTCAGACAGTTAAAATTCTTATATTTTAATCACCTTATTAATAATACAGATCTGTGCTAGCATGAATGATGTTGGACAAACATCACCAATCACTCTTTTAAGCAATTTTTATTTATACAATGGTTTAAATATAGAAACCTTCTGGAACCTTGCCCCTCCAGTGCCACTAGCAGCTCAACAACATTGGTAATAACACTGATGGGAATTTGATAAAACTTCCAAAAACAGCATCCGTGTTTGGTGGCAACTGTTTTTGAAATCCTTTAGAGACATAGTCACAGAGGGCACTGACAGACATGAAAAAACCCCAACCCCGCTATTTTACCAGAAGAAGAAGCATGTTTGTTCAACCCTAATCCACAGCATCTGTATAGATCCAGTGCTTCGGCAGGGCTTTTTGGTGCTTTGGCAATTCAATTAGCTATTAAATAAAAGTGCCAAAAAGCCCCACTGAAGGGCCTGATCCATACAGACGCTGGGTGAGCCAGCTCAAACTAACACAATGCCTCTTTTGGGCATGGGCTGCGCGTGGTGCGGGGGCATGCCCAGCTCAAAGTAAAGTACTGATTTTTTTTTTCCACGACTGTAAGCAGCCAGAATGTGATTGTACAGTAATGCACAGTACTTTATGCACAATCTTATAGTTAAGTGTTTGTTTCCATTTTGCTTCATGAAAGTCTTGCTCTGCTTTAGAATGGGAAGAATGTTCTAACTCAAGTATTTAAAAAAACATCTTTAAGCAGTCTTCCAAATAAACTTATATAACATTTATGAGGGCTAACTTGGTAATGTTCTGTCAGCAGTTTTTTGTTTAGTAATTGTTTTTTTCTTGATGAAGTTTTATTAAACATAATGTACCAACAATTCCTTTTCAGGCCATAACCAAAAGAAGCATACAGTTCACTTAGAACTGGTAATATCTGAAATAAACAAAGTACTTTTTTTTTATCTGAAGTCTTTCTGTTCTTGCTTGACTATGTTGCAATGCATTTGGAACTCAAATGACACAAAATCATCTACAATGTATTCTAAATGCATTGTTCTGATCTAGGCCATACCTTATTTATCTAGCTAAACATGAATTTAAAGAGTTTTTTTTAAAATACTGCTTTTAATGAGTTACAACATTTGCCAAGATGATATATCCCCGGATGTCCCTGCTTTAGCTGAGACCCTGTAAAGATAATAAAGTAATCTCTCACACATCCCGATGAGCTTTAAAAGAAAGTGGAACTGCAAAACACTAAGATAGAACATAATGAAAATCAAATAGCCAACAAAATACTGTAGCAAGCTCTTTGGGTCACTGCAGTCTCTACATGAGACGCTTACTGTGCAGTACCTCACTACTACTGTGCAGTACTGCGCAGTAGCATCACAGGGCATGAACCATGATGCAACACTACTGAACAGTTGTAATAAGTTACTGCACAGTAGTAATGAGCTATGGTGTAGTAAGTGTGACCAGGCAACCATGCAGGGAGGCTATGGTGCAGTCAGTCACTCCTGTTACTGTGTGGTTATTTATTACTTAGTTATGCAAATACCAAATGACTGCACAGTAACAACTGCACAGTCAGCATCTTGTGTTGATGCGCCCAGTGTGAAACAGAAAACATTTAAATGTGGATATTGTGGCTCAGAACTGTTTCTAAAGTATTCTTTAGGTTAAACAGCTGTGTCTTTTGTTTGCTAAGCTGTCATATAAACTTCTGACATTAACAGAATGAAGCCAGGTTGTTGATAATTTAGCTCTTTTTCACACATCGGCAAAATGGCACATCTTTGATGATGTGTGCTTCCCCATAGGGTAAATGCCTGCTTTCAGATCCAAGAAGAACATAGAACTTAGGGGATATTGCGGGAAAAAAGGGAATAATGAAATCCGATAAATATAGTGGTCTAAATCTCTAACTTAGTTAGTAGGTAGAGTTTAAGATTCTGAAACCAGAATACAGTGATTTGAAAATCTAAACATTAAATCAGAGCTAAAGAGTGAAATGACTGGTAATGTGCAACCTGCAAAAGGCATTAGCTGAGTTTTATAAAACTTACAGGGGCATAGGTTGTAGCTGTGTTGGTCTAAGGACATAGGCAGACAAGGTTCTTTGGGTAAATCTGATATCTTTTATTAGACCGATTCAAATAGTTGTAAAACTTATAAATTGCTTCCTCTTCAAACTCAATTTTTTTCTGTCATGTGATTTAGGACAATCCTGAAAGCTATCAACTATTCTCTATCAAGCACGACAGGTCACTGCACTACATAGAGATTTAGCATAAGCCGTTTACAGTTTTATGTTATTTTTACCAGAAACCAAGGTAGAGAGGATTTTTAGAAACACCGAGGTTTTCTGCAATTTCTCCTGGTTATGTAGCTTCAGATAATCCTGCTGTGAAATTACAAAAACCGCATACACTATATCAAGCTCTGTTGTATAGCTTGCTTTATCCACTTGTTAAAAAATCCAAATAATATTTTTATTGTCTTTTAAATTAAACAGTTGTAGAGATGCTACAGCATTCTCAGTGGACACATGTTGTCATATAAAGTTGATGAATACTGTGCTTTCTGCTTGACCCCAGTTTATTTGTTGCACACATTTCGCAGTGCAGTTGCAACTCTCTGGCATCTTTCATATCAGTCTGTTGAAACAGCAATTTCTAGTGCGTGGTTTAGGGTCATATCTGCCCTGTCAGTAAATGTTTTTAGATTGCTTCATTTTGCATATCAGTCTCCACACAAACCAGTCCTTTAATGCCTCATTTAAACTGTTGCCAAACTGGCAATGCTCTGTTGCTATCCTTAAATCAGCCAGCTAATCTGGAACTGTTTGTTTCATTTTCTTTTTAGTTTTACCTGTAAAAATAGAAACACTCTGCAGTCACCAGTGTCTTTGGGGAAAGGTAATTTTGGAGCAATTCCAGAATCTCAGCAAATACTTTGCCCACTTGTTTAATAGGAGACCTTTGGCTCCACAGTGGGCGTGTCTACATATGTGAGGGACTGTGCAGTTAATACTGCACAGTCCCATTGCCACATGGTTATTTTTAGATGTTACTGCTCAGTAGCTCATTACTACTGTGCAGTAACATTGCCATCACGGTTCATGCCTGGCAATACTATGGTGCTGTAGCAACACTAGTTCATTGCTACTACACTGTAGCATCCTGTGTAGATGCACCCAGCGTGTTGCAGGTTTTGGCTCCCATTAGACCTAGAAAACTGAACCCTGTTTCTCATCATCAATAACATTAGCTATTATATGCATTTGCAGTCTCAGTATACATGGCCCAGTCCTCTTCTGAGGTTTCAAATGAGTCCAGTTTTTCCAGTCAGCTGAAGCCTTTCTCCTTCTATGTGCATACGGCACTCACAATAAAACTGGTCTGTAATTCTTTGATTCATTGTTTTTGTTAGAAAAGGTTGATTTATCAAACTGGAACTTTGTGCAGGACCATATTCATTGCGACCAAATTTGATTTGAGAGAAGTTTTTCAGCTGCATGATGGTATTTTTTGTCAAAACCAGAAAGAAAGCCACACCTCAGAATAGTCAGGTGGATTGAACACTTCACTTTGGAGATCTTTCTATGCTTGAGAGAAACCAGGCAAATATCTCAGATGAGCCTGCTGACCACCAAGCTATTGGATACTCCATGAGACATAGCAGGGGGGAGGAAGAAAGCAGGGGGAGTGGGGAAGAAAAAAAAAAAGGTAGCCCCATTTTTGCACAATGTTTCAAAGGTCTTGGTTCCATCTGATGTATAATGGAAAATTTTTGAAATCTTAACTTTTTTGGCATGACAAGACAGTAACCCACAGAAATCCATCAATAAACCAGTGACAGTGTTTCAAAGTGCAAATCGCAATCACTTTTTCTGCTATATTTGTGGACTAGGACTTCATTATCACTTTGCATCTTTGCTCTCTACACAATATTAAGAAGTTGTGGAAAATGCAATGATGCAGCCAGATTAGAAATAACCATGTTTATTAACCAGCTATGTATATACAAGGCTTAGGTACCTTTGTAAACTACTGCTCTGGTGGGCTTTTGATGACAACAACAGAAGACACACTGGGGCCGCTGGAGGGATCTCAAAGGGATGCTACTCAGAACTACATGCTAAAACCTACTTCTGTACCTACTTTCCTTCTATCTCTTTCTTGGCAATATGGTCACCATACAGTCTCAGGTCTTCAGTCTCTCCTCAAGACCAAGGTGGTCATGTGTTTGAGAGATCCTTAAAATTAGGTACCAAACTGTCATTTGGGACTTTGAATGTCCATCCCTCAAATCTAAAGCATCATGAGGCGTCCCTTAGCACTGGCTGCTATAAAATACATTTGCTGCCACAGAGAAGGTGGGAGGATAAGGCCTCTTGTACATGCCTTCAAATAAGGATATTCCACCAGTGTAGGAAGCATGAAATATCTTCCTGAAGCCAATTCTGTGAAGCTTACAGAAACTACAGTAAATAATTCTTTTGCAGGCTTGCCTCTAACATTTTTCCTGACCTAATGAAACAGAGTTCCTTTTTTTAAAGGAATCTCAGTGATTTCCAATGGAATGCATTCTGCAACCTCAGAGTGATTTTAAAAGGCCAGCACCCTCCCTGCCCCCTGATTAGTGTGTACCTAATTCCATTGGTCTATCTGTTAACTGAGTAAAAATTATCGCAGCTAGTCTAACCTGTACACTTCTTACTTAGCAACCATCACCACTGCACAAATGTACTACCCAGCTATAATACTGTAATGATAATAATAGTAATAGTTCAGTACATAAGCCATCTTTGATTTACTCCATTTGACATTACTCCTCCTCAGTACCTTCAATTTCTGGCCCTGTTCTTATGTCTAAATGACTCATTGCCTTGTCAGAGGTTTTCTTTCACACTTTATACTTATTTTCTCCAAATAATCTGTATCCATTTTTTGTACAGATTGCCAGATTTTTGGCAATTCTCAGAATCTGAGCCGTATGGTATAACTTGTAGCTCTGCAAATTAGTTTGGAGGAAATACTTTCTTCATGGAAACATGATTTAAAAATCTTGCCTTTAAAAATAGATGATTCAATAGGTGATCCAAAAATACATGGAATGATGAATTAGGCCTTGAAATCTCTCTGGGTACAACACAAGGTAGACGTAGTAGAATTGTTAAAGGCATAGAGAAGGACAACTAAAATGATGAGGGGTATGGAGCAGTTCCCATACCAGGAGAAACTGAAAAGGCTAGGAATCTTCAGTTTGGAAGGAAGGCTGAGGCGGTCTTCATAAAGGTTTAAAAAATTATGAAAGGCGTAGACCAAATGAACAGGGAAGATTTTGTTGCTTACCAAGTCTCACTAGAACTAGGGGACACCCATTGAAATGAGTAGGAGGTAGGTTTAAAACTAAGAAAATATTTTTTTTGCAATGCAGAGTTAAGTTGCGGAATTCATTGCCACAGGAGGTGCTAGAGACAGATAGCATAGCCACATTCGAAAAGGAACTAGACAGATTCATGGATGATAGATCTATTAATAACTGTTGAACAGGATGGTTGGAGATGTTTCTTTTGGCATTTCTAAACTAATAATTGTAGATGCCAGGGAGGGTAATGAATAGATCATTCTAAATCTGCCTGGTTCAATGTTATCCCTCTAGCATCCACTTCTGCCACCGTTGGATACTGGGCTAGACAGATCGCTGATCTCATACATTATGGTATTTCTTGGGCATATCTACATGTGCCTATTAAAGCACAGTGTCATGGGATGGGGTCCCTAAGGATGGCCGTGATCTCCTAAGGCGCCTTGACCGTGCCAGTTTGGGCTGATGGGCACCCTCTATTCTCGCCCGCCACGTCTTGATGTCATTGTAATGAGTAGGGAGGCTGTCTTTAAGCCTTCTTGGGCATGGTCCTGATGGATTTCTTTGAACCCCGTGGGTCCCAGACCCCTTGTGGGTCCCCAGCCTTAGGAGCTATATACATGGCTCCAACCACCCCTTTACTACGACCCAAGCCTCACAGATGGTACTGGCATTGTCTTGCCCAGGCCTCATTATAATTCAACCCCTTGTCCTCACTGGGCTCTTCGCAGCCCTGTCTCTGCACCCTCTCTAGCGCCTGGGTCTGTACCCCCCAAATGCCGTGCCCTCTCTGGAGCCAGGGTCCTCACACTGCCATGGCTCCCAATGAGGCCTCCTCCTTCCCCAGATAGCTTCATCCAAACCACCGGTGTTGTAAAATGGCAAACAAAACATGAGCCCCTGGGCTATAACATAACACAAGCTACGTAAGGTGTGCTGGGCTCCTGTACATTACACGGAGCAGAACTTAGGCATCTTCCCTTCACTTGCTCTAGGAGAGCTCCTTCTCCCTTGGCCATCAGCAGACAACTGACTTCCCTAGTCCCTGTCCTGGGGTTTATATGGGCCCAGGGCCCTGCCCCTTCCGGCCAGCTGACCAGATGCAGGTGCAGGCTAATTTCCTCATTAGCTAGCTGCCATGGCAACCTGCACCTGGGCTCGTGTCTGGCTCTTTGGGCTCTTCCCAGGCAGTTTCTACTCTTCCAGGAGCAGGCACCTAAGTGCCCTGTGACACACAGCAATAAGCTCCAGAGTTTATTGCTGCTAGGTACATACCTGCACACATGCCCAGAACACAGCACATTGAGCCAGGTCGTAGCAGCCCCAGCTGGCAGGGGACCTGAGGTATCAGCCTGCCAGTCCAGGGCTGCTCCAGCCAGGCTCAACATGCTGCAGAGGGGCTGGCTGGGGCATGAGGGTGCTTCAGTGTAGGGCTAGACAATAGACAGCCCCACACTCAAGCACCCTCATGCCCCAGCGGGCAGGGTCAGTGTCTACATGTGCATTACTGTGCATGAAACAACTCCAGAGCAGGGTAGTACTTGTATTTACCACCGGGGATTAACAAACCATGGCAAAGGTGGCGAAGTCTCATTTGTCCACATACCAGTCAGACATTGCAAGGAACTAATGAAGAAGTGGGGCTATAACACTGGTTCAGCCACCTGTGACTGTGGCACAGAGCCTCAGATTATGTAACACCTACTGCAATGCCCACTGCTTGGAGGCACATGTACAATGAAAGAACTTGCAAAGTACAACAAATGAGAACAAGCATGTGTAACAGAATGGTCAAATGTGGTGTAGAGACACGAGAAGAAGTACTACCGGGCTACAGAGTTTATTAGTTTTGTGTGCCCTAATAGGGGTGCACATGTAGCTGCTGAGACATTTACTGAGCAGTTAATTAGGCAACTGAGCAATAAATATCTCATATAGATGCGTCTCTTATGTTCTTGTGTGTGTTCTCCCAGGTGGTTTTTGAGAGAACTTACTTTTAATGTCAGAAATTGTGTCTGCGGTTTAGATAAATGATATTCTGTAGTTTGTAGTAACACCTGATCCTGCAAGATTTCTATGTGGAGTCATCCTATTCTACTCTGTAAATTGAACTGTAGGGGGAGGGCTTCTAGGCATAGTAAAAATGCCCACCACTATCTTTTCCAAATAGGACCAAGCCAACATGGATATATGCCTAATACCATGTCCTAAGCTTCCTGAGAAACTTCTTTTGGAGACTGGAACCTTGTCACCATAAATGATTAATCAAGCTAAACAAAATTACTATAAAAGGACTGGTGAATCACAGACACTTATTGTAGTATAAAAAGTAGGAATTTTAATTACAAAAGTTTCATTAAAATTTAATGCTACAGATGGTTTATATTATTTTAAAAAATCAATTAACATTTTAAAAGCTCTCCCCATGTTGCAATCCAACCATCAAGTTATCTCTCTCCTGAACCTGTGTAATAAGCTCCAGTTCTTCTAGTTACCTGGTGCTCAGCCAATTCCCTACTGTGCCTATAATAGAGCATTAACAACCATCCAGTCTGTTCCCCTTTCTCAATATTGGATCTGTCACTAAAACAAAATGCAGAACAGTGACCTCAGAGGTAGTTGCTTCATATTGTCTTTGGCCTGAATGTTGCATTTTTGATCCAAAGCAAAGGCAAAGCTTCAAAACAAACATTGATGTTCTCTGTCTCCCCTTATACTTTTTATTTTAGAACTAAAGAGACACAAAATAAAGTACATTTTAAACGTTAAAAAGATGTGCTGCTTCCTTCTCCCTCACCATTTGTCTTTTTGATGTTTCATCCTTCTTCAGGAAAACTTCAAAATAAAAAAAGAAAAATAGCTTGCCTTTCTCTGAAAGCAAACATAGAGACATTGTATCTTTCCTGGGGCAAAGGTTCTGCCAAATGAATGGCTGGCTTGGTCATATGGCATCCTGGGGTCAAACAAGATACACAGACTTCTACATGGGGAGCATAATAATAATTCAGCTACTGCACTTTTGGTGTTGAGAGGCATGAATAACTAATGTCCAGAGAGTACTTTGATATTCTCTTGTAGGTGCTATATCAGTTTAAAATATTATCATCATTATATAGCAATGCAGCTAGCAGCTACACTCACTCTATGTGACTTATAGAGATTGTGCCCCAGCACATGATGCTTCATGGCTATGTATCCACTGGAACAAATTTGGTTGCCAATGTGTTCTCTTTTCATGCAAATTGGATGTGATCAATGACTTCTTGGTCTGCAGCTGGGATGCATTTGATGCCACTGCCCAGATGATTGCTAGTCTTGCAATATTATTATAATGTTGTGTGCATAGTATTGCACCTCCCATAAACATAGATAGCACATAGTTGTACTGCATTTGGTGCATCTGGGGCAGTTTCCCTGAGAATAAAATAAATGTTTCTTCTTCTTAATTTTGCATCCCAGCTCTATGTGATATTGGCAGCTGTCACATAAGATGACAGTTGTTCCAGCTTAAAATGAAACAAAAAACACAAAGGATTTGCAGGGACACTTGCTCCAAAATTCCACACAATGGTTTGGACAGTTTAGGCAGCAACAAGTTCCTATGTTGGACTTCAACAGAGCTTTGAGGCCTCCACTTGTCAAAGCACATGATTATAGCAGATACTTTGCTTTCTTTTGAAGAAAAAAATGCTGCTAGCATGCCCAGCTGTGGAGGAAAACTTGAAAATTTAGTCCCTTTGTAACCAATGTAGTTGTCATGTGGCCAGAATTTGGTAATAGCTTGAAGTTCACTTCTGATAGTGGAGTAGTTCAATGTGTCAATTCCAACATCCAGTTGGTTATACTGGAGCACTTCCAACACCATCTCAAAAGAGGACCATCTGAGTAGCAAAAGAAGAGTGCGCTAGGTCTATTCCATCCACTCAAACAGGTGTATATCAGTTGCTGAAGTACTAGAAGTTCTCTCTGCTGCTACTTCTTCCCTTTCCACTGCTGTTTTTTAGAACAGAAAAGGGCCCAGTGTTGCTGCCTGCACCTCTCTAGGGCTTCCTGCTACTGACATCTCATTGCTGGGGAAAGGTGAGCGATGGGATGATTGGAGTCTGGGAGAAGAGCCACTCACTCTGTGTCATGCTGTGTGTAGGAATCTGGATTTACTTACTCTGCCCTGATTGAGAGCCCTTTAAAATGTGCTATTAGTTAGAGCTTTACTCTAGTCTACTTTTCTTCTGCATCCATAATGCCACCAGACTTCATCAAACCACATGACATTCCAATAACATAAATGAAGCTTCTAAACTTTTGCCTTTAATTATATTTAGTAGTAACTTCAGGTTAAACAATAACAACAACAAAATACTCTCAATTGTAAGAGGACTGCAAAAAAATCTCAGGTCATTTCCAGATTCCATGCTCATTTACAGCTATTTTTGATTGCACTATTTAAATACAAATGGAAGCCACTAGGATATAATACATACTTTTTTTTTCTGTGTTTCATTTAACCTCAAGCTAAAAAACAGTCATCATAAGCAATTGCCAAAAATCTGATTTAGCAAATATTTGTTCATGTTGAAGGCTGTGTGCAATTTGGAATAATAACATGATTGGTTTGGGCAGATTTTGCTTGACACCTTTGAGTCTTGTCTTCTAAAATTTAATAAAATTGAGACTACACATGTTGGCAAACATACTTGCAAAAATTTACTTCAAACTATGATTAAGACAGTCAAGCTAGCACATATCTATGCCTTGGGATTTATCACTAAGTACCTGTTGCTTAAAAATGTAGCATTCACATCCCCTAACATCTTTATTCAACTGGTAATGGGCTCTAGACTTCTGTGCAATAAAAAGGGCTTTTCTGGAAGTGGAATGATGAAAGCGAAGAGGTTGCAAAAGTGACAAACTTAAATCATGTTCAGCTAGTGTCTTATGCATCGCTTTCTACTCTCTTAACTTAAAAAACATAGTTTCATAGTTGGTAGGGTTGGAAGGGACCGAGCAGATCATCAAGTCCGACCCCCTGCCATGGGCAGGAAAGAATGCTGAGGTCAAATGACCCCAGCTAGGTGATTATCTAGCCTCCTTTTGAAGACCCCCCAGGGTAGGAGTGGGCACCACTTCCCTTGGAAGTGTACAGGAAGTTGCTTCCAGATCCTATCTCCCCTGACTTTCAAGTAGTGCCTCCTGATATCTAGCCTGAATCTCCTGTCAGTCAACTTATGCCTGCTATTCCTTGTTACTCCCAGTAGTGCTCAGGGGAACAGGTACTCTCCCATTGCCTGCTGGTCCCTCTTGGCCAGTTTATAGATGGCCACCAGATCCCCTCTCAGCCTTCTCTTGTGGAGGCTGAACAGGTTCAGGTCCCGTAGCCTCCCCTGATAGGGCCTGCCCTGCTGCCCCCTGATCATGTGAGTGGACCCTCTTGATGCTGGCCACATCCCTCCTAAAGTGGGGTGCCCAGAACTGTACACAGTACTCCAACTGCCCCCTGACCAGTGTTGCATAGAGGGGGAGGATCACCTCGTTGGACCTGCTCGAGATGCTTCTGTGGATGCATGACAAGGTACGGTTGGCCTTCCTGACTGCACCCTCACATTGGCGGCCCATGTTCATCTTGGAATCAGTAATGACTCCAAGATCCTTTTCTGCCTCTGTGCTGATGAGAAGGGAGTTCCCCAGCCTGTAGGTATGCTGCTGGTCCTTCCTCACCAGGTGCAGTACCCTGCACTTGTCAGTGTTGAAACCCATCCTGTTCTCATCCACCCACCCCTGTAACCTATCCAGATCTAGTTGCAGCCTGTCCCTCTCCTCCAGCATGCCCACTTCTCCCCACATCTTAGAGTCATCCACGAATTTGAACAAGGTGCTTTTCACCCCCTCGTCCAAGTCACTGATGAAGATGTTGAACAGTGCATGCCTGAGGACCGAGCCCTGGGGAACCCACATCCCTCCAGGTCAAAAATGACCCATCCACCACCACTGTCTGGGTCCAGCCCTCCAGCCAATTGCAACCCATCTGACTGTGTGGGCATCGACACCACAGTCACCTAATTTTTTAATGAGAATGGGGTGAGAGAGAGTGTCAAAGGCCTTCCTAAAGTCCAGAAAGACTACATCCACCATGACACCTGTGCCCAAGGATTATGTAACCTGGTTATAGAAGGCCACCAGGTTGGTGTGAGGTCCTGCCTCTAATGAACCCATCTTGGTTGCCCTTAAGCATAATCTCCCCTGCTGGTCCCTTGCAGATGTGCTCCTGGATAATTTTATGAAAGAGCTTCCCCAGGACCGAGGTAAGACTAATGGGCCTATAGTTTCCTGGGCCCTCCTTCCTCCCTTTTTTGAAAATGGGGACCACATCGGCCCTTTTCCAGTCCTCTGGCACCTCACCAGAGCACCATGAGTGCTTGTAAAGCTGTGCCAGG
>NW_017729006.1:1317593-1337866 GCF_001723915.1 Gavialis gangeticus
AATGACCTCTGCTAATTCCCTCAGCACTCCGGGGTGGAGAACGTCAGGACCTGCTGATTTGAACATATCTGGTCCCACCAGAAGTTCCCTGACTAGGTCCTCACTGACCATGGGCCTGGCAGTGCCTCCTTTGGGTCCATCGGGGATCCCAGTGGGGGGGATGGCTCAGTCCCTGCTCAGAGAAATGGAGGCAAAGAAATTGTTAAATACGTTAGCTTTGTCATCTGGTGCAGCCACCAGATTTCTTAGCGTGTCCTGCAGAGGCCCCACATTATCCAGTACGTTCTTTTTACTCCCTACGTATTTAAAAAAGGACTTCTTTTTATCTTTGATCTGGGTTGCTAGTTCCAGATCCATCTCCACCTTATCCTTCCTAACAGCCCCCCTATAATCTCACGCAATGGAAGTATAATCTTCCTTGGTGATGACCCCTCCCTTCTATTGGGTGTACGCCTCCTTTTTAGCTTTGAGGTGGAAGATACCAAATCTTATCTTAGACTTTTTTCACCTTAAGGGTCTATTAATCATTTAAGATGTCCTATTCCATTATTGATCTCTCCACTGCTTCTGACATTGTTGTTTGTTCCCTCTTCTCAAAAATATGTAGACCCCGAGTGACCATGAGAGATGTCCAGTGCTTCTCTTGTTATTACACTGACCGTTTTTTCAAAGGCCAATTTGCTGAGGTGAATTTTTGATTTGGTGCTAAACAATTTTTTCCTGCTTTTAACCAGTTTGTTTGTAATAATTTTTTCTCTGCCAGACTTCTTGTCTAAAATACTGGGCACATTGAAGTAAATGGGAGTTTTGCTACTGCCATCAATGGGGCCAAGATTACATTACTAACTCCTCAGATAATTATCTTGTAGAATGATACAGTTGTCATCATTTAAATTTCATTTGATCACTCTGTGCTGCCAGGTGGCAGCTGCTGATGTTGTAATAGAGAGCTTTATAATCTATCAAATACCATGTGGAAATCTAAATATGCATAGCAATGTCTACTGTATTTTCTTTGTTGACCAAAATACTATTTTTATGCACACCATTCATAGACTCATAGAGAGGTAGGGCTGGAAAGGACCTCGAGAGGTCATCTAGTCCAACCATTTCCCTGAGACAGGATCATTCCTATCCAAACCATCCTAAGCAATCTGTAACTCTAACTCTACAGAAGAATACCATCAGCTCTGACACAACACAGCTCTGACACCCTAACCTGTCACAGGTAAAGCAGGAGAACCATAGCAGCCAGCATCCTGCTTCTATGAAATGTTGTCAATATATGTTCAAGAGATCCCTGGTAGAGGGCCACACTTCCCTGCTACAGAAGGAGGCAAAAACTCCCAGGCTGCATCCAGATGTGCATGGACATTTTGTTCGCTGGGGACAACTAGTGGCAGTGCACCTTGTATCACCACTAGTTGTCCCTGGGGAATGCCTGTGCCACACATGTGCTGGCACAAGGCAAGTTACCCCAGGTGGGGGGGTGTGGCTAGGACCAGCACTGTGCTGGCCTCAGTCCTGGGGGCTTCCAGGGGCTGCAGTAGCAGTGATCCTGCTGCAAAGAGCCTGGCTGGTGGTGCATCATGTCTCTGGCTGGCCAGGCTCCAGCTTTGGGTGGTGCACACTACTGCCATGTGCACTGCTTTGCTTTTTTTCTCCACAGGCTTTCTCAGCAACCCCTCTGTGCTGCTCCCTTGCAGAGTGGAGAACAGTAGAACATGCAAGGATGTCTGCAGCACCATGTACTGCACGACCATGCTCAACTGGACGGAGCCCAACAATCCATACCAACATCTCATCTCATTTGACCCATGGGTAAAATTATTACCTTAGTTAATCACTGTCAGCTTAAAATCACTGTATTAAATTACTACTTTTTGCTAGTTTGTCATTAGTAATACATTAAAAACACAAAAAAGAAATTTGTTTTCAAACTGAATTGAAATGTCCAGCACTTACTTGATTTTCACGTACCAATTACTGGGGAGATCTAGAACTTTGTTGTTTGCTGCTGTCTTATTCATATGTTGTTTTAGGTATAACTGTATTGTTTTAGATATGATGTGTAGAATTAATTATTTGTATTTTGGTAGTGTTTAGAGGCTTCAACTAATATTAGAGTGAATTCTTCCAAGTCCTGTACAAACCCATTCATTGCTAGAGAGGGTTCCTGCCCTGAAAAGTTCATAATCTAAGTATGAGACAGTGATAGTACAGGGAACAGAAGTCAGTTGTTCAGTGTCTTCTCCACCAGATCCCACCATCTTCTGTGTGAAAGAAGGATTTTTTCAAAGATTACCAATCCTTTTTTTCTTTAAAGTGTGTATTTTGTGTTTTCACCTAGGCCAGGATATTAAAGGTAATTAAGCACCTAATTCCAATAGAAATCAGATGGAGGAAGGTATCCAATTAGGCACATAAATACCCTTGAGGCTCTGGGCCTGATTCTTTTGCATTGGATCCTCATCTTGTATAATCCAGTATAAATTCAGAAAATGGGCTATCTAGTCCCAGTTTATTATACATATTCAAATTCTATGCCCAAAGAAAGACTCTGATTGTAGTTGTATAGCCAAAACCTCTATTTATGCTTTGGCTGAAAATCTAGTTGTAAAGCCCCTACCACTTATAGTGAACACATTGGTTTCAAAACTACCTGTCTGCTAGATAGGAAAACCAAGTCATCACTAAACAAGATAAACTAGCCTAACAAAGTAAGCAAAGTAAACCCATTACTTTGTAATGGAAGGGTGAACAACTGAGTCTGCTTAAAATGACTGGCAGGCTTAACATAGTTTAAATGATATATTTGTGGCTGAAATCTCTGAGAATGGCAAATGACTAGCATTCTTTTCCCAATGCAAATGACCACCCATATTAATTTAAATATCTGCTGGCTCTATTATTTATATGAAAAAATGTTGACTTGACTCAGTGAAAAGGCAATGCTCTGCAAAAATAGCTGTTACGATAGAAAAGTAAAAAAAAAGCTGGGGGAAAAATACCATAAATTTAAACAAAACCTTAGATTCTGAATCACAGGACAGAAGTAGCAAAGAAAAAAGAAATATGTAGAATTGTTTGATCTCTGGTAAAGGAAATACCTGTGTTAATTAGACACAAATTGCATAAGATTAGATATGCACCAAGAAGACCATGTCTAGAGTGTGGTTTTGGAAGCCCTCAGGCAAATATTGGCTTTGTAAAAGCCAAACCAGAGGAGGTTTACATTCCGGTTCCAATTTATTTGTTCAGATAAATGTTTTCTGTTGTAGCCCTTCTCTAAATAGATCGCTTAAAATGATGGCACCACCAAAGCGCAAAAAACACCTCTCCCCCTACACTCACCCTTATCCACAGCAAAAACCATGGTAGTTCCATTGGAGAAAACAACAGCTTTTCAGGCAGCATAGCTAAGTTAAACTCCCACCTCTCTCAAAACTCCTACAATCTTTCTGGACTTTTAAATGGAAGAAAAAAAATGCTTCATTAACATATAAGCAACTAGAACACACCATCTTCCTGACTCTGTACATGTCCAGATCCCAGGCTCCCAAAAGACAAAGATAGGCTCCAGATATAAATCATATAGTAATACAATAGCTTTAAAGTCATCTCATAGCCAGTCATTCCAAATGGAAACACTTGGTACTAATTAGAGGTATTTAAACTGCAGAAGAGTGCAAGTGGTAACTAGCTCTAAGTTCAGAATGATGTCTAGGGAGGTTCGCAAACCCAGTTATTATGACTTATTGATTTGAAAGCATGAACTCTGTAGAGTGTATTTAAAAATGTTTTTAAGTTCTGTTTTGAGAAGAAAGGAATGGCTAACTTTTAAAAGGCTGTCAGGTTGTAATAGCTACTTGTCTCACTGAGGGTTTTACTCTTGTGGTTGTTGGCTGCAGCTCATGGCCTTTAGGGACTAGCTTTTTCCTTCTCTTGTTTGGTGTGTGGCCAAAGAAAAGCTTGCAACATGTATAGTCTTCCTATTGTCAATACCACTTAGCTATATTTCAATTGGCTCACCCATTACTGAGTTGTGAATGCTCAATGACCATTACTTGAATGCCCTGCAGGTAGTCTCTGTGTCTGCAGTTTGATGGCAGGAAATACTATCATATTATGTTGCCAACAATATATAGCAGATAAGGAGTCAGTTGACATTCTCTAGGAATATTTTTGGACAGATTTATAGGTTATAAATATTATAATTTAAATAATTCTGAAAGACATTGGCACATAAATTATTTCTGTAACTGAATGAAACTGGCCTAAATTGGCGTAAATTAGTTGTGCAATTCTTTAAGAATGCCTACGATAAAACAGTAAAGAGAACACAAGGCCAATTTTTGCCTTCAATTGCAACCATTAAAACCAAGGAAGTCAATGAACTTTATAAGGAAAACTAAAGGTAGAACTTGGCTTATAGTGTCAAATATTTTCCTTGATCTTCATCATAGATTACTAAATGTGTATAGCAGCACATAATGCAATGAGAAACATTTACTTGATGTACAAGATAGAAAACAAAATAGTACAATTTCCTAATGTTATAATTAATCCTTTCATTTTACTTTTTATAAATATGGATAAATACTTTTTAGTAGATAAAACAACATCAACTGAAGTGCTAATATCTATTGCTTTTCCATTCTCTGTACAATATTTTGTCTGCTATAAGTAAAATACAATGTAAATTAACTTAAATATCCACTCTGCTTACTCAGTCGTTTTCCGATATGTTGCATAATTTGCATAATTGCATAATACCACAATAGATACCTCCATAAAAGATTAAGTTAAGGTTGAGGATGGATATCAATGTTCCAAGGTAAAAATGCATTACAGGAAGGTAATGCATCCCCAAACCAAGCAATTTAAACCCAAGAAATGCAAAGTTAAGATTAAACATTAAAGATTGCTTAACTTCTTAAACTATGACAATGTTCCAGAGAGGGTATCCAAACACATGTAATTCTGTTGTATAGTAACAACATGACATTGCCATTTTATTATGATAAAATCCCTCTTGAAGATTTATGCACATATTTAACTTTATACATTGTGATTCAGTGGGATTACTCATCATGAATGAGGGGTTAAGCACATATATAATTCTTGGCAGTTATCTTGGGCTAGCATTTGTGGTGCCCGATTAGAATAAACTGCTTTTTAAAGACCTTTTACATTTTTTTTCTCACTCTGTTATTAAAAAACATTCCTTTGGGGTCTAGAGAAGGTATGCATCAGAAAGAGAGCACATTGTTCCTAGCCTGCTTCTGCCCGAGGCAGTTTTCCCTTGGGTCCTATATACTGCCATAGTGATGTACCGGGGCAAGAGTTCAGGCCATACTGTTTTCTATAAATACAACCTGGAAAATATATCCAAGGGTTAGTCTTTAAAAGGATTTGGAATTTTTACTTTGCACTATTAAGATAACAATGGAATCTTAAAAGGTTAGCAATCATACCTACATAGTAAAAAATACTGTGAGATTATCTTTCTTAATATTTGTTTATATATCGGTAACGCATGTGACCATTTCCTTCATAGTGGGCACATCTACATATACCATTAATGTGCAGCAATAAACTGCAGAGCTTATTGTTCCAGAGTTTATTGCTCCTGGGAATCTCCCAGGTGCATGGTCTGCATATGCACCTAGACCACAGCACACTGAGCAGAGTCTCAGCAGCCCCAGTTGGCAGGGGGCTTGGGGTAGGTCAGCCTGCCAGCTTGGGGATGCACCAACTGGGCTCAATGTGCTGCAGAGGGGCTGGATGAGGTGCAAGAGTGCTTCAACATGGGGCTAGCCAGCAAGCAGCCCCTGCACTGAAGCACCCTTATGTCCCAGCTAGCTGCATCAGCATCTACACATGCACTGCTGCCCACAAAAGAACTCTGCAGCAGGGTAAGACTTGTATTTACAAGATCTACCCTACTGCAGAGTTTATTAGTTTTGTGTGCCCTAATAGGGGAGCATGTGTAGACACTGAGACATTTATTGCACAGTTAATTAGTCAGCTGTACAGTAAACATCTCATGTAGGTGTGCCCAGTAATGGGCTAACAAAGGCAGGGTAGTTGTATCGTCTGATAGAACATTAACTTACCTGATGAAATGACCTTTACAAATAGTGCATCAGTTGACTATAACAGTGAGTGAAATAAGAAACATTTTTGTGAGATCAAACTACTTGCATATTATTTTCCACTCCTATTATTACCATTATCTTGACACGAGATACAATGTGTGTCATTTTTCTAATTTATTTACAGTCCCTTATCCTGAAAATATACAAATAGTATCACAATTTTTCACTGCATATCAGATAAATTCTAAATAACACAGTAATGTGCTGGCATAACAATGTGGGGGTGACCTTGTTTGCAGTCCAGTTCAAATGGCAAGGATTGCAAATGGAAGAAAAGGAATCTGCACTATAAATGTCTCCTTGAATAAAACATATAACAGATACAGTAGATAATGAAAACAGAGTGTATCCATCCTCAGGACAATTTTATGACTGGAAATAATTGCTAATATTGCAAAAGATGCCACTAATGCCACTAAGTGCCAATTAGTTGGCACTAATTGCAAAAGATGCCAACTAATTGGCACTGCTGTATAATCACAGCAAAATGGTTTAGGCTTAAAACATTATATAAAAGCAAAACTACCTCTTCTATACAAAGGTGGTATAGCAGGGGAACCCAGACTCTGTTTCTTGAGTGCCTTATGGGGAGCCTGTACACAAGCCCAGGGGCTGCTCTGACATGCTGAAATGACAGTGCATTGGAGCTCGATTAATTGAGTCTGCTTACTACAGTCTGGCCAGCCTCCATGTCTCATATATCAGTGTCCCTGCACTTCAGAATTGTGGCAGAGACACTTTATCTAAAGCTCGTTCGATGGGCTTTAGATAAAGTACTCCCGCCACCATTTTGAAGAATGGGGATGCTGATACACAAGACGCTCTGGGCGTTTTAATTAGAGCAGTTCTTGGAGTTGCTGTAATTAACCCCCCCCCAACACACACACACACACTCCTGGAGCACATGTAATAATGCCCTTTATTGGTAAATGGTGTCTTGTATTAGGTTGTAATTTAAGGTGCAGCTATAAGGGGCAGTTCAGAAACCACATAGCGGGGCTATAGGAGGCACCCAGAATAGGGACATGCCAGGGTCAAGAGCCCAGTGAGCTGTGAGGAGCAGAAGCCCAAACACTCTAGGAGGAGAAATTGCCAGGGTGTGCAGGCAGCAGATTGCAGCTCTGCCCTGGCTCCAGACCACACTGTCACTGCCACAAGATCCCAGCCCTGGAGCAGCTCCCCACCCAACTGAGTGAGCTGCCAGCATTGCTGGGGCTGGTCTCCGTGAAAACCTTGGACCCACATTGTCACAGTGCCCCCACTCCTGGGGGCTCCATAGAAATCGGTAACAGCAATGAGGGCAGGGGCTGCTAGGAAATGGAGTCCACTGCAGGCCCAATCTGGCCCATGGGCTGTACTTGACCCGCCCCTGGTATACAGAGTAACACCTGTGATGAATGGGTGTAACTGTAGGGGTAGAAGGAGGCCATGAATTTAGCTCATAAGGCTAACCTGGAGGAAATGACCACACAGAGGAATAGAGCACCCTAGGCTCCACAGCCTCCCCTTGCTACTTTAACAACAATACATGGCAGGCAAGGAACAGCAATACATGGCAGGAAAGGAACCTGGGAGGTAAAGGTTTGAGCCTGGCAGGATTAAGGCAGCCATTAGGGGACATCATGGAAACCCCCAGGAATTCATAGATTAGATAGATTCATAGATTAAGGGTCGGAAGGGACCTAGTAGATCTTCTAGCCCGACCCCCCGCCAGGGCGGGAGAACAACAAAAAACCCCAAAAAGAGAAATGGGACTCAAACGAGTCCAGCCAGGTAGGCATCCAGCCTCTTCTTAAAGACCCCCAGGGTAGGGGCCAGCACCACTTCCCTTGGAAGTTGGTTCCAGCTCCTAGCCGCCCTAACTGTGAAGTAGTTTTTGCGGATGTCCAATCTATACCTCCTCTCCATCAACTTGTGCCCATTACTCCTTGTTATGCCAGCGGGCGCTAGGGGAAACAGCGTCTCCCCCAAACCCTTCTGGTCCCCCCTAGTGAGTTTATAGACGGTCACCAGGTCCCCCCTCAGCCTTCTCTTGTGGAGGCTGAATAGGTTCAGGTCCCGCAGTCTCTCACTGTAGGGTCTGCCCTGTTGTCCCTGGATCATGCGGGTGGCCCTCCTCTGGACCCTCTCCATGTTGTCCACATCCCTCTTGAAATGGGGCGCACAGAACTGGACACAATACTCCAGCTGTGGCCTGACCAGCGTCGCATAGAGGGGGAGGATCACCTCCTTGGCTCTACTCGAGATGCACCTGTGGATGCACGACAAGGTCCGGTTAGCCCTGCCAACCATGACCTCGCATTGTCGGCCCATGTTCATCTTGGAGTCAATAATGACTCCAAGATCCCTTTCTGCCTCCGTGCTCTCGAGTAAGGAGTTCCCCATTGTATAAGTGTGCTGCTGGTTCCTACTGCCCAAGTGCAGCACCCTGCACTTGTCCGTGTTAAAACGCATCCTGTTCCTGTTAGCCCACCCCTGTAACCTATCCAGATCCCTCTGCAATCTCTCACTCCCTGCTAGCGTGCTCACCTCCCCCCAGATTTTGGTGTCATCAGCGAATTTAAACAATTGAGAGATGTTGAAAAGGTAGTATGTGAAATGTCCATTTTACCTGGGTTGCGAAAAAAGAAAGGTCTCCAAGATTGGAAATGGTTCATGATACTGTTTCACTTAACCTGCAGGTTGTAAAATCATATCCATGCTGTGGACGTGTAGATAAGATTGTGTACTTGCAGTCTTACTTTTTCCTTTAATAAGGATGTCCATCCCTCTGTTCAATGTCTTGCAGAGAGCTGTTTTAAGAGAATAACTGAACTTCTTGACTCATGGTAGAAAAGCAAGCTGATATTTAGAGTTAGATGGTAAACATGTTTGGGGCTCTTGTCATTTAGAAATATTTGCATTTTATTTGTATTATATAATGTATTATACTCCAGGCCACACCTGGAGTTCTGGGTCTGGTTTTGGGCCCCACACTTCAAGAAGAATGTGGAGAGTTTGGAAAGAGTACCATGCAGAGCAACAAAAATAATTAAAGGAGAAAAAATGTAAGAGGAAAAGGCTGAAAATAACTAGGGTAATTTAATCTGGAGAAGAGATGATTGAGAAGGGATTTGATAACAATCTTCAAATACCTGAAGGGTGATTACAGAGAGGATGGACATGAGCTTTTCTTTACGGCCATAGGGGTCAGGACTAGGACCAGTGGCCTCAGGCTTCAGCTAGAAAAATATAGGTTGGAAATTAGAAGGAACTTTCTGACTCTGAGGGTGGTCAAGCATTGGAACAGGCTGGTTGGAGAAAATGGGAATCTCCATTCTTGGTTAGACAGATGCTTGGCTGACATGGTTTAGTCAAGAATGTTCCTGCCTTGAGCAGGGGGTTGGATTAGATGACCCTGTGACATCCCTTCATTCCCTACTTTCCACGATCCTATTATATTTGTATTCTATATTGTATAAAGGACTGTGGAAACCATGACCCAAACATAGCACTTTGCTTTTTAGAGCGTGATCTAGAGTTTTAGCTTTGTGTAGTCTCCAAGCCGAAAAATAAATTTTACATGATTACAGTTTACATAGGTATTAGGGATAAATAGTTTGTAAAATGGAAGAAATATATGTATACTAAATTTAGCATAATTCAGTAACATCGTAGGGTGCACCATTGATATTCCCAAGCAAAGCCATTACTCAACAGAAGATACATTTTGTATGTAGGACTCTTCAACATCCAGTGGTCAAACACATCTTCATTCAGTGATGGAATATGGTAAAAAGCCAGAATGTATTGAACTTATGAAATTTAAAAAAAAAACGGTAACCACTTAATTACTCACATTTTCCAAATATGCCTACCCCATGGTATCTGGGTCTGTGGTATCACTGCAAAAATTTCTGGCAAATTAAAATCTATTTTTCATGTTTAGTTGCTGTGGATAGAAGTATAGCAACTGTTTCTATCTTGCAGCTGCTATTACTATCATGGCACAGAGAGAGAAGGTGTGGCAGTCATGCCCCACATAAATTTTCAGTTAGTAGGACATAAATTGCTTATTTTGTAGTGATTACTAATTATGAAAAGATCACAGACTGAAGTATTGCTGAACAATAACAGACAAAATCACAATAACAAAAAAACCCTTCCTTCCCCCATATGCCTGTTGAGCCCATGTAAGTAATGTGCCAATACTTGGATGATGAGATGCAGAAATTAGAAATTGATAACACACAATGCCTGCCTTGCCTCTCATGGATAACAAGAATAATGTACTCTGCCTGCGTCCTACTGAGACCATCTTTTGATTTCAACAAAAGCAAGATCAGACCCTAATGAAATGTAGAAGTGCTGACATGTCTGTGGATGAAATAAAGGAAAGTACATTATTTTTGGAAATAGGAATTGAAGTGAGCTATCCCTTGTCCTGACCAGATTAATATATGTTCCACCATTATTTGGTGAAACTGACACTGAATACCTTATTGGTGTCTGCAGAGAAGAGCCATAGTGGAAAGAAAAAAAAGCCACAGGCAGGCATTTATACAGGTTATCATAAAGACAATTGAGAGGAATTTACTACAGCACATAAGTATCTTTACAAAGAGAAAGGACTTGGTGCTAAAGGGTTCTTTAGTAGAGGAGGGGATAACAAGAACCAATGGTGGGAAGCTGAAGAAAGGTAAATGTGATATTTTATGATGTTTTCAAACTGAGGCATAGCTGGGCAGCTCTGCACACAGGACAGCTGCAGCTCATGGGGCAGCATCAGCTGCCTTTTGGGCAGATTGCAGAGATATGATCAATTGCTGCTGCAGTGACAATTATTATTGCACTCTCCACAAAGGAAGCTGCCATGGATGCTTCCCCAGTTTGCCATCACCCTCCCCTCAGTGACACTACTGGTTTCAGACCGCTGGACTGGGTGTCATTCTGAAAGGTGTGATTCTAGTGACCAACAGCTTCAAATATAGGACACAGGACTGGAGAAACTGAATAGATTGTGACATACATCAAATCAAATTGACCCTTAAAATAAAATTTGACAAATTTAGGGTGCAATGGGAAGCAGCCTATGGCTGCTAGTGCATAGCCCATTCATTCTGAAGGGGTGCCTTGAGTTTCTTTCAAGGGTGCTAACACACTGTTAGCATGGATGGATGTGCAAACATGGTTCACAGGATAAACCCAGAGGTTTCAGATAAGAATCTGTGCTGTGTGTTATCTCAGGTACTGAGAGTCTTCGGCCTTGTTTCCTTATTTCTGTGACTCCTAAATTCAGGAGTAACTGACTCTCCTCCACCACCAGGGTCACTCCAAACTCTGGGTATTCTTCCTCTGTCTAGTCATGCTCTCAAAACCACATGGTTAATTTTACTACAATACCCCTAAGATAGGTTCAGAACATCATTTTAGGTGTCCAGAGGTAAGAGCAAAGACCAGGACTTTTTCCAGTCATATTCCCTGACAATGAATGGCTCTGTGACTTGCCTGAGTCATTCTCTTACCTTAGTTTCCATATCAATTACAGAGTTAAAAATTTATTGACCTCTCCTGTGGTTACTTATGCCGTTTCCCTCCTCAGCCTCTCACCAGCTTGTGCCTAATATTGAGTTTTATGCCCACTTTAAAGTAAATCCCACCTCGGAAAGTCTGAAAGAAGAGCCTTTCCATACAGCACTCTGGACCCCCACTTTAGCAAAGGACCTAGAATACCAACTCCTGCTGGCTGTCTTGCACTCCGTGTGCATGTTGAGGGTAGAGAAAGACTATGTTGACATCCTGGATAGTGTTATCCTATTTCTCTCTCCCAGCAAAGCCCCTGTTCCTTGCCTCCTTAATTACTTAGACCTTAAAAAAGGGAGATATGGCTGATGGAGATGAAAAAGACCAAAGGTTAATGTTCCAAACCTCCTTGCTTTCACGTGCTGAGCTCTGGTGCCTAGACTCTGTCCAAAAGCTCAGCTGCCTAGTGTATACTTCCAGGTCTCCCCAGTGTGCCCCATAGAAACTTTCTGCTCATCCTATGGTAGATCCAAGTTCTGTTATAGTGAATAACATCTCTTCTTCTTCTGGTAGGCTCTGCCTAAATTATCCAAGTCACAGCTTGGCTGTTTTGCTGAAGAACATTTTGTAGGCAACTCCCAAAACACAGAAGCTTCAATACCTCTTGGAGGCATGCATGATGGGGAGGGGTTGATGGAATTTTAATTTATCTTGCAGAAGGCATCAAAGATGAGACAGGAATTTCAAGAGGCCTTTCAAAGCTGCTAGCATCCAGGGAAGTGGGATTTGGGGTGGGGGTGGGGGGGTGGCCGTAGTGACTTCCACCTGCTGTCGTGCAATTGTATAGTTGCAGTATAATTCCCACTCCCACTCCCTCCATCCCCTACAAAGTCAGTATCTAGTGTGGCTGCCTTGGTCAAGCCACCCTCATTACACTGGTGAGAAATGTCACATTTCTATTTGGACCTGCTAGCTGTGATTCCAGTTGACTAAAGGGATCCTCAAGAAATCAGGCGGATCCAAGATTCCCAAGGGCTGGTGGTCTTCACAATCACTCCCTTTGACATGCCAAGGTTTTTAGAGCCAGAATTGGGTTCAGGATGCAAGAAGCCCCAAGACAGACTACTGTCTTACTTCAGAGATGATGATTGACTATAATAAATAGGATATGGGTAATGCCCTGGATGTAACAAACCCATTCCAATGATTTTAGGCCAATAAGTCAAATATTTACTCGAGCCCAAACTCTCAGATCAATTGTAAGCATACACCTGTACCCCTTGACTCCTACCTATCTTCCTTTCCAACAGCACATAAACCATTGGGTCTAATTTAAGACCCACATGAGTGCAGCACCATAACTCCCATGACCTGTAGAGAGAGAACTTTTCAAAATGCAACCTGAGCACGCCCAGTGGAGTAATGAGGAGATACTGTATCCATCTTAGGGAGGTCAGTGAGATTCTCTTGAACTTGGTGGGGAAATGTTGGTACAGTTGATGTCGATGGGAGTAAACACAATCTTAGCAACCAGGTTTGAGAGCTGTGTGGCAATTCGGTCCTAAGGGGGAGGCGAGTTTTGTGAGGGGCATGGTCTAGTTGACTGAAAACGGGCTGTCCTTTTTTAAAAAAGAAAACCAACAAACAACCCCCCCACACTTACTAACCAGGACTGGGTTAGCCCTGGCTCCTGCCAGCAGAGCAGTAACAAATCTGTCCAGTGTCCCAGGAATGGAAAGAGTTTAAGAGGAATTATAATAACTTTTCTCTCAACCAGAGAAACATGTGTTCGTCTCTGAGCACCTGCTGGGAAAAAGAAATATAACATAAGCATGTTGGATCCATTCAGATGCTCCAGAGGAGGTGGATTCAATCTGCGCTAAATGAGTGCAGCTCTGTTTCCCTTTTACAAATTCAGAATATGAGGCACTCTCAGGGATGGTGCAGCTGGTTTGCCATTTAATCACCACAGAGGAACAATCTAATGTATCTAGATTGTGATTTTTAATGTTTTTTGTGTCAGGTTTTCATTCATTGTCTCTTCCCCTTTGCTGTCGTAAGAAAAAGTTGATACTTTTGGACATTGGTTATTCATTATTAGTCACTAAGGTAAATTTAATGCTAAGTTCTCCACACTAGATGCTGCTGGTGTTTGTATGCATGTAATGAATCCAGAGGGGTTGTGCACTTAATACTGCAGAATCCTTATATAAGCTGTACCCATAGGCTCTGGCCTGCCTTTCTTTTCAATAGCACATAAACCATTGGGTCCAACTGAAGGAGAGCTATTGTTCTGAGTAGTGCCACCACCCTGCTTCAGTGTGCTGCCAGCCCCCTAGATGTGATGCAAGTGATCCATGACCTCCAACAGCTATGCCTTAGGAACTGGTGGGGTATTGAGAATCAGATATCCTTGCATCACGTTCTCTTCTCCTGGAGAAGTGGAGGCTTTTATATTTTACAGGACTGTGGTCTATAGCCTTCTTCTTTGGGCCCCTGCCTTGTCTTGGGGTCCGTCTAGTCACTGCACAGTAACTGGTGAGGGTGGTCTTCTCAGAGAGCTCTCCCTGGCCTCTTTCCTTTGGACTATCTTGGGAAATTAGGCCTTTAGCCATCTCCTCCAGTGCTTCCTGAGCAAGACTCAGAGGAGAAAAACTCATGGCTCAGGAGAGGCTGGGAGGATGAGGTCTCTTCTTGTTCCATTAGAACTTCCCCAAGATGGGGCCCTGTTGTGTCTGCAGATCTCTGACCCAGCAGAGGATACCAGCTGCCTATCCAGAGAAGGTATTTGTGGACTATATGAGCTGGGGCTATACCAGAGGTAAGAAAACCTGATCAGGCAATGGGAACCTCCCTCTTCCTCTGAGACTGATTCCAGGTAGATGCTGAGTCTCTCTCCATCTCTTCACCCCATCCCCCATGGTTAGGAACAAATGAAGGCTGACTTGATGCTTGCGGGGTTTCCAAAGTCTGATTCCATGAATATGGGCAGTTTTCAATATTAGATCACATCCTTTACACAGAGCCAGACCATAAAAATCATAAGGATCCCTGTGGACACTTTACCATTTAGAGGGATCCTGCTCTTCCACTGGGCCTTTTATGCAGAGATGGCCTCACTATGCAGCAATAGGAAAACAGAAGGAAATGGGAACCTAAACAAGAATCACAAACCTCTCTATCTGCAGGACTGACCATCAGAAAGACAGGGCCTCTGATGCCAGGAGTATGAAAAGTATAGTAAGGTACTTAACTATTTGACACAGCCAGAGTAGGGGAAGTATGGACACTCGACCAGTGAATCACACAAACTAAGGGTATCAGTCTGGACAATTCTGCTTTGACAGTGTCATTAGGATCTAGACTGGTCTATTTGTGCAAGACATGTCCTATTTTCAAGTGGTTGGGAAGATCTTTTCTGAGAGTCAGAAAAACATTAATTCAGACAGTACTTCAGGCTGTTCATGATTCCCTGCGGAGAGTCACCAAGGTAGGCTGATTCGCCTGTACACTACTGTAGGGGGAGGTGGGGGATAGCTGGTTAACTGATGTGGGAAGAGGTAAACAACTGGATTAGGCTCCAAACCTTGGAGACAAGACCCAAGCCTTTTCACCTCCAGGTAATGGAAAATCACTACCTTCCTACCTTCATTGCCATTTATCAAATCACCTGGATGCAAATGCTTCATAATAGATGGCATTGCAAATGCATGTAGATTAAGCTCCATGAGCAGGATGAAACAGCTAGTTTAGATCAAGATCCTAAGCCAACTTGGATCCTAAGCCAACTGCTTCCTCCTGATAAGCTATGCCTGACAATTTGCCTAGTGACTTCTGTGTGCCTTTCTATCCTAGATATTCTCAGATCCATCAGAGGACTGTTGTCCTTGTTATCAGAGCTGTCTTCCATATTGCTCCCTATTGTGGCTGGCAGCCTTGAAGGAAGTGAGCTAGAGGGACTGGGCTGAGGCTCAGATATGAGGGAAGCTTGCCCTGCTTGGGCTGCTTTGGGGGAAAAGTGGATACATTGCTTGTGGATTCAGTAGAGGAGCTGTAATCAGCTTTGGGGAAGAATTTATGCTTTTTTAAATATATCATCTAAAGGAAAGGGATGTAACTGAAAGCCTACTATTGGAGTCCTTACTCCTGACCAAAGCCTGCAGCCAATTCTCTTCAACTAACATGGTTACACTTATAAAGGCCCAATATCCTTACAATGAAGGATTCAGTCAGCAGGGGTTGCTCATCTTCCCCTTCCAACAGTTACAGTCCCATAGTGATACCATTTGTCACTCAGGGAAAGGTTTTGGCCTCCACTATCCTACTTCATTATGGTGAAAAATCCCGAGACACTGGGTGCTTTAATTAGAGTGGCTCTTAGAGCTGCCCCCCACTCCTGGAGTATATGTGTAAATGCCCCTCATGGTGAAAAGCCCTTGGGAACTAATGGTGGTGGAGCTGGAATAGTATGCTCCCTTATAGTGAGCTGCCGTTGGGGCATGTGGAAAGATTGCTTAACCTCCAGACTCAGAACACTTCAATCTGATTGGCAAAGTACAGAGTTATTTTCTGAGATAACAGAAGGGATTTGGGTGCAAATAATTCATAATGAATCATCAGTTTCTTGGCTCTTGTTGCCTTTATTTCTATTAATTGTGCATGATAAATTTATGATTCTCTTGAAATTATTAATTATTCTAATACACAACTAGCTGTGTAGCACCAAAAAAGCCACTTATAGTCAGTGAGGAAAGGAAGAGGAGTATACCCTTTTTCTGTTTTAATTTGAGAAGGAGGCACTATGAACTAGGGCTTGGATAATCTATCCTCTTTTCCAACTTAATTCCAGGCCTTTGTGGATGAGCCTATTCCTCTCAGAGGATTGGAAAACCCTAATGTCACAGGAAGCTTTGGGATCTGCTAGGAACATGTGCAGTTTCCAATTTCTGTTTTCTTGGCTGAGGGGAGTGACCCCCATTTTGGAGGGTGGGGAGCGTCAGGAGAGGATTATGGTGACGTGTTGCCAGGTAACTGGGAAGGAGATGCAAAAGGAGGATGGGCCTTGTGTGGACCACTATGGGAGGAAAAGGAGGGAGAAATTCTGGGTTTCGTAAGTAGGAACCAGTGAGGAACCGTGAGATGGGAGGAAATATTGAGAGTGGGGACAGGGTGGAATTATATGATCTCAGCTTGGAAATGCAGAGATATCAGGAGACCCGAAGGATGGCGAATTTTGTGAGTGGAAGTGAATCTGAGCAAGGGGGCCCAGTTGGGTGAGCGTGATGCTGCTGTTAGCATCAGGAGTTCCTTATAGCCTTGGCTTTAGGGTGCACCATTGGCCAAGTCTTATAACCTCCTTTGTGTCCCTTGGCTCTCACAGGTGCTGACTGAGGAGCTCCTCTATCAGCAGTAGTACAGTTGGCACCTTGCCTCTGGGTGCTGTGTCTTATCTCAGGCAGGAAGTCCCTTTTTGGCTAAAATTATGGTCAATGGAGAACATTTTAAGATATAGACTGGTGTTTTCTATGTTTGGGGATCAATCCTTAACTGACTTGTTTGCCACTGACTCCAGTTGGAGGACTTTTAACTTCCGAGATCAGGTGCATTTAAGTACTTCCCTAGAGTTTCTGCTAGGAATGTGTAAAATGATAAAATTATTTAATAATATGAATGTTTATTTGTACTGTAGAAGGGAAATTTTTGAAGTGCATCCACCTTGGGAAGGTCATTGAGGCCCTCTTGAGCATGCATGGTGGGGATATACTGCTGGCTGGTGGCCCAGATGTTCTGTTTTTCCAACCAGGACAGATGGTCACCCTAGACACAATCCTTACACGTTCAGTCCAGTATTGCCATTCTTAAATTAGTCTTAAATCTTGTACTAAATCCGTTAAATAGAAGAAACAGTAACACTTTTAGTGCAAGCAAGATACGGTGTCTAGGAAAGTTTCAGGTTGGACACTAGTGATTGCCTTGGACTGCAATTAGACGTTCATATTATTTAATAACTTTATAATTTAGTTTACTTTACTCATGCCTGGAAGAAACTCTAGAGGAGTAAATAAGGCCAGTTGATAAAGGATAAAAATCTGGCCCTAAAACTGAACCAAAGTTTGTCTTTTAATAAGTTTACATGTAACAAGCACAATAGAACCCTGAGTCTCAATAAAGCTTTTGATCACATTCAGGATGTAAGTTATAAACTGAACAGAGACCTTTTTTCTTTCACTAATAAAAATCACCCACTAGTTTGTGGCTGTAATCTCTATATACTTCCAGAGAACAGCAAATACTAGTGTCTTAATGCAAAATGGCCAGGGGCAAGAAGAAAACTAAAGTTGGTTTCTTTGTCCCATTATCTGCCTTCATCTTATTAGGGTCTTTGTTCCATTATTGCTTCTTCCCGAAGAAACAAACAAATAAAAAATGGCAGGCATTCCTACTCAGTAGATTAGAAACAGAGCATTCATGATTTAAAATTTCAGCAGGTTTTCTTATTTCACTGCTGATAGATGATGACAACTGGTCTCTAACTGAGATGGTTTATTTCCACTTTTGCATTCCTTTCAGCTCCCCAAAACATCTGCACAGCACAGGAAGTTGACCTCTCTCTGAAGAGGTGTTTTAGGGAAAAGGTACACCCATCAGAGCACAGATCAAGGTTTAAAAGTACACTCAGTACTGCACCCCCTCCTTCCCCCGAACTGTGATTGGCATAGGATGCATTTTTAACAGTACCTGAGAAGGTTCTGCAAAGTAAAAGGAAAATCAGGGGTCAGTTAGATTTAACATCACCACAAGACAAAGGAAACAAATTAAATGTTTTTGGCCTTATCCTTGCAATTTTTATGAGATGAGTGTGGATATGGGGCATGTATAGATGAAAAGGGGGCCCTAAATTGAAGTTGTGGGTTTTTAAAAACACCGCTTCCATTTAGGGCCGATGAAACCCCCATGTTGTGCACACACCCGACTTACCTGCCTGTCTGGCAGCAGGGAGGGCGAGCTGCCGACAGGTAAAGTTGCCCCTGGGCTGTGTGGTGGGCAGGGGGGGAGGGGTTGGGGGGCCGGTGGTTTCCTCCGCAGAAGTGGCAGCCCCCCCCTCCAGCTGGCACCCACCCGCAGGCACCTGGCTTGGGCAGTCCCAGGGGGCACCACAGCTGTGGAGGGAAGCACTGGGGCCCCGTGCAGCTGAGGCAGGCAGGCAGGCTCCAAGGGGAGGAGGAAAGATCAGGCTCTCCGCTTTTCTTGGGCAGAGCCTGCCTTCCTGGGCTGCTGCAGGCTGCCTGCAGGGTTTCCTGCAGAGTTGTATGGCGCTTCGCTCCATGGCTGTAGGGTCATCAAATTAAAACTCCTTGGAGGAGTTGGAGTTTTAATTTGCTGTGCCCCAAGCCATTTAAGGTGCATTACACCGCCAAATTCCCTACAGCGGCTGGAATTAATGCGCAATACGCCACCGAGGTGTGCAAACACCAACACCATTAAAGTGGTGCAAAAGCATTTAGCCCACTTTAAATTGTCGTGCACACATACCCCTTGTTTCATCTACACATGGCCATGGAGAACACATTTGTGCACCTGACACTTGATCCCCCTGAGTGCAAGCAACATGGGTTTTGCAAAGACTCACATTCAGTAACCATACACAGGGGTTGAGAGTGTGGTACATCAGAGAACTCTACAGTTTGCTGGTTAGGATGCTCATACTGAAAGATGGCAGGTGAATAGTCAAATGCCCTTCTGTCTGATTCAGAGTAGGGATTTGAAGTAAGATCTTACATGTCTCAGATGAATATTTTAGCTGTGTTATGAGTCCTTTCAGTCTTTCCTGGAGGGAATGACAGGAACATGGAGACTGGGAGATGAGAACCGGGCTCAGCTGAACTTTTATTAAAAACACAACAATAATCCTGTCACTGGTAAACTAGTGGGCTATATCTGACAAGATTACATGAGGAAACTTCAGCTTCTGTTGGGAGGCCCAGCAAGGATGTACGAGGTGCAATCTAAGGTCCCTTCTTCTATGGTACTGATTCCTCACTGAACACCCATGCTTTTCAGTTTTATAGTATAAGCATTATTACATACATGTTAGAGATTATTCGCTTGACTGTATCTTGGTTTCATTGACTAGCCTGTACATAGGGAATGTGAGGTTAATAGCGTCTCTGCTATATCCAAGAGCTGCCTAGGTGTGAGATGAGACAAAGTGGACCTCCAGCATCAACACAGACTTATACTGTTATTTTGATACTTCAGCAGGTTGTATTTGCAAACAATGCACAGGACACAAGGGAAGAAAGAGAACTGAACAGAGCAACTTTAGATCCAATTTTTTTTAGAAGAAAATAAATTGCCTTGGTACAGCGAGAAGAAAAAAGACAACAAAGAAACAAAACAAAAAAACACGTTTCTGGATTTCATTTGTTGTTTAGTTTGAATCATCTCTGGGTAGTTATCTCTATCAAATGTTGATAGGATTGTAAAAGCAACATACTTTCATTATATGTACCATATATGTGCATAAAATAGTATCAACTAAAGGGATGCCTCAAAACATATACAGTAAAAGCTATGTTATCTGGCACCTTACAAGCCTGCATGCTCTAT
>NW_017729006.1:1337908-1343286 GCF_001723915.1 Gavialis gangeticus
GGACACAAGGGAAGAAAGAGAACTGAACAGAGCAACTAAAAAATAGGTAGTCAGCTGTGAGGAGGAGAGTCTGAAGAGAACAAAGAACTGAGCAGCTTTGGGGTTAATGGTTTTGAGGCCTGGAATAAGACCAGCTGAGCAAACTCTGGGCACTCAAGACTGTATGGGCTAGATTTGGGCAGAGAACCTCTGGCTTGCTGGTCCATCTATTTTGCTGCTTGAAACTTGAGGAAAGAATTCTTCTCTCCATCAAGGGGTAAAGTTCCTCTCTCAGGAGCTTAACAGGAAGCTTTGAGTCAGGGACACTGATATCCAGGTAGAGATAAGGACCAAGAGGCCAGGGTCTCAGAGTCAAAAGAAGTCGGAACTTCCCCCTACTCTAAAAGTCAAGTCTGGGCTGGCTTCAGGGAGTACTCAGAGACGAGACAAGGCCTCATCAGTCCTGAGCAAGCAAACCAACTGGGGAAAATCCCATGACACGCAGTGCTTAACTTTGTTTACATTCTACAACAAAACCATAGTATCAAACACAGGATCCAATATCTATCCAATGGAAAGAAGTATGGCATAATCAGTAGGGGCGCACCCAGAAGAGTGCCGTCATGCAGTATGTGGTGTCACAAACTCATTTGCAGTGCCACATACTGCACAGTCCGGTGTCTTCTGCACTGTAAGGGCATGCTTCCCAAGCATGCGCTGTACTGTTTTTTGATGGGGGGGTTTCCACAAGTTTTTGTCACCCTTGGATTTGACCTGGGCAGTGAGCACTGCTGAAAAGCAGAGCAGGGCCATTTGGAGCCATGTTCAGCTGCCAGCCAGGCTCTGCACAGCAAAAATGCGATGGCTGAAGCCATGGGAGGCCTCCAGGACCCCAGGTAAGGCTGTTGGGACCAGCACACTGCCCGTGGGGTAACTTGCCATGAGCAAAGCGCATGTGGAATGGACGTTCCCTGGGGACAAATAGCTGTGGCACAAGGTGCACCACTGCTAGTTGTCCCCAGGGAACCAAACATCCATGCATGTCTGAATGTGTCCTAGGAGTCTACTCTAGTAGACATATGATCATGGCATAAAGAGCAAATTCTGCAGACGTGTTGTGGATGTTCCCCCATGGCCTTGCTACTGCTGATTGGTGGAGAGGCTGGTGGCAGGACCTCCCAAGCAGGCTGCAAGGCTGGGCCACAGTGGCAGCAAAGACTGCTGACTCCCAATGGGGAGCCAGCATTGGATTTTTATGGGGTTTTTTGTTGTTGGTTTTGTGGTTTCCACTAAATTCGCAAAACCATGATTTAAGTAGGCCCCTAATAATCAGACAGCAAACTCAGGAGCCTGTTGCTATACCCAGATTTTTGTCTTCCTTTAGGAGTGAAGAGGGCACCTGAGTGGTCTACTTAACTAAAAGTAACATAATAAGTATATGACTCAGAACACAATTTAAGGCAAATGCATAAATTGTGCAGAGCATTGCTCTAGAGTAGGGGTGTCAAACACACTTCGCCCCCTAGGGCTGGGTCTGGACCATGGATCAGTTCCAGATGTGGCAGTGGTAGTAAGGTGAACAGTGTCAAGGAGCCACAGGAGTAACATAGCCATCACTCTCCCCTGCCACTGATATATGTCTTAGTGGGCTCTGTTCCTGGCAGAAGGATCCACTCCAAATTCTGACCCCTCCAAGAGTCCCACAGGTAAGATACCACAGCTCCCCAGGCCAGGGCTGGCCCATAAACCATCTTTGACAATGCACATAAGAGGTTCCTTGCTCTGGACCACAGGAGTGTCTTGGGTGCTGCCTGATAGGGGCCCTTCAGATACCCTACAGTTGTCAAGCTAGAGATAGACCCTTGATCTTTATCTCAATGGAGTAATTAAGTAATTTACCTAAATTAAACTACTCCAACAGAAAGAACTGGCAGAGAACAACTGTCCCTCCCTGCAGATAATACCTTCCAACCTGGTATTATTCTGGCACTTTTCTTTCTGGCAAGCAGGAAACATCTCCCATATCCTGGATAAGTAGGTTACCCAGTGATTATTGGATTGGGGGGCTGGGGGGGGATGAAACCCTGAATTTCCTATTGATCAAGAAGTTCTGCTGACAACTTTTTGCTTGATTCAGAACAGGGATTGTGAACTTCCTTGGTGCAATATCCTAAACACCATGTAGAAAGTATTAAAGTATTCTGGAAATCAACTCAATCCTTCTTGGAGCTGACCCACTGTGTATAGCAGTGGTTTCTAACCTTATTTTGCTGTGACCCACTGCTGGGAGCAGAGTGTGGCGGCGGCGGCGGTAGTGCCCAGAGGTGCCGGGGAGCTCCCGGCATGTGGCGTGGCTCTTCCTTTGTACGAGGCACTGCCGGCATTGCCCCCACGACCCTTATTTGGGTCATGACCTGAGGTTGGGAACCACTAGTGTATAGAGTACTTCAAATAACCTTTGAGTTACACAGGAAGCAAGAGAAGAAGAAATGCTAGTCTGGTAACTAGCACACTCACCTGACAGAAGGCACAGCTAGGTTCCAGTCCCTGCCCCAATGAATGTTTAATTAGTTTTAGGAGTTAAACCCCTTACAATATGGGAGATTTAGAGTGCCTCCCAACTCCCACAATGTCAAATGACCAGGTGATGGTTAGGGTACATTTCTGAGAGATAAGGATTTAGACAGAGCATGGAATTAGTTCTGATGAACCAATATCATGTGCAAGTGCCTTAGCCATGGGGCTATTAAATAAAAGGGAGGTTATAATTTCATTTCCAATATTTTTTGTAGAATTAGCCTTTCATTTCTATTGCTTTTCATGCAGGTTCCCCAAACCAAAGTGTTTACTTTTGGATGTAAAGGAATATTTCATTCAAAATTAAAACAAGAAACTGAACAGAAAAAAATTAATTTGGAACATTACAAACTACATTTTCTTCACAGTTTTTTGGTTTGTGAATGCCTAACAAAACAATCAGTTATTCTCATAGCCTGACTAGAAGCCACAAGTCTTGATCTCTCTCTTTCACCCCAGAGAAGGCTATGTTATAGTTTAGCATGACAATCAAGGCATTTCAGGTGGATCTGTTGTACTGTCTCCCCCCACACCCGCCCCCATAGAGACATTCCGAGTGCTTGTGTTCAGTATAAGCAGACTGTCCCCAGGCACATTCCAGTTGTACTGTTAATTCTTCCTTCACTACCTAAGCCCTGGCATCAGATATACTAATATAGCCATTTATATGGTAAACCATAGTATCTCTGAACTACAGCTGTCTGAAATATTCACATCAGACCTCAAGCCCCACTGGGGAGAGCTGTGTGTGTATGGTTTGATGTGAATGCCAAAATTAGTGAAGGTTTCTGAGCATTTAGAGAAAGGGGTATACAGCTGCAAAACTTTGAACTAAACCTGCCTTCTAGGACTTCTTCCTTCACATCCATTTCTAGCCTGCGATTAGGCTGGATGACTGCTACAGCAAACAAGACCAGTGGTTAGTTCAGTGGTTCTCAAATTATTGGTACCTGTGGCAGGACGCCCTTAGGGGTGCCGTGACCTCCCCTAGCGCCCTTGCCTACCGTGCCAAGTCTGGGTCCTGAACGCACCCTCTATCTCGCCCGCCACGTCTTTGATCTTATAGTATCAATGGGATGCTGCCTTCTAGCCCTCCTTGGCACGGGGCCTGCCTTGCTCATGCTTCTTGCGCTCCTCGCCCGCACTGGGGCCTATGCTTGCGTTCCTCATGCTCGGGGCTCAGGCGGCCTCAGCCTCACCTGGCCCCAGACCCCTTCTAGGGTCCTATACCCGACTTGGGCTTCTCACAATTGGGGCTCAGGCAGCCTTAGCCTTACCTGGCCCCCCAGACCCACCTCTTCAGGCCTACGCCCCACTGGGCTTTTGCCTACACACAACACTGCTCTTCTGAAGTCACCCCACTGGGCTGGGGTCAGGACACCCCAAAACACAGCACCTCCTGCAGTGCTAGGAAAACCCCTTTCTACTGGGGGAGCTCCCTTGAGGCCTCCTCCACCCCTACAGCCTCGCCCGGTCCTCTGGTGTAATCACTACAACCAACCAAAACAGAAAACGCAAAGCCCCTCAGCTATAACATAAAACCTAAGCCAACCTGGCTAACCTTCCTTCGTATCCCTGTCAGGGTCCTCTCCACCCTGTATCCACATGCCAACGCTCTGCTCTGCTCTGCTCTGCTCTGCTCTGCAGCAGAGCTCCTACTTCTCAAGCTGCCAGAGAGGACTGCTCTGGCCTTGGCTTTCTCTGTTTATGTAGGCCAGGCCCTGCCCCCTTCTGGTCAGCTGACACACTCAGTTGCCTTGGCAACCCACCTGTGCTGCCCCTGGTGAGTGGCAGCTGAACCTACAATACTGTTGTCAGTAGCAGGCACCTTAGTGCCCTGCTACAGTACCCCTTGTTCAAATCAGGACACCTCTTGTTAAAACACCCTCAGAAAATGCCAGCTCTTAGCTTTCACTCATTTTTGACTATGGAAAAATAGAGCAATCTTCTGTTCTAAAGTACTCAGAAAGACCAAAACAAGGTTTTGACATTATAGATTCTGATTTGATATCTCTGGCCCCTGGATATCCAGGGGATCAAATCCCACTCCTGCACTGCTCCCTTGTAGCATGGAGAACAGCTGAACGTGTGGTATGTGGCATTGCAGAGGTGCCTGTGGTGCCACATACTACATGGCCATGCTCATCTGGATGTGGCCTCTGGGTTGAACTTTTGAATCATGTGTAGGTATCTGCACACCTAACCATGCTACTACTCCACAGCACCCCACAGATAGGCACCTGGCTGGGGTCTTATGACCCCTGCCACCTCCAGTGCTCCTTCCTGCGCATGGCAGGGGGTTGGACTAGATGATCTGTCTAGGTCCCTTCCGACTCATTGATTCTATGATTATTTAACCTTAAAAGCATCTCAGGTCACCCCAGGGTTGAGAATCACTGGGCTAATTCCATTCTTTCTTCTCTCTGCTAGCCAGTCAAACCCTACAGTGCCCTCAGTTTCTTCTAAGATTGTTTTAGAGGATGGGATTTGTTAGTGCTTTCTGCTTTTTTTGTCCAGTTGTGGAGCATTGGTGATCCTTGGTATAGCAGGAATAGGAGTTATATGCGTATAATAGGCCGTGAGTTCCATATGTGTTATTGGAAAAGTGTTGGCATATTGCAGGAGCACTGATAGGTTTGTGTGCATGTCTGAAGAAAGCCTGGTGGGAGCTGTGTAGCTGCATGCCTACTTTGGATTTGGGTACAAAATATGCAAATATTCTCAGCCCATATAGCAAGTCTGATATGAAACTCCTTTACCTCAAAAATCCTCCTCTCAGCACATCATTTTCAGGAACACACTACTTGCCTGACATGGCTCTG
>NW_017729006.1:1348286-1366540 GCF_001723915.1 Gavialis gangeticus
GATGCTGCCTTCTAGCCCTCCTTGGCACGGGGCCTGCCTTGCTCATGCTTCTTGCGCTCCTCGCCCGCACTGGGGCCTATGCTTGCGTTCCTCATGCTCGGGGCTCAGGCGGCCTCAGCCTCACCTGGCCCCAGACCCCTTCTAGGGTCCTATACCCGACTTGGGCTTCTCACAATTGGGGCTCAGGCAGCCTTAGCCTTACCTGGCCCCCCAGACCCACCTCTTCAGGCCTACGCCCCACTGGGCTTTTGCCTACACACAACACTGCTCTTCTGAAGTCACCCCACTGGGCTGGGGTCAGGACACCCCAAAACACAGCACCTCCTGCAGTGCTAGGAACACCCCTTTCTACTGGGGGAGCTCCCTTGAGGCCTCCTCCACCCCTACAGCCTCGCCCGGTCCTCTGGTGTAATCACTACAACCAACCAAAACAGAAAACGCAAAGCCCCTCAGCTATAACATAAAACCTAAGCCAACCTGGCTAACCTTCCTTCGTATCCCTGTCAGGGTCCTCTCCACCCTGTATCCACATGCCAACGCTCTGCTCTGCTCTGCTCTGCTCTGCTCTGCAGCAGAGCTCCTACTTCTCAAGCTGCCAGAGAGGACTGCTCTGGCCTTGGCTTTCTCTGTTTATGTAGGCCAGGCCCTGCCCCCTTCTGGTCAGCTGACACACTCAGTTGCCTTGGCAACCCACCTGTGCTGCCCCTGGTGAGTGGCAGCTGAACCTACAATACTGTTGTCAGTAGCAGGCACCTTAGTGCCCTGCTACAGTACCCCTTGTTCAAATCAGGACACCTCTTGTTAAAACACCCTCAGAAAATGCCAGCTCTTAGCTTTCACTCATTTTTGACTATGGAAAAATAGAGCAATCTTCTGTTCTAAAGTACTCAGAAAGACCAAAACAAGGTTTTGACATTATAGATTCTGATTTGATATCTCTGGCCCCTGGATATCCAGGGGATCAAATCCCACTCCTGCACTGCTCCCTTGTAGCATGGAGAACAGCTGAACGTGTGGTATGTGGCATTGCAGAGGTGCCTGTGGTGCCACATACTACATGGCCATGCTCATCTGGATGTGGCCTCTGGGTTGAACTTTTGAATCATGTGTAGGTATCTGCACACCTAACCATGCTACTACTCCACAGCACCCCACAGATAGGCACCTGGCTGGGGTCTTATGACCCCTGCCACCTCCAGTGCTCCTTCCTGCGCATGGCAGGGGGTTGGACTAGATGATCTGTCTAGGTCCCTTCCGACTCATTGATTCTATGATTATTTAACCTTAAAAGCATCTCAGGTCACCCCAGGGTTGAGAATCACTGGGCTAATTCCATTCTTTCTTCTCTCTGCTAGCCAGTCAAACCCTACAGTGCCCTCAGTTTCTTCTAAGATTGTTTTAGAGGATGGGATTTGTTAGTGCTTTCTGCTTTTTTCGTCCAGTTGTGGAGCATTGGTGATCCTTGGTATAGCAGGAATAGGAGTTATATGCGTATAATAGGCCGTGAGTTCCATATGTGTTATTGGAAAAGTGTTGGCATATTGCAGGAGCACTGATAGGTTTGTGTGCATGTCTGAAGAAAGCCTGGTGGGAGCTGTGTAGCTGCATGCCTACTTTGGATTTGGGTACAAAATATGCAAATATTCTCAGCCCATATAGCAAGTCTGATATGAAACTCCTTTACCTCAAAAATCCTCCTCTCAGCACATCATTTTCAGGAACACACTACTTGCCTGACATGGCTTGGGGCATACCTGACCTTTTCTTATAGAAATGGAGGATCCCATTACCACTGCTCACCAGGTAGCTTTCATCTGAACTCAAAGCAAGCTCTACATGGGAAGCTTTTCTAAGACAACTTGAACTTTCCTTTTAAGGGATGTTTTTTCAGATGTCCTTTTATACTGTTGCAAATCTCATTTAGCTAGCCTTGAAGGCTTCCTGTTGCCTTAAGATGTATTGAAAATTACATGATTTGTACGAAAAAAGTCCATGCTTACTTTGTAAACTGGTTGTGTGAAGTTAATTTTTTTGGAATCTTTGGAAAGAATAACAGGTTCCTAATGGGCCCTTGGTTTAGATCACTGTCATACAGAGCCAGAGAAGTGCAGGTACTTAAATAGGCCACAATATCTCTAATTGCAACAGCTGTTATTGCCCCATTCTGTTTAACATCTGCTTCAAAGCAATAATCCCATTGAAGCCTCTGATATATCTGCCAGCTGTTACTAATAGACAAGAAAAGTTACAACCCTATAAGTGACAATCATTAAACAATCTCTGTAATTGTATAACTGCATAGAAGAATCAAGCTTTTTCTGAATATGATCATCTGAATAGTTGGATTATAGTCTATTTCCATGAAGGGTTATTCACTGTGGATGACTACTCTGGGGAGAAAATAAAAACAGCATTGCATACCAAACTTTACTGTACTATCTAACTGCAATAATGAGGGAGACTTAAAAAAATTGCTGTTCTATAAAATGAACAAGAAATTACAGAGACTTGTAAAGTGTGGCACAACTGGGGATTACTATGATAATATATGATGGAGTCTTGAATGCACTGTCCCTTCAGCAGTGGAGGATGGATTAAAACCCCATGAAGAATGTAAAATAAGAAAATCCTAGAACACTCACTTGGGTCTTCCAAAGTTTTCTTTTTATAAATGTGCTCTTCAAGGAATGTTAACAGTAAAAGGCAATCCACAAAATGTTGTGGATTAGCTGAAGTTCCTTTGTTTAATTAGTTATTGTAGTGGTAAAAGGATTGATGTTTCAGGGGGCCTCCACAATTCCTTCAGATAACTCAAATTGCTCCTTTTAATGCACAGAAAAATAGTATGTTTACTCAAATACAAATTAATATGTACTCGATGTGCCTTTTCTTGGGGCACATCTACACAAGATGCTTAACTGTGCAGTAGCATAGTTTACTGCACAGTAAGCAAGTGCATTTACATGTGCACATGCTTGTTGTTTGTCTTTCACAAGTGAAGATGACCACATCCAGCAGGGGAGGGGAGAGAGAAAGGAAGCAGGAAAGAAAAAGGGAGGGAGGAAAAAAAAGGGAGAAAGAGAGGAAAAAAGAGGAAGAAGAGAGAGGAAAGAGAGAGGAGGGGGGTGGAGGCTAGGTTGTGTGGGTACACAGGTGACTTATAGCCCAATCTTTGCCCTAAACAATCTGCTGCAGCAGGGGTAGGAGAGGGATGAGGGCTGGACACAAGAGGTCCTCATTTTCCTGGCCACGCACTTTCACAGTGCCTCTGCTGTGCAATGCTCCTCAAAGGCCAGTGCTCTGCTCTGGATCTATGACCTCCAGGATGGACGGTCATGAGCAATTTATTCCCATGACTCCGGGTTGATGCCCAAATTCTTTAGGGACGTCTTTAGGGTGTCCTTGTACCACTTCTTTGGTGTGCCGCGAAAGCATACTCCATTTGACAGTTTGCTGTAGAAGATAACTCTATCATGCTACTACTTGGGCATGGCAAGAACAATATTAGCCTTTCTTTCTTTGAGCTGATGAAAGCCTTTGACTCTGTCAACCAAGAAGCACTGTGGGGGACCCTTCTGAAGTATGGATGCCCACCAAAATTCTTTGCCTGCTCTATGATGGCATGCAAAAAGGTGGTTCTCAGTAACATATGTAACAGATTCATTTGAGGATAAGACAGGAGTTAAGCAAGGCTGTGTCACCACTCCAACACACTTCTTGATATTCCTTAGTGTGAGGTTACATTTGACCACCAACAAGCTTCTAGTAAGAGAGGAGCTAAACTACCAAATGGATGGTAAACTACTTAACATCAGCTGACTCCAAACCAAAGCCAAAACCACCCTCATCACTGAGCTCCAGTACCCTGATGATGCTGTAGCCTGTGCTAATTTAGAAGTAGACCTGAAGGCAATCATCAATGTCTTTATCATACAAGAAAATGGGACTGACACTTAACATTCAGAAGACTAAAGTTCTCTGTCAACAAAGTCTTAATGAGCAATCGCCAGCTCCGGTAATTCAGATTTATGGTGTGACTCTGGAGAACACCGAGTATTTTCCATACCTTAGAAGCCATGTCTTGCAGAAGTCTGACATCGAGAAAGAAATCCAACATCACCTTAAAAGTGCAAGAGCACCCTCTGGACACTTGAGGAAATGTGTGTTTGAAGCTTGCAACATCAGATCCAAAACCAAGCTCATGATTTATCAAGCAGTTGTGATTCCCACCTTACTGTTTGGAGCTGAGATGTGGACAATGTACAGGAGACACCTCAAGTTGCTAGAGAAGTACCATCAACACTAACATATTTGGCTGTTGCATTATCCAGTACTGTAGGTTCTGGATAATGGGAACAACAGTCTGAAACTAATAGTTACAGCCCACCTACACAAACAGATCTCTACCAATTTGGATCATATATTTAAAGCAGTGATTCTCACGCATGGTTCTATGAGATCCTTTTAAGGGTGCCATGCAATATTAGCACTGCTCAGTATTCAGTGAGTAAACACCTACATGTGATTGACAAGATGAACCCAGAAATTCCAGATAGGAATCCATAGTGTCAAAAGCAATCTGAAGTGGGGTGGTCTTCCTCAGTTCTTTGAATGAGAAGAGTTGCTCTAGCATTTGTCCATATTAAAAAAATAAGTAAAAAAAAAGTTGGCATTTTCTGAGGGGATGTTGAGTCTAAAAACACTAATAGCTGCTGCTTTAGAATTTTGTGATATTTTGACAATTTCTGTGTTTTTGACAGGCATTGCATTGTTTGATAAACACCTCCCTATAGATTGCCAGCTTTTTATAGTGCAAGCATTCTTAATTAAACCTAGGGCTTAGTTTTCAGTCCTAGCATTGAAACATCATTCATGGTCACTATCACAAACCTTTCTTTTTCAAGTGTTTCATTTACTTTTAACTCTAATTCACGAATACCCTGTGTTGGAATTGGGTGTTTTAATTCACAAAAACCCTACTGTATGATTTAAAGCTTATCTGTCTTAACTCTATGTGGGTAGGTTTTACCTTTATATTTATAATGTTAGGCTCTGCAATTATGTACCCATGCACCAATATCTAACATATAAGCAATGAACTTGTGTTTGTCCAGCCACTGGAGACATCTGTCTGTAGCATAATTCCTATGAAGAAATTGTTTTATCCAAAGCAGCATGGTTGTACCCTTTTTTGTCTGGTGTGCTGCTCTTTTTTTCTGCCGTGGGAAGTGTGGTGATACTTTTGTTTCTTTCCAGAAACTTGCTGGCTTTGCTTGCAGTCCCTAGCAAAATGATTTAATGTCAGGCATGCATGACATTTCTGTCCATAGGCATGATATTGTCTGGGTCTGCTTTCTTCCACAGGGTCTGTAATTGCTCATGTTGCTAGTAGCTGTTTGCATTCTGCTTGTAGTTGACAAGCTTCTGGTTGGAGTAGCAGCTTTGCTTACCCAAAGCTGCATGTTGACTTTCCACTGTTTGAAACACTGTTTGCTTTCTAATCCGTTCAACAGCAGCTGGATCTGGATTTCCCTCCAAAATTTTTATTCTGTCATGACTGAGGTCAGCTAATTCCTTTATTGCTTTAGTCAAATAGTCTAGTTCCTCCAGCAGTCTTTTAATTCTTTGGTCTCTGATTTACAATATTAAATTGTCTCTCTTAAACACTCTGCAAGCTCTTTGCAATTGCACGTTTGATTTTCTTATTTGAAGTCTCTAAGAAAAGAATCAGAAGTCTCTCCCATGAACGACTGGTGCCTCCAAAGATTGGGGGTGGGGCGGGACACCATGGCAGTGAGTGGAGGGCAGGGCCAACCTGCAGCAATTGGTGTCAGCAGCAGCAAGCGGGAATGGCTTCAGTGTCAGTAATGGGGGGTAGGGGTGGTGAGTGAGTGGCGAGTGGGCAGCGAGGGGTGGGGTGGGTGGCGAGTGGCAGCTGCCCACAGAAACCGGTGGAGGCTTTGGTGGTGACCAATCTCAAGGTGAGTACATGCCCCCGTGCCCCTCCTACATGTCACCTGTGGTCTCCCCCTCCCATCCATTTCTACACAGAAACTGATGCCTCTCAAAAGTCTCATTTGTTTTAGGCCTGCAATCCTCTTCAAATTTAGTTATCCCTGGGTACGGCTACATGTGTCACTAGTGCACATGAATAAACTCCAGAGCTTATTGCTCCTGGGTGCCCCATTTGGACATGCACCCAGGAGTATTCTGCTCTAGAGCTTATTCATGTGCAGCATGTAGAGCCTGGTCAGAGCAGCCTGGGCAGTAGGGGGCCCAGGGTTCAGCCTGCCAGCCCAGGGCTTCGCCAACTGGACTAAATATGCTGTGGAGGGGCTGGCTGGGGCATGAGCTGACAGGCAGCCCCTATACTGAAACACCCTTATGCCCCAGCCAGCCTGCTCAGCATCTACATGTGCACTGCTGCACATAAAAACACTCTACAGCAGGGCAGTACTTGTAAATACAAGCCTGGTGTGAAGTTTATTCATTTCCTGCACCTTAATAGGGCCACATGTGTAAACATCTCATGTAGAGACACCCCCTGTCTTATAACTAGCTTGTTCTCTTGCACTCACTACAGAACCATTAAATAGTTACTGTCTCAGTGCCCACAGCATTAAAAAAAAAATAAGACTACATTTTGTTCCCTATTTCTTTCAGTAGCAACTCCTGCTCTCACATTCACATTCCCATTCTTCCCTGAATCTCTTCCAGTCCAGCCAGGAGATTTTACAAGGGCGGCACAGGGTGCTCTTCAATATTACCACTGTTAGGTGTGCAAACCCCAACACAATTCACAAGATAAACGCAGAGATTTCAAATAGGAATCCATACAATCAACAATAGTTTGGCCTACTGTGGTCTTTCTGAGTTTTTGCAACAGAAGAATTGCTCTGTTATTTTTTCGATACTAAACCCCAAGATAAAACTAAGAACTAGCTTTTCTGAGGGGTGCCTCAAGTCTAATGAGGGGTGCTTTGAGTCTAAGAGACCCACAGGAGGCCTATTTCTGTGACCTAGTGGTTGAGCACTGTGGCATGAAGCACAAGATATAGATTTAACCCTTCTCTGTGTAAGGAAGGGGAAAGGTTAAACCCGAGTCTCCTGATTTGGGCAAGAGTCCAAACTACTGGCCTACCAGGTGGTAGGGGGTACATTCCTACTGCTGATCTAACACTCACTAGTTGTGATTCTTCTGTGTCTTATATTTCAGAACTTTGCCTTATATACATAGCTAGGCAAATCTTTTTTGCTGTGCAGATGCCCAGCCAGAGTGCAGGCTTACTGAACATATTCAGCTAGGCAAGCTGAACTGCAACCTGTGTCTAAATGCCAAAACCTTCAGCTGTACGGTTGAATACATGCTATTTAGGCACATAGGTTAGGTACAGATGTTCAAAAATCCCAAGGCAGAATTGGTCTAAGTTACGAGGTTTTCTATAAGCAGTGCAGTTTAGATCAATAGTGAACAGAACAAACATTTGCACTTGGGTAAAGGGGAGGGGCAAATCATAGACTGGGTTCTGCCATTCTCAAACTAGTCTAAGTGTGCTGAACTTCTGTTCTGTTACGGGGATAGACTGGTTTGGTGTGCCAATCTGCTGTTCTGTTAACGGAGATAGACCAGTTTCTTATCACTTATTCTAGTAGAAGTGCAATACCTGTACCTATAAAGTAAAACAGGATTTAGCCTCAAGTGACATGCTCAGTGGTAGGGAGGAAATGGAACCTGTGCTTCCCCGGATTGAAGTAGCACCTTTATTGCTGGGATCTCTTTCCTCTCCAAGGCAGTCCAATAATAGCTGCTGATTTGATAATGCTAGTCACTTCTGAGGAAGAATGTTGTAGGATGCTGAAGAAAGTGGTGGCAAAGGCACAAGCAGAAACCATCAAACTCTTCTGATAATGTGCAGTTCAAGCAGATGGCAAATACATGGTGCTCATGAGGAAGCAAGTGAGGTGATAGATAAATAGAAGCCATAGCCAATATGAAGCCATAAAATTGAAGCAGTGGCCAAAAACCATTACAGAGCATGAGTAGTTCTTCAGTACATCCCAGGTGAAGCAGCTTTAACCACTCCACTGGGACCACTCAAAGAAAATAAATTGGCAGTGGTCCTGAAAATGTGACAAAGCCTGTAACAAATAAAAAATACTGTTCTTTAGAGCACCAGTACTCAGATTTTACAGTCCCACCAGGTCTGTCCCTGATCAAGCAGATACAGTCAAAGATAGTATAAGAGCAGCGGTGGGCAAAATGGGGTCCACGGGCTGGATGCAGCCCACCAGGCCCCTAAAAAATTTAGAAAATTAATATTTATCTGCCCCGGTTGCCTGTCATGCGGCCCTCGATGGCTTGCCAAAACTCAGGAAGCAGCCCTCCACCCAAAATGATTGCCTGCCCCTGTATAAGAGGATATCCATTTTGGATATTTCAAATGCATCATGATTCCTTCCTAAAACACAAAAAATCTATGCCAAAACTGGGAAGGAACTACTGATTATTTTTTCCTGCAAAGAAGTTTTATTGATACATATGTAGAACAGAGTTCACAAATCTGTGAAGGCAACTTTGTCTAAGCTACTTAGAGAACCACTTCTTGTAAGACTACAAGAAATGTTACTTCTATAGCAGAAATATGATCTTGAATTTATACATCTCCCTTGTAAAGAAATGTAAATTGCAGACACATGAAGAGCTACACTGGTACATAGTGGAGAACCAGAGGCTGACTGTGGAGCTGAACCCACTTTCACACTCCTCGCTGATTTGTTTAAGTAATGGTGAACACACAACAATCTGGGAACACAAACCATATACGTGAGACAAGTAAATCCCAGATTGCAGCCATATTGGGTTGTGAAAGGTCTATTTAAATTACCACAAGGCTGCTTAATGGCAAATGGCAAGATAATTGGTTCAAGCAGTAGTATACAGGAGATGCTAAACCATTTATATGGATCACATCACAGTACTGAGAGAACAAATGCTTGAGGCAGGCAGTTGCTATATATGTTGTTATATGTTTTGCCAGCTATAATACAACCTGGGAAAGATGTACAGTATAGGAATGGAAGCCAAATAACCAAAAGAAACCAGGTTGATTTCATCATATCTACCATGGTGTAAGAAAGCAACATATCTTTTTAATTCTGCGGACACATATTTACTCCTAATGGACTACACTCACTCCAAATTTTCAGGAATTCTGTATCTATCAGACAAATCAATTATATTCTGCCAGTGTTAAATAGAAAGCTGCACTTGAAAGACATGATAACCTTAAAAGAGTTAGTGAGTAATTGTATCCCATTTGGAGAGAGAGAAACAGCTAACGTCACAAGATCTTGGGGGGTGAAACTAAAGTCCTAGATTTCCACAGTCTAATGGAAAGGCCATGAGAACCAGTCAGCTAATAAAAATCAATTAGTTGCAAAATAATTTCGTTGCTCATTTGGAGTTGAGAAATAAAATCATTGACAAGCCCAGAATATGATCCTGCATAGCCACCAATGGCTAGGATGTTCCATTTTCATGTGTACTTTTACAACCCATAATACTTCAGCAAACTCATGCCAAGTTAAGGCAGCTACAGAAAAGAATGAGGAAATCCTATGACAACAGCCAAGCCATTATCTGAGTTCCATCCTATGTGCCTTAAGTGATGCAGACAGTAACTCAGAATCTTTCAGGCTGCAGTGAAACCTCTGTTGTCCACTATTTAGCACAGAGTTCCGATTCAAATTTGACATACTGGGTGCAGCTACATGAGACGCTAACCGCACAGTAGCCTAATAACACTGCTCAATAGTGTGCTGGACAAAACCCATGCTAATATGCTACTGCACAATAGCATTAGGCTACTGCATATTTAGTATCTGTAAAAACCCATGTTCTGATGCTACTGCACATTGATTTAGTACTTGATTATGCAAGTACTAAACTTAATGTGCAGTAACTACACTGCATTAATGAATGTGTAGCTGCACCCACTTAGTTTTACTCTAAATTCCAGCTTTGAGAAGGCACACTGCTAGAGGCTGGCCATATAAAGGATATGTCTCTACATACAATAAAGGAAACAAGAGGTGGTGATGGACCAAAGGTTTCATTTTAATATGTTTGTGTTACTGGCACAAGCTGGCAACTGGCAACCTTCCTGCATACGTCATGGATCATGATGTATACACAAGGGCCATCCAGATCTTCAGCACATCTGCTTGGGCAGAAATTTTTGGAGATGGAGAGGCTGCCCAGACCTTCCATCCTCCCTTTAGGCCACTGAGACAGAATCCAAAGACCAGACAGAGTCCAGATGTTTGGTGACCTCCATGGCTGTAGTTGTATATGTGTCTGGGAATCAAAACCAGGTCTCCTGTGTCACAAGTCATATTCAGAGACACTGCCAGAGACACATTAGACAAGGAGTCTACCACTGAACCACAGGGGGCTGTGTTAAAGGAGGTCATGCTATATATGTAATGTGTGTCTTGGTGTTCCTCATTGACTTGTGCACATGGAATTAAGGGTTAAATTACAAAGCTGCCTACATGTAGGATGAGACAAGATGGACCCCTAGTATCAACATGTCAACAAGGGTGGGGATTGCTGATGACACCCAGGAGGCTCCAAGACAAGTGCAGAATGTAAGCATTAGAATAAGAGAGCAAACTGTACAAGGAGGGCATTAGAATAAGAGAATAGACAGGAGAAGGAGGGAATCAGTTCTTACCTAAGAAATTCTGAAGAAACAGATCAGCTGAGTCGCTTCTAGCACTCAGAGAAGCAGGACAGGATGGAAAAAGAACAGCTGAGTATCTTCGGGATCCTCAGGGCTAGGTAGCCTGGAGTGGGCCCAAAGAGACTCCTTAATTATTTGGAGGGGGTAGAGTCTTCTTGCTCAATGGTCTTTGAGCTAGTAAATTTTTTTTTTTTTAACAAAACAACAGTCTATTTCACTGCTAGGAACTTGAGGTTGCATTTGTTCTCCTTAACAGGAGGTAAAGTCCATCTCTCAGGAGCTGAACTAGAAGTGAGGTCCTTGAGTAAGGGCTACAGAACAGCCGGGGAGAGTTGGGGACAGAAAGGCCGGAGTCTCTGAGAACAAAGGAACCAGGGTTCCCACCGTGTTCTAGAAGCCAGGTCTGGGCTGGCTTCAGGGTTCACTCTCAGAGATCAGACAAGACAGGGGTGGTCCTGAGCAAGGACCCCTATAGGGGACTCCATGACAGGTTGAAACTCTATAGCTGAAGGTAGAAAGTCCTACACCTGCTCTCAGCTTATATAACTTGTTTAGTAACAGTGTCCCTTAGTTGCAACAGACAGATTGATTACACCATGATCTCCTTGATTTTCTGCAGCTTAAGTCCAATATTTCATTTTCCTCTGAAGCGGGTAATAGAACACCTATCAAAGGTGTAATCTGTTCCTACCCCTTACACAGATACATTTTCCTTAAAGCCTTTTAAAGCTTGTCAGAATTCTCAAATAGAAAGATTCAGTGGTGCAATAAAAACGTGGGCCTTCGAAGAATATTTTGAGATAGAACAAATTCTCCAAGTACACAGTGGGTGACAAGGGAGATGCCTTGTGGGCGGAGGAAAGATAAGCTTTAGAAAGAGGAAAATACTAAAATTAAATAGTCACTAGTGCAGTGTTTTCTTTTGCTGCTGTTTTCCCATTGTACTAGTATTGATGAATATGCACTGAACGCCTTATTACAAAATACATAAGAAAGTAAAGAAGGCCTATTTAGGCTCATTATGATAAGTCTGATCTCAGCTAATTATGCACATATTTCATTTGAATGCATCAGAACACAACAAGCTACTTCAATTACTTTAGTGAGCAATCCACTTATACAAACTTACCATTTCACATTTTGGACACATTTTTCTCTTTCCCAGTGAAATCTCACCTCCTCAATCATGCCATATGGACTATTAGTCTATACAAAAAAAGCTGATTCCTAAATGTTAAATATAATGAAACAGGCATAGCAGCAAAAGAGAAAAAGCTGCTTGCAGCCCCAGTCAGTGTCCTACCACTTCAAGAACCTGAAAGTTCTGCTGGATCATTGCATTAGTCTAACTTATAGGATGTGCTCCAGTTCTCCACTTTCCATTCTTCTTTGCCCATTACAACTGGGCTATTGTTTATGAAGTCAGGCAAAGTTAAAATGTACATCTAACATTCCACAGAATTTATGGTTGCTTGGATCTGGGATTTTGCTTCCTGTGTCACCATCACTGTCTATTAAAATAAAACTTTAAAAAAAATGTATTAGTGTTACTTGGCAATATGGAAAATCTAAACCTGGTATTCATCACCAATACACCCATTGCTTCTTCCTTATCCCTGTCATCCTTCAACAACTAGAAAAATACTAGTAGGAATGAAAGTTTAGAATGATATATCTGAAACCTGGTTTAATATATTAAACAATGTTCTTGCATTACTCTGTATTCTGCCCACTAATGCATATGCACAATTCTCCTGACTTAAAGATGAGTATAGAACGTGGTCTTTAGTATGAACACATAATTATTGTGATCGGTAACTCTCCCCTTACAATGACTATTTCCACACAGTGCCATAGCAAGGAAGTTTGGCGCCTAGGACAAGCCCACAGTGGCCGCTTACCCTTGCCCCATGCACAAATCCAGGGGGAACCCCTCCATGCTTGCCTGGGGGTGCATGCAGTAGCAGAAGCTGCTCCCCCTTTCCCACACCCCCCTGGATGAGCCACTCATGGCTCTGTCCCACACCCCGCCCCATCTGGGAAGCACTTGCCCCAGTCCCCCTCCTCCCTCACCAGGGGGCCTCAATCTTTCCCCATCATGCCCATTCCATCCTGTGACAGGAGTATCGCTACTGGAGCCTTTCTATTGGTGACTCCGCCCTCCTGTTATGGGCCAACTGCCTGCTTACTCACCTGCCACACCTTGATCTTAATTGATTGATTAATTGATGTAATTAGCAGGAAGCTGCCCACTTTACATGCCCCGGTGCCAGGGGGCGCTATCTGCAGCTCCTTTTCCTCCCCTACACCGCAGCCCAAGCCTTGCAGATGGTACTGACATGGTTTTGACCTGGGCCCTGCTGTGATTTGGCCCTCTTCTTGACTTCTTTCTAGGGCTTCCCACTGCCCCTTCTTGCTCTGGGGCATCTCGCTTCTCACTGCCCCCTTGCCCTGGGGCATCTCGCTTCTCACTGCCCTCTTGCCCTGGGCCTTCTTGCTCCTCATGGCCCTCTCTCTGGGGCCAGGGTCCCCATGCTACCATGGAGCCCCTATGAGGCCTCCTCCAACCCCTAATAGCCTTACCCGGTCCTCCGGTTAAAACAGCAAACACAAAACATAAAGCCCCTGGGCTAGAACATAAAAAGCTAAACTGTCCGGCCAAACAACATTCAATCCCTGCCGGGAAATACTCCAACCTGGAGCAGCAATCAGGGGCTGCTCACACAGTCATGGTTCTCCCTTCTGTCTGCACTGGCTGAGCTCCTCCTCCCTTGGCTGCCAGAGTGGAACTGCCCTCCTGGCCTCATGCCTGGGGCTTATATGGGCCAGGCCCTGCCCCTTCCTGTCAGCTGGCTCCCCAGTGGTTGTCCTAGCAACCTGCACCTGTGACTCTGGCTGCCCTGGTAACTGCCCTGGAGCCAGTTGGGCCTCCCTCTTCTTGCCACTAGGGGTCTCTTCCGAGCTGTTTCTGCTCTCAGGCACAGTGCACCTGAGTGCTCTGCAACACATCCCCCCACCCCTTTCCATACACAACAGATTCACCAGCCGGATGGTGCTCTCCAAGCTGCTGGGCTGGCCACATCCATGCTGAGGCTGCATGCATGCACATGTCATTTATCAGCCACATCAGCCAAATTTTTTCAAAATATTTATAACAAAATATTGACGTGTGACTTGCCTGTTGGGGTGCCCAGGGCAGTCACCCTACTTGCTTCTCACCCCCTCTGCCATAAACAGTGATAGAAAGTTCATTTTCAGAGAAGCAGTAATCACCTATCATACAATTTATATACATTACCTTGTATCACATAGAGAAATGGGAAAGGAAATAATGGCACAGTTATAAGTAAAAGAAACAATTACATTGATTCCATGGCTTTAGTGAAACAACCAACTAGCCCCCTAAAAACACTAGGTTGAAGAGCCTGCGTTAGGTATGGAGATTCCAAGCCCAAAGCATTATGTTCTTTGTGTTCAGGAAAGAGGTTGAAAGCAAAATACAGATCACCTCTGTCAGACTTGTCCTGGAGCCTACTTTATCATATTGGCAACCTTCTTCCTTACTATCAACTTTCCATTGTAACACATTAGTAAAACATATTGATGTTCTCCATTGTGAACCAGAAAGTGAAATGATTGATATGAAGCAACTTTTACATTGTGGTTGTGAAAACAACCAAAATAATACGCTCTTAGAAAATGGAAAATTGCCAGCACTGGCAGACTGTATGTTCTTGTAAAGGAACAAGAAAAAATTTTCTGTATGCCATAAATACAATTAAACCTTTCCACATTGCCAAAATAAACTAACTCAGGCCAGTCTGAGCTACAAGGTATTAAAATCTCAAAGAGTAAGGCACTTAAGTATTATAATTTATGTATGTGTCAGAGTAAAATGTTATTCCCAATCCCCAAGCAAAGAAATCCACATGTACAATCAGGATTAAGTTTTCATAACGGTAACATTTCCTTTGTGGATTTAATTTATACCTGCAGTTGGTTCTCAATCGCAAATCTGGGTGCCAACAAGTCTAAGTACCTGACGATGGGTAAAAGAAAGGCAGTTAGAGGTGCAAGTACTCTGATTTTCAGTTAAGTCATTTTTCACGTGTAAAAAAGATGCCAAGTCACTGCTCTTTTGAATATTTAACCTTGTGTGTGACTCCTCATGAAAGGTCACGTTGACTCAGTGTCTGTTTTCCATGGAACACAGTATGCTCATCTGGGGTCAGTATAAACTGGAACTATACTGTTGACTTCACTTGATTTAGCTGATCTGGCCCAATGACTTTTAAAGTAAAGAATCCCATTTAATGGTAAGAAGGTAGCCCTCTTTTTCTAAAGGCCTTGTCACACCGGGCATTAAGTGCATGTTTTATTTAGATCATAGTGAGCATTACTGTGCTGTATTAAAAGTCAGAACTTGTTCTGAGAAGTTTCTTACTATGCTCTCAGACCGCTCTGGACTGCCTCTTGACAGGGCTGGAATTGGCTGTGCCTCTTCCCCAACACTGGCCCCAACACTGGGCACCACAACTTGCACATCCACCCATGAGGACATGCAACCACCCCATGCTCAGGACTTCTGTTCTTTCAGCTGCATGCCCAGCCCTTCCCAGTCCAGGAGCAGCTGTCCCTGGCATGCTAGGGTGAGCCAAGTCTCTGCTGTGAGACATGGGCAGAAGGAGGCATGTGGAGATGAGCTCAAATGAAAATGCTGCTCCTGCTAGTGGATCTGCAGGGCAAGCCAGGTCTCTGCCGCTGGCAGTCTTAAACTAGCTCTGGTGCAGTGCTGGGTCTGGGACCAACAATCAAATGACTAGGCAGTTTAAGACCCGGCTAGACAAAGCTTTCACTGAGATGATCTACTTGGGGGTGATCCTTCTTTGAGCAAGGTGTTGGACAAGATGACCTCCTGAGGTCCCTTCCAACCCTAATTTTCTGTGATTCTATGGCTGTCAGTCCCAGCCCCAGCACTGCACCAGTCTTGAACTCAAGTTATCTCTGTGGAGCAGTTCAATGATAGCTGAACAAGTATTACTAATATGATCTGGAAATACTTCTGCCATGAAAAGTTGTAACTTTGCTATAATATGATCTCATTTAGCATGTGTTTTTGGGCATGGGCACTTGCATTTTAAGTGCAGTTATATCCTAAGCGTAACGTACAACACGGACTTAATGTGTCTCACCACAGTAGTGTATCATACATACCTTTAAACCCTTATTTCTGTCCAGTCTCCTCCACAGTGGTAAATGCAGTTGGGGTAGTCAGAGACTTAGATATAGATAGAGAAAGATTATAGGATTTTTATGCAGGTTGGGGACTGCCAATTCTATAGCAAACCTTTGCCTTTTAAACTCATTTGCCTATACAGCATTAAATATAGAAAGAGACTGAACGGTGGTCATATCTGCTACCCATGTACACAAAATCACTGAAGTTGCATTTTAAGGTTTGCTCAGCCTGCAAATTTTCTTAAAAAAATGCAGTCAGTGTTTGGTGCCCAAAGTGATTACCTAGATGGAGATGAATCTTGCTCATCAGCATTCTGCACCATGGCTGCAAGTTGAAGGAGAAAAGGAAAAAAAAACAGACACAAAAGGAGAGGAGATAAAAGATCAGTGAGGTGGAAAATAAGGACACTGTCAAGTTGTTTAGGAACAAAATTTCACATTCTTTAAAAGTTGTATATTATAGTAGCAGAACATGTCCTCCTCATTCTATTTATGTTTTCCTTGAAACAGATCAGTGCAGAAATAAATCATTTGGGGTGGAGACAGCGTCATTTAATGTAGGGGCTACATATAAGCAAGCTTTCATTATTGTCACTGAATATGGTAAAGACGCACCCACCCTTGTCTGTGAAAGAGTGAGATGAATGGATTCAGTATGGAAGGAAGAGATACTGGCTTTTGCCTCTTGCTCTCTTGATATAACAGGGTAATTTGGGGGTCTTTGGTAATTATTACTTCCATTTTCTCTCCTTTTCCCCTGTTTATTTTGTAAGGTTTTTAAATCGATCGCTCCATCCTTTCTGCAGATGGCCAAACTGAGGTATGGATAGATTAAATTATTGACTTAAATTTGCATGTTATATCAATGTTAAAGCTGAAAACACAACACCAGTTTCCTATATCATATGCCCTGTGCACTAACAAATTACTTAAAGCTCCATCTCATTTTGATCAGAAATTGTGGGGCATTTACCCATTTGTGCTTTTATACACATAAAGAAGGAAGCCTAACCAAAAGTCAGGGTCAGAAAAAGGAGGAAGAAAGAAATTCTGATAATCATCTATGTGGTTTGCTTCAACTCCTAGTTTACCTATACATTTCCCCACAGAATATTCTTGTGAACCCTGATAACCATATCTGAGTCTGCATAATGTAATGATTTGCAGTCTTATGAAGGCTGCTTCACATAAATTACACAATCTCTGTTCCCAGTTCACCCTAAAGCATAGATACGTAAACCAAGTATTTTTTATGCTTTTTGCTGTCTAAATTATCTGATCACTAAAAGGATATTTGCTTTTGATTTAAACTCTAGTAACTATGATATAGTTAGTAGTAGATATTGTTATGACTTTTCGATTTACAATGAATGACACAACCTTTATAAACTGACACCATGTTTTGAGGTCCTGACACGGGTTTCAACTTTATGGTGCTCGATATAGCTGTGTGCAGCTGGTAAGCCTGGAAAGGAAGTGGGGAGGGAAGGGGCATGGGGAGGAAGATCAATGCCCCTGCAGCGAAGGAGGGATTGGGGCTGGGGCTGGGGCAAGCGCTGCCCAGCTGGAGCAGGGGGGCATGGGATGAAGGCGCGAATCATCCAAGGGGTGTGGGGAGGGACACTGGGAGGTGGAGCAGCCTCTGCCATTGTGTGCCACTGGCTCAGGAGCCACTCAGCCAGTGGCTCCCACTGCTGCTCCCATCGCTTGTTCAGGGGTGCATGGGGAGGGAGGCATGTGCCCCTGGATCTGTGCAGAGCAGGCTGGGCCGGGCTGCACCACACCGTGCTCCAGGCAGGCTTGGAGTCACTGGGAGCAGGGGCTATGCCTTGATGCCACTCTCCCAGCTGGGGTGGAGTGGGCAGGGGACAGAGCTGCTGTGCTGCCTCTGGATAAGCAATGTACAGTGGTGGGAGCTGCCCCCCCCCGCACTCCCAGGAGAAGCTGCACCTTTGTGCTGAACATCCCTCCCTGTCCCCCAGCTGGGCGAGTGGTGTTAGGCATGGGGGTGAATGTGTGCCCCCAGATCAGGGTGGGGTGGGAAGTGGAGCAACGGTTATGGGCGGGCTGCAGGCATCCAAAAATTCACCGTAGCCCTTCCATAGCCCCTGCCGCCTGCCTGGAGCACAGCATGGTGTAGCCTCAGCCTTGCCTGCCCTGTGCAGATCTGGGGGCACATGCCCCCCATGCCCTCCTGGATGAGCGCCAAGAGCAGAAACAGGAGCTGCCAGCTGAGCAACTCCTGGACCAGCAGCATGCAACAGCGGGAGC
>NW_017729006.1:1371540-1379397 GCF_001723915.1 Gavialis gangeticus
GCATGGGGGGGAATGTGTGCCCCCAGATCAGGGTGGGGTGGGAAGTGGAGCAACGGTTATGGGCGGGCTGCAGGCATCCAAAAATTCACCGTAGCCCTTCCATAGCCCCTGCCGCCTGCCCGGAGCACAGCATGGTGTAGCCTCAGCCTTGCCTGCCCTGTGCAGATCTGGGGGCACATGCCCCCCATGCCCTCCTGGATGAGCGCCAAGAGCAGAAACAGGAGCTGCCAGCTGAGCAACTCCTGGACCAGCAGCATGCAACAGCGGGAGCTGCCCCCAAAATCTAAGGGACTATGTTGTGCTTAAAACTAAGCATGCAGATTGATCTTTGAAAGATATGGACTTAGGCTGCTATAGAAACTGTACATGAGACTATTTAACTGTGTATTTCAGCCACTTCCAAAATCAAGCATGGACGATCTTAAATAACACACAAAAAATTGATTTGATTAAAATGAAAGTATCATGTCCCATGACCCTCTTTTCCCAAGGGAATGTTATTGATCACAAGAGGGCATCTCCTTAGTTTTATATCTCAGTTATGATATGGTAGCTCCAGCAGCACAGTGTTCTCAGCATGGTCAATACCAGCTGGCAAGACAGATACTTCCTGCATCACCTAGACATTTTTACAAGGGCATCCCCTAAAAACTGCTACAGTCCAACTTTGTGTAGTTCATGAGAGGTGAGGGTTCACAACTCCAAGTGTTATAACTGGAGGCCACACTTGAAGATTAGAAGACTTCAAGAATAAAAGAGTAATTTTTTTAAAAATTCAAGAGAATAGCAGCAGTCTTTTATGCAAACAAATATTTTTAAAACTAGCTGAGTGATAGACACAGACAGTAAGGAACTAGTACAGACAGAAAACACATTGTTCTTGGCCGTGTCTCTATCCCACAGTCACCAAGTCAAAAAAATCTGAGAGAGAGAGAGAGAGAGGTCTCATTTATGCAAAAAGATGCATTTACATTCACAAAAGTTGTCAAGCAGCAGGCAAAACAATTGCCCTGAATTAGCCATAGCAGGTGATACTATGTCAGTCTATGTGTTTTCCTTCAGTGGAGACGGACATCAGCGTTGTTGAAAAGGAGTATCCTGAAGTAATCTGATTATACTTTCAGTAACCTTTTCTAGAACTTTAGATTTCAACATACAGGCTGTTTGGACATATGCTCCAGGAGTGGGGGTGGGGGAGCACTTTAATTAGAGCAGCTCCAAGACCCACTCTAATTAAAATGCTTGGAGCATCTCATGTATCAGCAACCCCATGCTGAAACATGGTGGGTGGGGTGTTTTAACTAAAGCTCATTGAATGAGCTTTAGTTAAAACACACCCCTCCCTGCCCCGCTGTCATTTTTCAGCATGGGGACGCTGATGCATGAGACACTGGAGTCTGATGGAGTGCAGCAATTGCCACGCTCCAGCACACTCAATTAATCAAGTAATTACAGCATGTTGGAGCAGCCTCACTGCATGTCTATAGGTGCCTACACAGAACAGTTTTCATGAAAGTTGTTTTAAATGACTACTCAAAATTTAGCAGTAGCAACATGGAATTCCCACTGATTGACAAGATAAGTCACCCTTTAAAGCATCTGTGTCTAAGCGCCTGATTTTGTCTCCTCACTAATTTTGTATTGGTGTAATGCATTATAGTGAAGTCCACTGAGTTTATATTTACATAATTGTAGGAAGAACCTCTGGTTCCAAAATTTCCATCTATTGATGTGCCAAGATATCTGAACCTCTGGGTTTCAATCAATACACCCACTTCCCAAGTTTCTTTATATATGATGGGGAGAAGCAGGTCCTAGACATTTGTCTGGTCATAATAAAGAGCACAGTTGGCTCTGAAATTTGGATCCATAATTAAGGGTTTGATTTAAGCCTCTTTGAAACTCTGTATTATTTATATGATCAAGAAGCTCAGGGCCTCATTTAGTTTTATTTTGGATTAAAAAGGGGGAAAAGACTTTGGTGCAATGGAAAAAAAATGAGAAACTGATTTTCAAAGTGAGACAATCAACAGCAAAGCAGTAGATTCTTGAGCAACAGAATACAGAATTCATTTGTACTCAACAACGCATATTAATATACCAGTGAATTACTACAGCAAGCTACTGTAAGCAGTGCCATTTTAATAGGAGGCACTTGGAATAAATCTTGACAGTCTATGAAAAATGTCTCCATTTTACTTTGCTTTAAATCCCTAATCAACGGCTTTTTCTTGATTGCTGTTTCCCAGTTATTTCAAGAAATAACTACATGTTCAAATATATAAGCATCAGTCAAACCAAAATAAACAGTGTCAGTATGCTTTTAGAGCTATTTAGGATTTCAAATGAATGACACATCAAGTATACTTCACAATAAATTAATTGTGGGGAGTTTTCTTTAGAAGGTGCATGGTTAAACAATACTGTGCATGGAACAGATCACCATATGGGAACTGAGCAGGTTGTGTACATCTCAATATATCTGGTTTCTACTGAAGTCACTTTAGCTTATTGAAAGCCAGATTGTGGCCTGGCTAATACAAAAATCAAAGGGAAGAGGAAGAAGAAATTAACTCTGTGTTATTTATTGCCACCCACCCATTTTTTTGCCCACCCAAACCCAGCTCAGAGAAGAAACAGACTCCACAGTACTGTTATAACCCTAATTGCCATTCTGACTTCCAGGCTTTCTTTGCTCCATCTTTCAGCTACCACATAGCTTGTCCATGTAGCCTTAAGAATTTCCACTTTTCACAGCCTTTGCATTGCATCAAGGACTCAAATGTTCTTCAGCTACTGCTGACATGACTTTCTGACTCTGATCATGGCTAAAGAAGAGTTAAAACAAGAAGATATATTTTACTCTGGCCTACTGTTGAGAACTGATGCAAGGAACCCATTTGCTGGGCCCATTACATTGTTTTTTGGTCCTGCAAAACCCAGAATAACAGTATATTCTTAAGCACCACATACTGGCACCTTATTCACAAGTTGCATATATACCTATGGACATCTCTGTTTTATGGAACATTCCTGGATCAGCCAAGATAGTTAGAAGAACACCCATGGCACCAGTTATACAGCCATTACAAGTTTCTCTTCTGTCTGGAGCAATGAGAAACAAACTACAGTTCAAAATCATAATCTCCAACATCAGATACTCCCAAGGCAGCACAAAAATAAATCAGCCTTTGTTCAATCAGAACCATGATCGAACCCTGAAGAATGAATAAAGCATTTGTCATGTTGTAGTGCATGGACAGTTCACTACGTGCATCCAGGTAACAAAACTTGGAAAGGAACTTCTGCAATACATTGTGGTATATGAAGATATGATACGTATGAACCCTGGTAAGTGTGGACGGCTGAAATTGTACATGGGGGTGTATTGTGCTTTCAAATAGCTTTGGCATGTATATGCAGGAAGAATTCACATCATTTCTCCGTCTCCTCACTATGGAATAAACCATATTTTTATGAGCTGCTAAAAAGCAATGGAAATCAAAGGTCATTCCCTGATTTATGTGGTGCTGCTCTTACATTTACTACAGTGTTGAATTACTGAACTCTTTAGGAACTGTTTGTTAGAGAGAGCAAGAAAGAAAGAGAAAGAGGAATTATGTGATCTCAAGGATGTGTTCTAAAGTCCTTTAAAACTTAAGAATCACATTTTTGTGATGTGAATATAATTTGTAAATAAAGACTAAATTACTTGTAAGATGGCCCTTCAAAATTAGAGAAATTTTGAATTAGAGAACGTGCCGTTTGATCAATTGGAAATGCATGCTAGCAACAACTTAGCATTATTAGCAGCCGTTTTAGGTTAAGAAAGTTGCAAGAATTATTTGGAATCTGAATTGCTTCTTAATTTCCTTTTTTAAAAAAGTCATTTTAGAACTTTATAACAAAAATCAACTCTCACACACTATTTTGTACTATAAAGTCTGTAAAAAGCTGATATCGTCTTTAAACAAAAGACAGTTATTCCCAGTTATATCCAGCTACATTATATATACAATATATTTAGGCTCTCAGCCAAACTATTGATCTGAACATCTCCTGACCTTTCATTAAGAAGAAAATGTCCTAAAACCATACAATTCAAAATGTAATAACATGCCTTTATTTCACTTGTATCAAACTGCTACAGGTTTACTTAATATAATTCTTAGCTCCTTTTTTTTCTTGCTGTTTATTCTGGGTCTTATCCAAAGCCCACAAAATTGTGTAGCGATATTTCTATTACTTAAGTAAATTTAAGGAGAAATGTGTTGACTTCTGTTTTCTTTTAAAAGATGACTCTATTTTCCTTTCACCTGTTGTTCTACTTAGCCCAGATTTTAGAAATACATTTTTATTGATCATCTTCTTATGTAAACATTCTCCAAATTATTGTAATTAAAATGAAACATCAATTACAGAACATAAAAGTAGATGGACCCAATCCACTTTCTCACTCAGAACTCCCTCTGAAATCTACAGGTGTTCTGTGTGCCACTGGAATGCAGGATAATCCCAGTCCTAAACCGCACAATGCTCTGATGGTTTTAAAACAGACCATAAGAGTATATAATGTAGGTGGATGGAACTGGGAATAACTGTCTCCTAACTAACCTGCAAATACCTTTATGTAAAACTGGCCAATGCTTTATCTACAGAATATATCAGCTTTTTATGGACCATCCCCAGACAACTGAGAATATTCTTAGTGCAACGAGATTTCAGAAGATGTTGTAAACACTGCCATCCTCATCTCCCAGTAGTGGAGGAGAGCCAAGGAAAACTAGAACTAGCTGTTTTCTTGAAATTCCCGATTGGCAGATAGCACTTTTTTTAGCCACAGCAGCTAAAACGTGGTTTCAGTGATGCCAGGTACTAAACTCACCACTAGGTACTTCCAGGACAGCATGCGCTTTGATTATACCGTACAGAAACTAGGAGAAACAGGCCTTTATTACTATTTTAATTCCTGAGATAGTTGTATGTAAATACCAGCTAAATTGGACCCCACTGTGCTAGGTATATATTAATAAATGGTACAGAACAAATGTCACACAGAAAAAAAGTATGTAGCTCATGTTCCTTGGCCAGAGAATTATGTTTGTAAACTGGAAATATACATGAACTGTGTTTGAAGCCTAAGCATTATTTCATACTTCCAAGGTCATGATTATCTGTGCATAGGAAGACACAGTAAAGTTGAAAAATAACTGCCTTTTGCAATCAATACACCATATTTTTACCTCAGTGGCTGTTATGCCAAATTGTTTTTATCCTTCAACAAATAGACAGAGTTTGGCTGTTAATGACATCCTGGCTTCTAATTTATGGAAGAGTTCCGGAATATCTAAAGATTTTCCAGAAGCTAACTTTAAATTAGCTCACTCAGATACTTGGTAGGGTTGTACAAAGCTTTGGTTGCCAATTCAATTCAGAGGAGATTCGGCCCCATTTGGCAGCCAAATCTCTGAATCCAAATCGAATAGGGAGACCAATAAAAAGGTCTGAATTGATTCAAAGTCTCTGAATTGATTCAGAAAAGATTTGGAGAAAAATTCGGAGATACAGGCAGTCCCTGCTTGCTGCTGCAGGGAACTGGACCCGGGCTCTGTGCTGGTAAGTAGGGGGTGGGAGGCCGAGGCTGGAGAAGGGGGGAGGGTACCATAGGGGGGACCCCCACCAGGCCCAACCCCTGCCTGCTCCCCCAGCCCTCCTGAGCATCCCCTGATCCCTGCCTGCTCTCCCAGCTCACCAGCTGCTTGTGACACAGCCCCCATATGCAGCATGGGACAATGGGGGGCAGTGGGGTCTGCTCCCCCACCTGGCTGGAACCAGAGCTTGGGCAGGGTTGCCTGCTGGTGTCACTGCCACTGCAGCTAGTTCTCCCAGCACAAGGTGTCCTCTGCCCACTGTGCCTCCTCTGCCCATGAGAACTATTTATAATGTTGTGTGTGTGCCCTCCCAGGGTCGAGGGCTATAGGGTGGGGGCACTTAGAGGTTGCACCCAGGGACAGACACTGCCTGGTCTCAGATCAGGGGGCATTCATGCACAGGTGCCCATGGACCATGGTAAATTGCCTGGGGAGGCCTGGGCCCAGGTGGCCACTGGTCAAGTCCCCTGCCCCTGCTCGGTCTCCAGGGAGGCATCCCAGGGCCAGTGCCCCCCATGGTCACTCTGTGCCCCAAGTGCACCCCTGCTGTTCATGTCTCAGCTGTGCATGAGTTAGAGCAAGTCCCAGACCCAACAGACATTCGCTATTTAGGATAGGAAGGGGGAGCAAGGAAAGGAAGGGAGCTCCAGGTTGGGGTTTGCCCAGCCTGAACTGGAGGTGGGGGTGGATTGGAGCCCTCCCACCCTTCTCCCCCCTCCTTTCCTGAAGAAATCACTGGAGCTGTGGGTGGCAGAGAGGTGCTGGGGAAGAGAGGCTGCATACAGGCACCTCCTCTTGGATCAGGTTCAAGGTAGAGCTTGATTTTCCCCACCCCCACCACTCAACAATGAACATCTTTTGGGTTTGGGGGCTGGGGAGAATAACTTTAACACGTGGTGAAGGGCTTCCTGTGAAGGGCCATGTGTTAAGAGCAGAGAGCTGCTGTCTGTCAGTGCCCCTAATTCCTAAGAATTTTATTACAATGGGTACCACTTTAATCATTTTGTAACCTATAAAACCTCCTTTCTTTGCACTACTTGTGTATTTTTTGGACAACCTAAGTACTTATCCCTCCAGAACTGTGACAGATTGACCCCCTTGAATTTATTCAGTTATGCAGTTTTATTTGATTTTATATGTGGATCAACAAAAGTACAAATCCTGCTGCATCAGCCAAGCCCTGATCGTGTGCAGGGACAGACAGAAGTAAATGAAGGTGCTCCAGTTTGGATCACCTTCATCTGAACCCTCATTACATGAGAGTTAATTTGTCACATGATCAAGGACTTTTAAAGCACTCTGTAGCTGTGCGCTTCTGTCAGGGCATGGCTATAGAGCACTTTCAGGGGGCTGATCACATGACAGATGTCACTTCTGTCAGCAACAGAGGTTTCTTTAAATATAAATCCAAATGTTACAGCCTATATTAAGGGAGAGTATGTTGTCAAGGGGCTGTTTAAAAAAACTTCCCTTTACTAGCTCACTGATTTGTATCACACCTAGATCCAACAAGTGATATGGGAAGGCTGTTCAGGGTAAAATGTGTGTTGTCTCACTCTTACAGATAAGGGTTGAATAGGCATAAAGAATGTACTATCCCTTTCCTATAAGTGAGGTATGGGTGAGCAGAACAACACCAAGAAGCCTGTACTGCTATGTATGTTGTGTTTGTTGAAGAGCAAGGGTTCATTGAATCATATGTGTGTGTTCTATGTGACTCCATCCTGCTTTTGGGCAGCACTTGAACCACTGTTGATGTTAGTAACTAAATCTGTTTCAAGTTTCTCTTTGCTGTCTCTCTGATTGCCATGAGATATATCCACCGTGACTGCAATGTGCTTTGCAGATGTCCAAGCTAGCTGTAAATTGGATAGCTCAGATACTAGTAGCAGTAAAGCCATAGCAGACCTGAGCTCATTTACCCTGATTTTTAAAGCAAAAAAATGTACTGTAGAATGTTATTCACTAAATTTCTTCCATTCTACCATCTTTCTTGATTTCCTACATAATATAGTCCAGTCTTGAGGGTTTCACCCCATTGAAAATAAAATTAAACATTAACATAATCTTCCAGCAGGGGAGATTATGCTTAGGGACAACCAACATGGGTTCATTAGAGGCAGGTCCTGTTAGACCAACCTGGTGGCCTTCTATGACCAGGTCACAAAACCCTTAGATGCAGGTGTAGCAGTGGATGTAGTATTTC
>NW_017729006.1:1379486-1379877 GCF_001723915.1 Gavialis gangeticus
CCTGGGGAGGAAGAACCAGCAGCATACCTACAGGCTGGGGAACTCCCTTCTCATCAGTGCAGAGGCAGAAAAGGATCTCAGAGTCATTATTGATGCCAAAATGAACATGGGCCAACAGTGTGGGGACATGGTCAGGAAGGCCAGCCGTACCTTGTCATGCATCCACAGATGCATCTCAAGCAGGTCCAAGGAGGTGATCCTCCCCCTCTATGCGACACTGGTCAGGCCACGGCTGGAGTACTGTGTCCAGTTCTAGATGCCACACTTCAAGAGGGATGTGGACAACAGAGGAGGGCCACCTGCATGATCTGGGGCAGCAGGGCACGCCCTACGAGGAGAGGCTACAGGACCTGAACCTGTTTAGCCTCCACAAGAGAAGGCTAAGGGGGGA
>NW_017729006.1:1379964-1387789 GCF_001723915.1 Gavialis gangeticus
AGGAATAACGGTCACAAGCTGGCAGAGGGTAGATTTAGACTAGACATCAGGAGGTGCTACTTCACTGTCAGGGTGGCTAGGATCTGGAACCAACTTCCAAGAGAAGTGGTGCTGGTTCATACCCTGGGGGTCTTTATAAGGAGGCTGGATGAACACCTGGCTGGGGTCATTTGACCCCAGTACTCTTTCCTGCCACGGCAGGGGGTCAGACTTGATGATCTGCTCAGGTCCCTTTTGACCCTACCAACTATGAAACTATGAAACTATAAACTGATCTAGTTGCAAAAATAAATTATTTTAGTTCAACTGTCCATGAGTATGCCATGTTTTAAACAAATATGGTAAAAGATTAATGATATTTTCCTCTGCTAAAGCATCCAAAGGAAGGCAAAGAAAGACTGCCTGATGTTTGCTATATTTACATCTAAATACCTCTACTAGTCCCTTGTAATACTCAACTAAATCCATAATATTCCACTACATACTCTCCCACAGTATATTTGCATGCTACTCACCTGGCCTTTCAGGCAGTATTTATTTGTTTATAAGAATGGAGGCATTTAATAAAATCTTTGCATACTTTTCTTTTTGAAAAAATTCTGCCTCTGAATTTGCTATGTTCACATGCCTTGTGTGAGACATCATGTCTAGTTATATAAAGCAACCTCATTGACATGAACAACAACGTGACATAAAAGTGTGAAAAGATGGTTTTGAGGGAGTCGTTTTCAAGCTTGAACTATATTTACATTTATTGAAATGGTGTCATTATGAAATTCCTGCTCACCCTTAGGTCAGGAGTTGTGCTCACACACAGGCACCAAAATCTCTTCTGAATCTTCTCATCTTTATAAGAAAGACAATATAAAAAGATGATCAAATGCTGGTTGCTTGATCTTTAATATGTCAGCACCTTCTGTCTAGGGGGAATGTTGTGCCAGACAGAATGCTGCATAAACAGTGTAGAAGACAAATTACATTACATCATGTGGTGTACACACTGACACACAAGCACCTTGGAATAACTAAATTACATCTTTTGTCTAAATCTCTGCTGGTGCATTTCAAATCAGGTAAAAGCCAGAGTATTATTCTGTAAGCAGTGCACAAGAGTGATGAATACAAGCTGTCTTGCATAGCAGTAGAGCAACCATATTCTATTAATTGTCTGAACATTAATATTTACATCAGTATAAGCACAAACCCAGGAAAGTTATGTATGTGCCTTCCAAAGTGATTGCCCTTTAAAATAGCATTGAACTTTTATGGGTATTCTGAAGGGACTGAATAAGTATTTCAATACATAGATAACTGAAATAAAATGGCATATTATGTTTGTTATTTGCAGTTGAGTAATGGAGTTTATACCTTAATATTATAATGTAAATACAGGGAAACATGTTAAATAATGTATTTATTTTCTAAATAAATTATGGTGATTAATATTAAATACCATATACTGTATTGAATATACATAGAATTTAATGTCAGAAAAAGCGAGGTGAAAAGTAGCATTTTGCAGGATTTATTTTATTTATGGAGTAAAGTAAATTATACTACCGTGGAAAGCTCCAGCTTGAATAGCAAACCACTCCCCATAACCCCATGGTTATTTCTGTTACCTAAAGGGAAGGAGTCTTTGGACATGTCTACACACTTGCTTTACTGTGCATTAGACTAATTTACTGTGCAGTAAAGTGTAACCATCTACACATGCCTGGCAATCGGGCTGGTGTAGATTAATTTGCAGTGCCACTGGATAGCCTATCAGACACAGGTACTATGCGATGGCAAAGTAAATTACTGCACTTAAATGCACATGTAGACAGTGACATCAGGATTACTTTACTTCAGCGCCAGTTCCCTCTGTGGCAGTGGCAGCCCTCCCCAGGTGGCATCTGCTTCAGGCAGTCCCAGGAGGCACCGCAGCCATGGAGGGAAGCACTGGGCCCCTGCGCAGCTCAGGCAGATAAGCAGGCTGTGGCGGGGGGAGGGTGTGGAGATCAGGCTCACTGCTTTTCTTGGGCAGAGCCTGCCTTTCCGGCTGCTGCAAGGCTGCCTGCAGGGCTTCCTGCAGAGCCGTGAAACTGCATGGAGCCCAGTGCTTCACTCCGTGGCTGTAGGAGCATCAAACTAAAACTCCTTGAAGGAGCTTTTGTTTGCTGTGCCCCAAGTCATTTAAGGCACATTATGCATTTTCTACAGCTGCTGTGCAATATGCCACTGAGGAGTGCAAACACCGACACCACTAAAGTGGTACAAAAGCATTTAGCCCGCTTTAAAGTGTTGTGCACACATGCCCCTTGTTTCATCTACACATGGCCATTGCATATATAGACGCACTCCTTGAAACTCAAGCCATTACCACTCACTAGGGCTGTGTGAAACACCATCATTTCATTTTGATGTCCATTTAGCCATTTTGAAGTGACAGTGTTTTGTTTTGTTGTTTTGTTTCATTTTGAAGCACTGCCCTGATGTTTTGCCCATAGGCTATAATGGGGAATAATAAAAATGCCTACAACTTTGTCATTTCTTGCCTGATTTGGATGCAAATTGCATAGATGGTAACCCCTTCTGAGGGCATGGAGCCTGCCAAGTTTCAATGAGATAGTTGCAGAGGTTTCTGGGAAACTATACCTCAAACTGTTCAAAGCAAAAGTCCTGACACTTGCCAGCAGCAGCAGCCTCCTCTTATCCGGTGCGCAGATCCAGGGGCTCACGCCTCCAGGAGGAGTCCAGCACAGCCCAGCAGCCCTCCTGAGGGTGCAAGCCCCCAGATCTGTGCCTCAGATGAGAGAAGGATCAGGCTGCTTCTCCCACCTGGGACTGACACTGGGCACAAGCTGTGCCCAGCACTGGAGCTTGAGCCTCCTTTCATTCAGTACAGATCCAGAGGCTCGCACTCCTAGGAGGAGTCTGGCACAGCCTGGCAGCCCTCTCAGGGGTGCAAGCCCCAAGATCTGTGCCCCAGATGAGAGTAGGCTCAGGCTTCTTCTCCCACTAGGGACCAGCACCCCCCCACTCACATCTCTGCTCAGCTACAGCCCCCTGCTCGGCCTGAGGCTGGCTCCAGCCCCCCCCCAAGCACTTCCTATGCAGCCCCCATCTGACTGCAGCCCCCCTTCAGCTTAGCAGCAACAGCAGCCACACTCCTGGCCTTGTGGCACAGCCCCCCTGCACAGCAGGGTGCAGTGCTGCTCAGCCCCAGCCACAGGGAATCTGCACAGCTTCTGCCACAGAGCACTGCTGCAGTATGGTGTGGGGTCACGTGCTTTTGGGCAGCCCTGGGGTGTCTCCCGGGGCTAAGTAACACTTGTGGAGACTGCTGGCCACACTGGCCTGGGTCCTTTGTGCATGAGCCCTACACTTGACATTGAAACAGCATTGAAATGAAACACCTGGTGAAATTTTGCACAGACCTATCACTCACTATCAGATGGATGATTTTTTTTCCAAGTAAATCTTCCTTCCTCAGCTTTTAACCCCTAATTCTATATTCTAACACATGAAAAATACTGCAATATTCTTTTGTTTCTCGACAACACATTAATTTGGCCATTATTAACATGCTTGTCATCATGTTCTCTTTTTAAATACAACTTTGCAGAAAAAAAATAATGTTTTATATAGTGCATGGTGAAGTCATGGATTAAATTCATCTTCTTAGTTGCACAATACTGGATCTTACTGAATAGACAACAAAAGTCATAGTTGCATGACTGAGTGCAACACTTGACAACTTATTCAGTTTAGTACACTAAATTACTATTTCATTGAAACATGGATTCTGGGTTAATGAAAATGCCAGTTGCAACTAAATGAGTTATGCAAATAAGATTTTGTAAAAGTCATACAGTAGTACCTATCCTACATTTATACTGTTATTATTTTTCAATAAATTGCAATAAACATAAAATGTGTAATATTTGACTAAAGAAGGAATTAAGCATAAACAGGTCTTTGACAGGTTTGAAAAGCAGTCTGCTGTGAAATCATTACTTTTCTTTCCTTTTGAACTCACTGTTTGGTGAGTGCATATGTAGAAACAGTACACTTTGTTGGAAGTCTATAAAATGCCAGCAATTTAAAGGTTAATGGAGATCGCCAGGGGCAATATGGAACATCTTCTTTAGTAGCTTCATTCTTTAAAATAGCTAAAGCTGGAAATTTGACCTATTTACCACTCATGTTCTGTGGCTACATATTTCAATACATTGAGGTAGAGCCTCTTTGCAAGTAGCAGAAAAAGAAACCAAGAGCCAAATTTGGCTGAACAGTTGTGACATGAAAGATGAACTTTTTAAAGAGACTTTCACATGTAAATTACACCTGTTTCTCTTCCATCCGTTCATAGATATCCCCTTTGAAATGTTATCAGATGTTCCTATGAATCTACCAGTTAGCCTGAGATACAAGACAGACCTTCTAAAGAGCAAATTATGCTATGAAAGATAACACAGCCGTGTTCAGCAGTCTGAAATCTCGTGCTCAGATAATATTGTATTTTATTAACCATAGTCCTGGGACATTAATCCTGGCAAATTTAAAAGGAAACTGAAGGGTAGTCTATTAAATTATTAGAGAGTAAACTTTGTTCTCAAATCACTGATTAAAGACAGTAGTATTAAATAATAAATGATATCAGAATGCCATTATTATAGAACTAATAACTATAATAATAAGATAGAGCTAATGCTAAAGATTATACTAACAGCTCTCCAAAGATAATTGGCTTGGTTGTACTCTCAGGTTTTCTGTTGCATCTTCCGAACAATAAGATATAATAGAATGTGGAATGCTCTCAGGAGGGAGGTGGTAGTGCTTGACACTTTTAAAACTAGGCTAGAGAAAGCAATAAAACAATATACTGTAGCAAAGGGGAAAAAGAAAATGGCATTGGGGAGTTCACACTGATTGTGCTAGTTTATCAGAGAGTAGAAATGGGATCAATAGGCAACATTTGTTAATTTGAGTGTAATTACTATAACATTGCATCAAGAACTGTTAAATACATTTGGAATTTTCATTGGAATTTGAAAGGTAAGTTATGCTGGTCACATGTCTCACCTTCCCAGAACTATAGCAATAATTATACAGTACAGCATGAAAAGGAATAGCATTGAAAGGGGGTAGTAAGGTTATTTGACAACATGTTAATTACTCTACATGAGAAAATGGTTAAGAAATAATGACAGTTCAATATAGTTTTCTATCAAGTAATACTTCGGCAGCTCTACAGTTAAAAGCCAAGATCCTAGCAACCAGCTCTACCTTGAAGACACCACTCTTCACTGAAAAAATGTGGTGTCGCTCTTCCCAGTGGGCATGTCTACATGTGAAATTAATGCAAAGCAATAAACTCTGGTGCATATTGTGCCAGAATTGATTGCTCCCAGGTACTGCATTTACATGTGTGCCTGGGACTGCAGCATGTTGATCTGGGTCAGAACAGCCTCAGCTGGCAGGGGACCCAGGGGGTCAGCTTGTCAACCTAGGGCTGCTCAAACCTGGATAGCAATGTGCTGCACAGGGACTAACTGGGGCATGAGGGTGCTCCAGTGTGGGGCTAGCTGGCTGGCAGCCCCTGCACTGATGCACACTCATGCCCCAGCCAGACCCGTCAGTGTCTACACATGCATTGTTGTGCAGTAAAGAACTCCATGGCAGGATAGTACTTGTACTAATCTATGTGGAATTAATTACTCCATGGCAGGATAGTACTTGTACTAATCTATGGTGGAATTAATTAGTTTACTGAGGCTTAATAGGCCCACATGTGTAGACACAGAGACTTTACTGTGGAGCTAATTAGGCTGCTCCGCAGAAAGCATCTCATGTAGACGTGCCCAGTGAGGAGCACTAGGATGCACTGAGCCTGTTGGAAGTTTCATAGGGCACAGATACTTGACTTTCCTTTCATAAGGTGCATGCATGTGCTCTTTTGTGAGCCACTGGCAGCCTGTGTAGCCATTGTTAAGATGGAATGCCCCATTGCATCCTTGTTTACTTTATAGCAGCTAATGCTGCCAGTAGAGCTGGCCACAAAGTCTTTTCAAACAAGGACTGCAGCTGTGCATAGCTTTACATGTGGGTGTAAAAGGGAAAGTTGGCTCATAGAAATAAGGGCATTAGCCCTCTTCCTTATAGATCTCTATAGCACTCAAACACAATCAGTCCATGGGATTTTATTACTTGGTTGTCTGTGGCTAATATATTCAAATTTCAGTTGTACACCTTGGATCCATTTATACGATATATATTCATTTGGATTATACGACATTCCTATTTAAGTCAATGGGTCTGATTTTCCATTCAACTCCAGTGAAAGAGACCTAACAGCATTTTTTGTTTTGCTTTGTGGTGAAAAGGTCAACACAGTGTCACAAACCTATCTGCAGCAGACCCCCAAAGCCCTGAATTTCTCTCTGCTCTACTGGCTCTTATCCCAAGGAACAGACCAAGTTTGCCCTGGGGTTACTTCTTATCCCTGCAGTCCTCAGCTCCACTGCCCTTACTTTGGAACCCACAGCTACAGCCAAGGAATCTCTGCCAGATCCAGGTGCCCTCACCTCCCTTTGGGTTGAGGAAGAAATTTTAGGTCCCCCTGTCTGTAGAAAAGGCCAATCTGGGAATATCAGTTGCCCTGAAATCTCTTTTTCTTTAGGCAATCAGTAATGAGACAAAACAGCAAAAAGATTTGCTATGTAAAAGAAAAGAATTATACAAGCAAAATTGACCATAGGGTTGAAGACAGAAAAAACAGAACAAATACAGTTTATTACCCTCTCATCTGGCTACACCCTAGCACTCCTTAATGTCCTGCAAATCATTTTAGAGATCAGCCTACTGATTTTACCAGCCCTAGCTGCTGGAGCCTCAGACCCTCTTCCAGCTTGGGAAAAAAATCTAAAAGACCATAATTCTATCAAACCTAGATTCTAAAAAGCCTCCAAAGCTTCCTCCCATCAGCCTCTAATTGCTTAGGAGTCACAGAATCATCCAGAAATTTCCCATCTCCATAAGGGACCTTTTAGCTACCGGGTCATTTCTCTCAATTGCTCCTCTATTATGAAGTTGATTTCCCAGGCACAGCCAGACAGTGCCCTGGGGTGCCCAACCCCATAGCATCTCCTCTATGCATACCTCCATCCCTTGGCTAAAACACATCCAAAATTATAAAGATATACATAGATAAAATAACATAATCTATACAACACTAAATGCAACACAAATGGATATAGCTTAACATGTGCTTTCTAATGAGACCACACATGCTATAGCAGTACAATAAAAATTCATGATGTACTATGGATCCCCCAAAACATAATGGGGTTTGTGACATGGAGCATCTCTGATCTTTGGAATATGAACATTATTCTCCAAAAGTGATTTTCAAGAATATCCTGCTGAGGTGATCCAGAAGAGCATTCTGTGCCCTGGAAAGGGAGGTGCCAGTGCCATGAAACTATTCCTAATACAGATGTTTGAGAGTTTGATTGCTTCCCACTGAGCAGGCTGGTTTTGGTACCTCTCTGGCTATTGGGGTAGAACATTGCAGTAGAGTTACCCATTAAAAACTGAATTATTTGCTCCTTAATATGAAGTTTGTTTGATTAAGTTGATATATGACACTATGATCTATAAGGCTTGTATGCAGATATGACTTCTGGTTTGTCCACAATGCTTGTGCATATATTAGACTTAGCCATTCATCCCAATGTATATTCAACCAAGCTATCCAGTGGAAAGGAAGTAGCTAATAGTATTTGCTCATGTATGTTGATGAGATTTCTCCACAGTCTAATATGAACAGAATTTAAAA
>NW_017729006.1:1392789-1408864 GCF_001723915.1 Gavialis gangeticus
TGTAAGTTGATGAGATTTCTCCACAGTCTAATATGAACAGAATTTAAAATCAGTCTTGTCTAGTGGGTACTTGACTAGATGGGACATAGAATTCAATCATTTCTGCAGGTATATCCAAGGAAGTCTAGTTTACTGGGTCACGAACCTACAAAAATGTCATGTTATCAAAGTGTCTTTACTAAGTTCTCACTATTGTCCTAGGTAGCATTACAGGATGTTGCAAATGTCTAAGAATACCTAGAACCTGCCCTGAAGCTCAGAATTATTTCTTTCTTTGAATCAGGAATCACTACAGGGAACTGGATTCTTTGTCCTTGTTTATGTTCAGGCCCATGTGAAAAAATAGCATGAAGATCCAGTGAATTCTGTATTCCAGTGGAGCCAAACATATGGTCTGTAGGCTGGATCTGGCTGCAGAATGAACTTTTCTACCCAGCTCATTGGTTATGCAGTGGGATATCAGAAATGGCAGAGGGTGGAGGTGCAGGGGGAGAAGAAGGGCTGTGGCCAGTGGGATGTGGCCTGCCACAGAATCCAGGGCTCCTGGACCCTGATGGACATGGCCATCAGCAGTGGGAGGGCAACCCTTGGTTGTCCCACTGCTTCTCGATCCCTGATTCATATTTCCGCCCACCCGTGGACCTATGCTGCCACTACCCCAGACCTGTGCTTCTGCCCAATCCCCAACCCACTCTGCTGGCTACTCCCAGACCTGCACTGCTACCTGATCCCCAACTCATGGCACCTCCTCAACATGGACCCACACTGTCCCCATTGCAATTGTTGTACCCAGCCCAGGAGAAACCCCTACAGTCCAATCTGGACTGGGGTCTGGAGTAAGTTTGATGCTCTGCTAACTGGAGAAGCTGTTGAACAGCTAGTCACCAAGATACATGAATAACTAGATTCTTATTCTTCTGAGGTGAGCCAAAACTACCACCATGCAGTTCATAAACAACCTTAAGGCAGGTGACAGGTAATGGAGAGAATAATATATTGAGAGTAAAGTTTTGTCACCATGAACCTCATATATTTTCTGTTACTAGGATGGATAGGTCTCATACCCTGTAGATCTAAAAGATCATGTTAGTCTTTGGAATCCAGAAAAAGATTAATGGGCACCATGGTGATCAGGCCAAATTTTATTTTTTGATGAAGTTGTTCATCTCTCACAAATCTAAAATGGGCCTGGGACCTCCACTTTACATGCGTACCAGAATGTACCAAGCGCAAAATTGCTTCCCTCTTTTCCTTTCTAGCCTTGAGGTATAGAAGAAGCATCACCTCTTGAGGAAGTGCAGAAAGAGGTGGATTGCTTGAAAGGGAAGGAGAAAGTGTGGAGTGGCACACGGAGCCGAATGTTATTGTGAAACATTATTTCATGGTGCTTAGGACCAATCAGTCTATTATGATTTTCCAAAGACCAAGCAAAGGGCAGAATCTATTTCTAAAAGGAGGGGAGTGTCAAAGATGGTCAACAAACTAAATCAACTTTTTGGCCTCCTTTTCTTTGCATACAGCCTTGAAATGATGCAAGGGAAGACAGTTGCACCATATGGACCTGTTCTTTGACCATACTAAAACACTCATACAGGATGAATTAGCTAAAATACCATAAATTCATGCTGTAGTGAACATAAGCAGTTTAGCAAGATCTAACTTTCCACTTGAGGTAGTTGGGACCTTATGAAATCTATGAAAAGATCTTGGTGAAGGAGAGTGCTGCCTCTTCTTGTCTGTAGATAATTCTCTTCACTCTTGTGAGGTGTCAGCAAAAACTACATGAGACATAAGTGACTCAAAGAACTTCCAGCTGTTGTAAAGTCTGATTTTCCCACTTCCAAGTGGCCAGGATCAGAAAATGGGAGCACAGACTGTTCAAGGAAACATTCTTTTATGAAATGTTCAAGTTTTTTATTTTTTTTTTTAATGATCTAAAGAGCCTGCATTCTCTGCAGATATGTCCTTTACCACCACAGTATAGCAAGCAGTTAGTATGAGGATCATTTTTTGCTTGGAGGAAGGTAAAACCCAAGGACTTCTACCATACAGATATGATAACAAGCACACAGGTTTTGAATAGAAGAAAGAAAATCTATCCATGACAAAAGACAAAAACAACATGAAAAGTTATTTGCACTAGCAAGAAGTGGAAAACTCAAGAGGAAAAAGCCCTGATAAGCCAAGGCAGGGGAACAGAACTTCAAACTGTAGCCACAGACAGTAAGAAGGAAATGATCTCAAGGTGGCTCTTCCCTCAAACATGAACAAAGAGAGGTAGCTGTGTTATTTAGAAGGCAGGCAGAAGACAGGGTAGATTTGCACCTTATAGACTAAATAAATCAGAGCTGCATAGTACAAGCTTTCATAAGCAGAGGCTTAGTTCATCAGATATTGAAGCAAGCTGCTGCTTAAGAAAGTTTATGATATGCATCTCTGATTTAGTTAGTCTATAAAGTGCAAATCTACCCTGCCTTCTGTCTTTTCTCATAGCTTTAGCTGGAGGCCTGAGGAAACAAGACAGAGCACCCGTGTTGCCTTAACTTGCCTAGCGTTCAATAGCAGTTTGAAGAATACGGGGCTAGCACCTATCTAAAATTGGAAAAGGAATAATTTGAAGAGGAATCAGGTCTAGTGGGACTATTCACACGAGTAGGTGCTCAAAGTGATGAAGGTTTGCATACTAGAGATGCTGGTTCTCTATGTCTTTTCATTTAAAATAAACGCAGGTAATTCCAGTCAAAAGCGAGGTCCTCTGCTTCAGAGAAAGAAAACATTTTAATAATGCTAAAAAGGGAAGTGCATTAACTAAAGCCTGTAATGCACAGTCTTCAATAGCTGGCCTCCTTTTCTGTTGCTCAAATGACTTTTGCAAGGCAATTTTCGTTTTTGAGTTTAGAAATGAATAGTGATTTTTCTCATTTATTTAAAAAAAAATCAAACCTCAAGGCATTCAAAAAGAAAGCCATTAAGGGAACGGTATTTTATTGACTTTGAAAGGTAACTCATAGCAGCAACTACTCTGGAAAAAATACACAACTAGTTCCGTATGGGAATCAGAGACTTAAAATGAACATTTGGACTGAAGATCAGGGAAAGCTTCCTAACAATGAAATCTAATAAAGCGTGGAATGGTCTCCCAGGGGAAGTGGTGATGCTTGACATTTAAAAGTAGACTAGACAAAGCAACAGGAAATATACTGTAGTGTCGTGCACAGCACTGCATTAGTGTAGGAATGAACTGGACAACCTGTTATTTCTTTTGCCTTCCTAGTACCTATCACTCTGTGTTACCTATGACAATTATAGCTACTTTTCTGATGTAAACAGCGGGATACAACACTGACACTCATATACCATGCATGCCCTGATTTTTCATAAATAGGGTTATCACTGATTTCATGAATAGCTAGCTTAACACTGACAAATGAAGGAAGAACTCCTATTCCCACTGAAGTCACAATGGACTTTTGCCCTTAACTCCAGCAGGTCAGGATTCTACTCAAATCCATTTAAGAGCTAAAGAAGCTCTGAATAAATGGAGGCAGATTGCTGGCTGCTAGAAGATTCAGCTGAAGATCAAAGAGTTGAATGCATGTCTAGATTTAAGGAGAACTTTACTCAGAAATGTTGGCAGTACCAGAAGTTACTAGCAGTGACTGTTTCAGGTCAGTTGCAGAGTATGGCACAGCAGCTCCAACAGTCTTGTACCAATATCGTTGACAATCTTCTTTCTGTTCAAAGCAGAATATTTATAATATTTAAAAAAAATTCTACGGGATTAAAACACATTAAAATGTCACCAAACATAAGAATAAAACAAAAGATGCAAGGATTTTTTTTTTTAGCTTTATGAGAATAGCAAAAAATGTGGAAAGAAATACACTTAAAATACAGTATGCTGAAAGCATCCATTTTCTTTTAACGGAACAGTAAAAGGTATTTCTTTGCAGGAGAAAGAAAATTGCACTGGGACTAAAATAGTATCATTTGGCTTAAGCATGCTGTTATGGCACGGATATCTACAAAGAAACAATAGTAAGGAAGGTGCATTTGTTCTGGTGAGCTGTTTGTATGACAATGTGATTTCCATATTATTCTGCTCAACTCATTTAAAATCTACTTTCTAAGTGAATGCAAGTTGGAAGTAAAGAAAAAGGAAAACTGTAGCTGATGGTGTCATTGATCTTTACAAAAAAATTAATTTATCCTTTGTTGTAAATTCTTTTATCATGAGAATCTCTATCAACTGCAACATTGTGTTCCCAGCAATGTCCTGAGGCAACAGCAGGAGAAATTCACTCAGTGACACACCAAATGCTCAGCTTCAGACTGTACAGGGGCGATCAATTCAAAGCGCAAACAATAACATTTAAACAAATAATAAAAAGGAACACAAAACAAATAACAATTTAATTAAAAGGCAGCCTCCTGAGAAACGAAGGGTCTGGGGAGGGAGGGGGAACCAACCAACAATCCTTCAGCAGGAGGAATTCTGTGAGGAAAAGCAGTTTAAGAGAAATTGCTTTTAGGGGGAAATGGATTTTTTCCCAGAATGTGTAGCATCAGGTTTTAAAATTTAAGGATCAAATAAAATCAAAATTATGGTAAAGAATGACTTGGTAGTGGCTGCAGGGGATCATTCAGCTCAGATTCCTGTTCTTGAAACAATGAATACAAAGGTAGTTACTAGTGTAATCAAATCCCCCTTCTCCCCACCCCAGCTATTTTTATGAAAATTGCACTTATTTTAATAAATGAAGCTTTTCCCTTGCTTTCAGTGGGTGCAGGGTAAGGCCTCTGAAAAACAATCTTAGTAGGGCCCTAGTAGGAAAAACCAAGGAGTTATGTACTGAATTACTTTCTAACTTCCAGGGGTAATTTCTTTATGTCAGTGGGAGCCAATCTTTTTTTTTTTAAATCAGGCATGCCAAATTAGCCCCACACCCTCCTCGAGTGCCCCTCCACTCCTGTTCCCCTGCCTACTCTGTGCTCTGCTTTCTGCTTCCTTCCCTTAGCTTCCTGCCCCATTTGCTGCTCCATTTTCTGAGTCCTGCCTTATCTGCCACTGTGCTCACTGTCCTCCCCCCAGTCTGCTGTGCGCCACACTCAGAAGGTGCTTGTGCCATCTCTGCTGTAGTTTGGCCACCTCTGCTTTAGGTCATTCCCAGGATTTGGCAGGGAATTTGTGCAATGTTTCACTTGTGACTTCTAAGGGTGTGTGTAGATGAAACAGGGGCCCTGAATAGAAGCAATGGGTTTTAAAAAACACTGCTTCAATTTAGGGCTGATTAAACTTCCATGTTGTGCACACACCCTGCTAACTTACCTGCCTCTCTGGGAAGGAGGGGAGGGCAAGCTGCTGGAGGGCAGAGTGGTCCCTGGGTTGCAGAGGGGCTGGTGCTTCCCTCCATGGCAGCAGAACCATCCCCCCTGGTGGCACCCACCCACAGGCACCCAGCTCAGGTGGTCCTGGGGGGCACCACAGCCATGGAGGGAAGCACTGGGCCTCTGTGCAGCTCAGGCAGGCAGGCAGGTTCTGGGCAGGGAGGGGTGCAAATCAGGCTTGCCGCTTTTCTTGGGTGGTGCCTGCTTTCCCAGGCTGCTGCCAGGCTGCCTGCAGGGCTTCCTGCAGAGCCGTGCAGCTGCACAGAGCCCAGTGCTTTGCTCCACAGCTATAGGAGCAGCAAACTAAAATTCCTCAAATGAGTTTTAGTTTGCTTCACCCCAAGTCATTTAAGGCACATTACACTGCCGAATTTTCTACAGCGGCTGGAATTAATGTACAATACACCGCCAAGGTGTGCAAACACCATTAAAGCAGTGCAAAAGCATTTAGCCTGCTTTAAAGTGTCGTGCACACACACATCTCATTTTGTCTACACATAGCCTAACTTTCTTGGTAACTATGTAGATGAATTACTCTTCCATTGCAAAAGACAATTCTAAACTGCCCTTTTGGTACTCAGAGAACTTTGGGCTCTGATTTGAAAACTGTTGATCTATCTTTTTCATTAGTGCTAAATTCACTAAAAATAAATAATAGATTGTAAGCCAATACTTTTTGAAAGGCTGTTTCTTACTCAAGTTGATACAGCAATTATGGGCTGAAAGTCCTGTGTGATCCAATAAGCTATTACCTACACATTCAACAACAAATGCTGAATTTGGAAGGCAGGTATTTGTCACTTCAGTCCAAACTCCCTGAAGGCACCATTTTTTTTCTACATCATGAATCAGAGCATCCCATAATGGCTACAGGGAAAGGTCAGAAGGGAGAAGGGGCCAGAAGATGTGAATTCATGAAAGCTCTCAATAACTTTCCTTGGTTCCTAAACAAGAGTATCTTCACTTTTCTTTCTGTCTCTGAGACAAAAAAGTTACTGAAGTACAGAAGTATATTAGGAATAAAAACAGGTTCATTTTAACATAAATTAGGAAAATAAAGAGAGGGTATTCAAAAGTTAGAAACAGAAATGAGTTGGGGCTGACCATGGTTAGGAACACCACCATCTGAATAATGGTGACTGGAAGTGTAATGAGTCCAGAAATGATTAATGGAATACATACATTAGACACCAATCTTCTCTCTGTGTAATAGAGGAATATGCTGAGTACCATATTCTTCTATAACAGCCCTTCTGATGGAAGCAGGGCTGTGTACAAGCCTAAGTAACAACAGAAGCTACTAGCAGAGGTGGCATAACATGTCAGATGTCAGTTGGAATATCCTAATTCATATCAAAGCCATTTTACAGTGGTTTTGTGTACATATTACATATAATTACCTAAAATGTTAAATTATTTAAATTGCAAAATAAAGGTGAAAAATCCCAGATATAAGGTTGCATGAGTAATTATGACCCTTGTACTTCCCTTCAGTGCACTGAATAAGGAGAGGCAAAGTATCATAATGCACATGCACAAGAGAGACAAAATTAATGTTGAAGGAAAGCTGGTATTTCCAAACTTTTGGGTGCTTGATATTGAAATGCAAATTTTGATCTTTTAACATAATTTTCTGTATGCGTATGGATTTTCTCAAGATTTTTTAAAGGTAAAACATTATTATGTACAAGCAACACCCATCGCCCTTTAGCACTGCAGGACAAGCATGAGCCACAGGACTAACTACATTAATGTTGCTTTTACTCCAAGGGAGGGAATCGGGTGATGTTGAGATGGGCTGCTGCTGGCACCAAGTAATGAATTCATGAGAGTGTTCAGAGAGACCTCTGCCTATCCTATGTCTCCTCCCAGATTTCCCATTTGCCAGCTCTTGGGTATTCCCAATGCAGTGTGTTGTTGACACTAAAGGCCCAAACGTAGAGTGTGCACAATCTGTTCAGTCATTAGTTAGTAGACTAGCTGCATTTTCCTCAGTAATACAAGCAATGGAAGGAAATGGCAATTTTCAATCATTTATATTGAAGCAAATTCTGAAAGGAATTTCATGGGGCAGAGCAAAGGCACTTCCCTTACCTAAAATTTTTCCACAATTGAATTTCAAAGGCCTGTGACTATAACCAGAGGTGTCAGAGTTTATAAAAAATGGAGTTGAATCAATCTTTAATATTGGAAAGCACTAGGCGACCTACATGTAAGAATCACTAATACCGTACGCAGAGGGAATGCCTGGGTGCTTAATACTTTAGGGAATTATGCCACTTATTCAGGAGTATAAGGACTTTGTTATGAGTTACTTTTAGATGGCTCCTGGAGCTCTTAACCCCTGGACTGTGTGCACATTAACACCTTTAAGTGGCCTGAAACATTGGTTGTGTGGCTTAAAGTTATGCCACTCCAGGGAAGGATTATCTCTGATCTGCACAACCTAGCTCTTGTTCCATTGATGTGTGGCCACCCCTCACAGATGTGCCACCCAAACTGAAGTCCTCCAGTATCCCAGGATACAGTGGTCCCATCCCCTCTCCCCTGTTCCATGTGGATACTGTACCGTGACCCCCCCCATCTGCCCAGATCAATCTGCCATGGCACGGGAGCTGTGTGACAGCGCTGATCCCTCTCTCTTTCGCCCTCTTTCCCTGCCACTATCTTTATCACCAGCTGAAAGGTGACTGCAGCACCTCCCATTTTGTCTGCCAGACTTCCCACAGCCCCCGCCATCCCCAGCTCCCATAAAAGTTCCTATCCACCCAGCATGCTCCACAGCCCTTCCTCTCCCTCCATGCTGACCCAGTCTTCTTCTAGCTGGAGATTCTGAGCCACACAGCCCAGAGGTTTGAATGAGAGGTCATCCTATCCACAAACACATGCAAACACCTGGTGACTGCTGATCCTACCTCTCCGTACCCTTTCCAACCCCACCTGCCCCCCTTATTCTGCTGAGTGACACCAGCTCTGATCAAGGACAGGGTGGGAGGCTATTTTTACTCAAGTTTTCCCTCTAAACTGGCAGTCTTGGAAAGCATCAGGAATATCCAGCCTGGTTAGGAGAGCTGAGGCACCTGGCCAAAGCAGGCAGCACTGAAGATTCATTACAGTGAGCCAGGTTCAGGAGAGCTCCGCATGCCCCCCAAGCTGCAGTTTGCTAAGAAGAGGAAAATATGACCCCTCTCTTCACCCCTGGAGGTAGGTAGGACTGTGTGAGTGTAAGTATGAGTGTGTGAGAAAGATAAGGAGGTCTAGATTCATGCTAGCTGATGGAAACAAAGCAGCCTTAATTTTGTCCACCTACAGCTGCTAGTCCTTCCTGGCGGTGGCAGCATGGATCCACCAGCAGCAACCACACCCCAGAGCAGTGGCTTCCTTGGCAGCAGACTGCTCCCCATGTCCCTGCAGGGAGCAGGGTACTCCTAGAGCCACAGGGCTGGAGCTCTTCACCTAGCGGGAGAGGTAAGGAGCAAGCCACAGCCTTAGAAGCACAGCGAATCATAGAAGTAGGGCTCACCAAGCCACAAGTGGCAAGTCACAGCTGTGCAGATGGGGAAAAGTCAGAGGAAGTTTCTATACTAAAGATGTGACTGCTCCAAACTCCAAGCTATCACTAAGCCAAACAATATTTGTGCAGCTCGAAGTACAACCTGCAACAAGGCCCTAAGTTTTGGGGGGGGGGGTTTAAATCTTGACTACTCAAATGTAAACATATATGCTCCACTGTCTTCAGGTCATACCTAAAATACCATTCAGTTTTTATTTTATAAAACCCTCAGGTATTTTTCTTCCCAACACTTAGTAGGAAAGTAGATTAAATACAGCTTTCAAGAATGGTCTCCTTTTTATGCCAGTTTAAAGTAGTGTCATTTTTTGTATTAAGCTGCACCTTTTGCTTCTCTCCGGTCCCATCCCTTCTAAGTCAAACCACATTCTACTTACCATGTGTAATATTCCAGTCTAGAGAAGTCCTTTTTCAAGACTTTAAGATACACATTATTACAGTGACTGGTAGCCTAGGGCAGAGAGTATTTGCAGAAGAGAAGAAATTATGTGGTTCTGCTGACAGAATGAAAGTAGAGATCTTGAATTTACACAGCAGTTTGTGCCCACAGGCAAAGTGCATGGTTGTCTTCAATTCTTTTCATTATTTGGAGCTACAAATAATCAAATATTTTTCCTATGCTGTTATTGAGCCTAGATAGTTCTACACAACCCTATGTGACTAATTCTGGAACTGCACTTCAGCAGTTTTACTTCCAGTGAAATAGGTAAAAAATAGCTGTAATTATGTGGTACTGAATAACTTAACAGTAAGATACTTCCCTTGCCCAGAGCCCAAGAGTCAAATACTTTGAGGTCAGAATACCAGGGACTGTTTGAGAGATGTTGAAATCTCTCAATCACTAGAAAATTGGGGGTTATTGAATGACTAAAGGATGGGATTATTTGGCTTTTCCTTGATTTTCCAGATCATTTTAGATGGTTGAAATGAAAATGTTCTGAAAGTCCTTGTAACACTCCAAAGGGCTGAAACTTCATTTGAACTGCTTGATGCCTTTGCTGCTCAGCCTTAAATTGTTGCAGAATATAACTGGTTGGGAATGTTTTAATTAAATAGCTTTTTACTGGAAGATGTACTTCATGTATTTTAATCCTGCAGCCAAAATGGTTCTAAACATACTGGCACCTGACTTTCCTTTGGATTAAACCAGCAAGGCCAAGAGTGGGACACTGGTGTGTGGGCAAATCAGTGGGTGCATTGACATGAGATGCTACTGCACAGTTTTTACTGTGCATTTATTTAGTACTTGTATTAGTTAGTACTAAATAAATGCACAGAAACTGGAGTGACTGTGCAGTAGCACTGGCGAAAATCTTTTAGGTGACACTACTTGCACAATAGCCTAACAATAACGCACAGTAGCATATTAGCACTGTTGATGCTGTGACATGTTACTGTGCAATATTTTTTGGCTACTGAAAAGTCAGCGTCTCATGTCGATGCACCCACTGTCTCCATATATACTACACTATTTATGCCCCGGACACTCCAGCTTCACTTTATCTTTCAAGCAAGGATTTCATTTAGTGAGCTGATGTCTCACGTGGTGCAATTCTATTGTCTCATGAGACAGACAGATGCCTACTACTGGTTTCACTTAATTCTTTCTGAAACAACCAGGAAGAGTTAACATTCCAAGTGAAGCTTGACGACCAGGCAGCTTTCCAGATAGAGCCCTGCCTTGTTTCTGCCAGATCACTCAATGGCCTGTTTGGGGTTGTCTCGGGGCTCCATGGTTCAAGGGCACTCACAATTCCTTGGGTGTTCCAGTAGGATATAACTGGTAGGCCTTTATGAAATGGCTAATATTTGCTTTGGATTCAGATTCAGCCAATTTGGGGCATAGTGATTGCATTAGGGGATTCAAATCACTGTCCAGAATCCATTTGGCCAAATCTGATTTGGGGATTCAGCCACCGCCGAATCGGCTGAATCTCCAAATCGGCCCCATCTCCTGCCCACTCTCCCAGCCCCGTCAATGGTTGCCCCCCTGGCCTTAGCTCTCGGCTCTTTGAAAAAAAAAGCCTGGCACTCACTAGCTGCTGCCAGGTGTGGGGGTGATCCCCACTGCCCCACACTGCCCCACACTGTGTGGGGGGGCTCTGTCATGAGCCCCCACCCCCCACCTACTCTCCTGGCTCCAGCTCCCAGCTTTTTAAAAAATAAAAATAAAAACCCCCACTCACTGGCTGCTGCCAGGTGGGGGGCAATCCCCACCGTCTCCTGCTTCCCCACGCTGCATGAGGGGTTCTGCCACAAGTGCCCCAACCACTGCCTGTCTCCCAGCTCCCCTCTTTATTGGCTGCACTGCCTGCCCCACGTCCTGGCACTTAAAAAAAAAAAAAGCCACACATTCACTGGCTGCTGACAGGTGTGTGTGTGTGGGGGGGATGATCCCCACTGCCCCCCCCGCTCCCCCCACTGCATAGGGGGGCTCTGACATCATCCCCCAGAAGCCCCAAGGCTGCTGCAAGCTGCCAGTGAGCGTGGGCCTTTTTATTTATTTTTTTTTAAGAGCTGGGAGCTGGAGCAAGCAGGGCAGCCATGGGGTGAGGGGGGCTGGGAGAGAGGGCGGGGGTCAAGAGGTTCATGGCAGAGCCCCCCATGCAGCATGGGGCAGTGGGGGGAAGTGGGAATTGCCCCCCCTGCCCAGCAGCAGCCAGTGAGTGGGGGCTTTAAAGAACCAGGAGCTGGGGCCAGGTGGGGCAACAATGGGGAGCCACTCAGAGGGGCTGGGGGAGCAGGCAGGTGATGGGGGCTGGCAGGAGTCCTTTCATAGTCCACTTTCTCCTCCTTTAGCCTCTCCTCCCCTACCTCCTACTTACCAGCATGGTGTTCGGGTCCAGCTCCCTGCAGCAGCAAGCTGGGACTGCCTGAATCTCCAAAGATGTCCAAACCTTTTGTGAATTTATTTAGAGAGCTTTGAATTGATTTGGACCTTTTAACCGGTCTCCTGATTTGATTCAGATTCAGAGATTTGCCCGCCGAATCTCTTCCAAATCAAATCAGCACCCAAAGCTTTGCACTGCCCTAATAACTGGGGAAGAGCTGGCTTGTTCTCCAATTATATCCTACTGGAACAATGTGGCAATTAAAGAACACAAACTTAGGGAAGGAAATTTCTTATCCATAGATACTTTCTTCCTACAGACTATGAGGAGTGGTTGGAACACACTACCTAGAGACGCTGTGAAATCACCCCTGGAAATTTTCAAGAGCAGGTTGGATAGACACTTTGTTGGCATGGTTCAGTCAGGGATAATCCTATCTTGAGCAAAGGGCTGGACAAGATAATCTCATGTGATCCCTTGCAGCCCTACTTTCCTATGATTCTATGTGCCAGTTAGAAAGTGAGGCCTTTTTTTTAAAAAAAAGCTGACATTTTCCATGGACAGTTATATGCATGCTCTGCCATTATGCAGAGCCCTATTTAAGAGCTCTTTCCTGACTGCCATGGCCAGGTAGGCATTAGCATGCCCTCTTTTGTTTACATACTGGAGGAAGAATGGGTTTGAGGCACAGAGCTCTTCTTACTCATGTGATACAAATACAAACCATAGCACTCAAACTTCTTCATGTGCCTCAGGGGCATAGCAAAAGACAGGAAAAAGCACTAGGGTAGAGACTTCTGGCGACAACAACAACAAAGAAAATTAGTTGGAATTAGCCTAAAGGGGTTCTTCAAATGTAGGGGAAAGAAGGCATAGTGCTAGAAAAGAAAGTGGTCCAAAGACTCAGCAGTTCCATTAGAATTACTAGACCTTCCCATGGCAAGGATAAAAAGCAGGCAGGAGGAAGGTGATTATATACATGGGCAACTGGTGCTACCTTAGTCGGGAGGCCACATGCCCCCCCGTGACCAGTCTCACTGCCCAGGGGGGGTCCCCCCGCAGGCGATCTCTCCTGGATGGAGTTCCCCGCTTCTGGAAGCAGCTGCAGTGATTGGCTGGTGCTTGCAGAGGGGGCACCAGCATTCCCACCTGCCCCCCCTGTTCATCACCTAAGCGGCAAGTGTGGCCAATCAGGGGGTGCACCAGCATTCTCAGGGGGTGCATATGCACCCCCGTGCACCCCCTATGCATTGCCACTGAAGATATACACACACACATATTTGTCCGAGCTTTTGAAAAGGTTTGGGTTCATCTGCATCCAGAAAGGGCCAAAGGCCAAACCAATGACTGGAGTTGGTGCTAACAATCTTATCCTAAAAATACTGAGCAGTGCTTTTGGTGAGGGAAGTACAGCATAACTTTTTGGGGGCTCAGTTCAAGTCCTGTTCATTCCTATTAACTGTGGTTTCTAAGAATAACAATTTACACTTACCTATCACTTTCCATCTGTGGATCTCAAAACACTTTGAAAAGTATCATTAATCCCATTTTATTCAAAGGGAAGCAGGAATAGAGTTTAAATGAGTTGCTCCATAACACACTGAGTTGAGGGCAGAGCCAGGAATAGCACTCATGTCTCTTGACTCCAAGTCTTATGCTTGATTTATTGAGCTGTTTCTCTTTGGGTTTAATTTTTTGTAGCATTAACCATATTTCTTGTAAGTGCTAATTACTGACTAAGAGACTATTTACATTTAAACAACATTTATAAAAAAAAATAAAATAAAAGCCAGAAAGGGCGGTGGCATGAATTATCTTCTGCTGTTGCTAAGGGATTCAGCATTTAATATCTCAATTATTTCATACAGAGTCTCAGCAGTGCTGATCTTCTTAGACAAGGGAGCCTGTTTGGTCCTGTCTGAATAAGTACTGCAAGTTTCTGGACAGTCACTTAATGACTTACAGGCAGGAATCTTATCAAACCTCATCACCGTCTTAAAACCACATTTTTGAAAAACAGTTACTTCAACTTCACAAGTCTACTAAATGACAATAACCAAAAGCTTTTAAAAGCCAAGCTTTATTGCACTAGCTATTTTTTGATCTAGCCTGTGCACACAGAGCATTCATCACTGAAGAACAGCAGAAAATACAATGCTGAAGTACAATCTAGTAAGAAAGCATATCATTTTTGTTAAGTTTTACTTTAATTTGACCACATGCCAGATTTATGTCGCAATTACCACAGCTGTAGGTGAGGGAATAGAAACATTTTATGACCAATTCAGAGAGTGATTGACAAACAGCTAGAAACAATTTAGTCATAGTTATCTGAAACCATAGCCTTTGGTTCTCAACACATTGCTGGAAGTTGATTTATTTATCTGTCCCAAGTGTTACTTGCCATTATCTATTTTGTTTTGCATTGAGGTCATGATTCTACCCCTTGGTATATCTGAGCAATTAAAGAAAATCAACAACAGCCCTCAAAAATACAATGTGCAGGTTCGAGTTCTTGTTTTCATTTTTCATTAACTCCCTGGGAATTAAACATCCATGTCAACTGCTCCTTTGAACAGACCTATCAATACCTATTATTAAAGTGTTTCTACAATAAATAATTCTGTTTACATTGAAGGATTCATAGACTGTAAGGCTGGAAGGGACCTCAGAAGATAAATGTGTCCAGCCCCCTGCACTAGGCAGGAAAAATGACAGGTGGTGTCAGGTGATTCCAGCAAGATGACTGTCCCCTCTTGAAGATTTCCAGGGTAGGCAATTGCACCACCTCTGGAGGGAGCTTATTCCACAGTCTGGACACCTGCTGTGAAGAAGTTTTTTCTAACGTTAAGCCTGAAACGGTCTTCCAGAAGTTTATAGCCATTACTCCTGCTTTTTCCCAAGGGTGCCCTGGTGAATAGTTGCTCACCTAGCCCCCCACGTACTTCCCTGATGTAGCTGTAAGCTGCTATTAGGTCCCCTCTCAGCTTTCTCTTTTTCAGGCTAAAGAGTCCCAGGTCCCTCAGCCTTTCCTTGTATGGCTTGCCATACAAGTCTCTGATCATACACATGGCCCTTCTTTGGACTTTCTCAAATTTTACCATGTCCTTGTTAAAGTGTGGTGCCCGGAACTGGACGCAGTGCTCCAGATGGGGTCTAACAGTGCCAAGTAGAGTGGAAGAATCACCTCCTTGGTTTTGTTGGAGATGCATTGATTGATGCATGCCAGAGTATCATTTGCACTGTTGGTAAATAGGGGTGTGCGAAGCGGGTCCTATTCAATTCAGATTTGGATTTGGCCCAAATCAGGGACAGTGATTCAATTCATTGATTCGGATCACTGCCCCTGATTCAATTCAGCTGAATCCGAATCTCAAGATTCGATACTGATTTAGAGAATCAGTGATTCAGACACAGACATAGCTTTAAAGTTTTTTCTACATACCTTGAGGTAGCAGGCATGGCTCATGATTGCTGCCATGCTGGGGCACATAAAGTATCCCACAGGAATGCAGGGGGCCCTCCACGTGTTCAGTAGAGATCAGGAGGTGCTACTTCACTATCAGGGCAGCTAGGATCTGGAACCAACTTTCAAGTGAAGTGGTGCTGGCTTCTACCTGGGGGGTCTTTAAGACAAGGCTAGACAATCACCTTGGTGGGGTCATTTGACCCCAGTACTCTTTCCTGCCATGGCAGGGGGTGGGACTTGATGATCTGCTCAGGTCCCTTCCAACGTTACTAACTAACTATGAAACTATGAAACTATGAATTACCCCCAGGTCTCTTTCATTCATAGTGCTGGTCAGGTTGGCATTGCCAAGCCTGTAGGTGTGCAGGGGGTTGTTCATCCTCAGGTGGTGCACTTTCCATTTCTTGACATTGAACTTCATCTGGTTCTGATTTTCCCAACTTGCTAGCCTGTCTAGATCCGCCTGTATCTGTAGATTATCTTTAAGCGTGACAACACTTCCCCATAACTTGGTGTCACCTGCGAACTTGGCCAGTGAACTCTTCACCCCCATATCCAAATCATTGATAAAGATCATAGAATCATAGAATCATAGAATCAATGAGTCAGAAGGGACCTAGACAGATCATCTAGTCCGACCTCCTGCCATGGGCAGGAAGGAGCACTGGGGATGGCAGGGGTCATAAGACCCCAGCCAGGTGCCTATCCAGTCTCCTCTTGAAGATTTCCAGGGAAGGTGAGAGCACCACCTCTCTGGGAAGCCTATTCCAGGCTCTGGCCACCCTTACAGTGAAGTAGTTCTTCCTAATATCTAAC
>NW_017729006.1:1413864-1441651 GCF_001723915.1 Gavialis gangeticus
AGGCTCTGGCCACCCTTGCAGTGAAGTAGTTCTTCCTAATATGTAACCTAAACCTATCCTCCCTCAGCTTGTGACCATTGTTCCTGGTGACTCCAAGGGGGCCCTGGTGAACAGACTTTCCCTGAGTCCCTGCTGGTGGCCCCTGATAAGGTTGTAGGTAGCCACAAGGTCCCCCCTCAGTCTCCTCTTGCGGAGACTGAAGAGATTCAGGTCCCTCAGCCTCTTCTCATAGGGCTGGCCATAGAGGCCCCCAACCATATGAGTGGCCCTCCTCTGGACCCTCTCCAGGTTCTCCACATCCTTCTTGAAGTTGTTGAAAAGTACTGGGCCAAGCACCGACCTCTGTGGGACACGGCTGCTCACTTCTCTCCAGGACGACACAGATCCGCTCATTAGAACTTTCTGGGCCCTACCCTGCAGGCAGCTCCGTACTCACCTACCTATCTCACAGTTAAGTCCATATCTTACAATTTTCTGATGAGAACATCTTGGGATACCAGATCAAAGACTTTTTGGAAGTCAAGGTATACAATCCACCACTTCTCTCTTATCCACGTGGCAAGTTACCTGATCATAAAAGGAGATGAGGTTGGTAAGACAAGACCTGCACACAATGAAGCTATGCTGGCTGTCATTCAGAATCCTATCTTCTGCAAGCCTATCGTACATACACTCCTTAATGAATTTTTCCAGGATTTTTCCTTGGATAGAAATTAGGCTAATTGGCCTATAGTTACCTGGGTCTTCCCTCCTCCCCTTCTTGAAGATGGGCACAACATTGGCCCCCTTCCAGTCCTCAGGGACCTCTCTGGAGTGTCACAAGTTTTGGACCAGTTTCACTAGGGACTCCGCAATGACATCGGCCAGCTCCTTCAGCAGCCTCGGATGGAGTTTATATGGTCCTGCTGACTGATATGTGTCTGTAGCAGCATTAAAATGGACCCACCTGAAGGAATAGGAAGGGTTGCCCTGCAGAGGGACAGAGTGTCAGAGTTTGTGCCAGTAGGGACACCGTTTGCCCTGAGGGTAAGTGAAGCTGTTTTGGAGGCGGCCCTCTTTGAAGTGGGAGGAGTAATGTAAGCCCAGCAGGGTTTGAATGAGAGACATTACCAAAAGCCTGGGAAGAGTCCTGGCTTGGGATTGGCTGAGAGGCTTGTTTAAAAGAGGAGAGCAGTTTTCCTGGGGAGGAGAACAAAAGGGAGAGCGAAGGGTGAAAGTTGGGATGCAGACCAGGAAAAGGATTTCATTACAGCCGCCCCACCAAGAGCCCCTGGCAGAGCCCTGCAGAAGTAGCAGCTAGAGGCAGCACCGAGAGTGCTGCACAGTGTCCGTTCTCCCTCTGTTCCCCCTTGGAGCCCTGTAGGGCAGGCACAAGAGAGGAGCTGCCTGTGAGGAGACTCTGAGCCTGGGAAGACCCTCCTACAAGCCTCTGTGTGGCTGGGTGAGCACAGGAGGGGAGGGGACTCAGGACCCAGGGGAGACTGCTTGAGACTGCACTGGTTTTTCCCCCATGAGTGAGAAGGCACCATGGAGGGGCAGGCTCAGTATGCCAGAGGGAGCACTGGGCTAGAGGGACAGGGACTGCTCCAACTCACCAGAATCCCTGGGGCAGGGCCCAGGGAAGGGCTGCATATGCTGGGTGGTGTGAGGCTGTGCTGGGCAGGGGAAACTGTTACAACCTTCAGCCCAGGCACCACTCCAAGCTGTGCCAGGGATGGGGGTCTGGGCAGGAATAAGCTCTCTTGTACAGATTGCAGGAAAGGAGCCACCGCCTGCTGTACTGAGACTCCTGGAGCTCATGATAGGGATGCCAGCAGCAGGGACATGTGCCCTGTGCCAGGGAGACAGGGTCCTCAGTACACAGTATACAAGTTATAGGCTTTGTAAATCAGTTCTTGATGGTTTATTAGTGGGAGTATCAATGTATTTATTTATTGGTTCCTTATTTATTGTGGGTAATTTGTGTACCTTCCCCATGTGTAACGTGTATCCAAGAAGCATTAACCCATAAGCCACTATCGCCAGGTCATGCGGTGTAACATTTGTTTTATTACATTGATTACATGTTAGCTTGTAAATAATTAAATCCTGTAAATAGTTTTATAACCATCTGCAAGCTTGTTTGATTGAAAGGGGAGGCTGTCCATTCAGGGACCCAGCAGCAGCTACCAAGGGAGCTGAGCAGGTCCACCAGCTACTGGGTACCCTAGGATCCCACTATTCAGGTGAGGGCATGGGTAGCATTGTGCCAAGGGTTACATGTCTAATTTCTTTAATTGAGCACATACCAGTTCTATGGATACAATAGGAAGGCAGTCATTTCTGCCCTGCTCATTTTGTACCCTATCCAGCATGACTTTCCCTGTGGCCTGTTGAAATACTGAGGCAAACTAGCCATTCAGGAGTTCAGTTTTCTCTTGAGTGTTGGTACCCAGCTGTGCCCCACACTCCCATTTGCTTTCTTCTTGTTCCCTATCTACCTAAAGAAGGACTTTTTGTTGTCCTTGATTCCCATTGCTGGGATCTCTGAGATCCCTTCTTCTTTGAGTCAGAGATTGACATTTACATATCCATTTCTAGGAACCATAACTGCTGAAGGGAGACAAGTTTCATCCATATTGTCTTGCTGCCCTACTGTTTATCCAATATTTACAGTTCTAGCTACCTCTCTATTCCCTAGGGTTTTTTTATATATAGATTCTTCAGTTATAATGGCATTATCACCTCTTTTTGTCAAAATTAAGACTCAAAAAGGCAATTATACATGCATGTGAGTTTCAAAAGCTAGCCTCCTATATGGCCAACAGGGCTGAGAGAATACTTGCCTTAAACTATACAATCCTAATGAGAAGTAATTATGCTGAACTAAATTGAATTAAGCCACAAGGGACTACTACGTGAGCTCCATCTATCCTTAGAACATATACTTTTCTAGGACAAGTAGCAATCTCCAGAGGTAGCTTTAAGATTAGAATGATCCCTCTGATGGTTAACCTTCAGGGTTACCCGCAACCAATTTATTCTTCATGTTCACCCTCATGAGCAACAATGAGTAGGAGGCTGATGATATCTTTTTTCAGCCCTATTTTCCTATGACCTTATGAACTGACGAATCAGGTTTCCAGGACAACTCACCAGAAAAGTACCCCTACCATTTTACACAATGGCATACTACCTTTGCATCTGTATTTCATGATTATTCTGATATAAAAAGCAGTGTCAGAGACTCACAGCTGGTGTAAGTGGACAGGGACAGTATTTCTGGTAACCCAGAGCTGGATCTATTTATGCTAGGGATGAAATTGGCCCTTGGAATGTAATTGCTTTCTTTTTTTCCCCCCCTGGAGGATCTGAGTGCCTAAAAGATAACTAAAACCAGCTCTGTTTATCACTCTCTCACAGTATAAGACATTTTTACAAAAAAACTAATGCTGTAAACAAAAAAAAATATTATTCAACCACAGAAAAGTAAAAGATAATACCTTTGCAGAGACAAACAGTTTAACAACCTAACCCTTTTCCTGCATACTTTTCTCCAGAATCTACAAATACTGAGTGATTAACAGCAGAGACAAAACAAACAGTTAACTATTATCTTAAGAGTCTCTTCTGTGATCTAAAAAACACATATCACACATATTTTAGTGTGTGCCCCATTTAATCTGAAACTCTTACTTAAGGGAATTTCTATATGTTCTACTAACAAGCCAAAATGAGTCCTTTTATTTGGGCATGTTAGTTGGGGAAATGACCCCCCACAAAAAAACCCTAAAAACCACCTAGCCCCCAAACAGAAAACCAATATAGCTTTTCTGCATGAAAACTAATTCTCCTGTTGTAGATAACCTCTTTTGAGAAGAGTATTGGCATATAATGCTACAACCATATCATGGCATACCAAACATTGCTAAACATCAATCTCTTAAATGAGTTGAAACTCAAAAAAGAATCCTATAAAAAGTGGAAACTTAGTGATAGTACTAAGAAAGAATATAAGGGCATATCATATGGACATGCGAGAAGAAAATTAGGAAGGCCAAGGCATGAACTGAGATGCATCTGGCAAGGGACATAAAAAGATATAAAAGGCAATAAAAGGAGATTTTGCAAGTATGTCAAAAATAAGAGGAAGACCAGAGAAACCATCGGTCCCTTACAGAATGAAGAAGGCAAGCTAGTGACTGTTGATGCAAAGAAAGCTGAAGTATTTAATGTTCTTTTTTTACTGCAGTCTTCACAAATATCAGATAACAAGTGCAGTTGGCAACAGGGAGAGGGGAGGAGACACACAGCTTTGAGTAATAAAAGAATAGGTTAGAGATTACTTAGAAAAGTTAGATGCTTTCAAATTGGTAGGGACAGATGGGATGCTCCCTACAGTACTGAAAAAATAGGCTGAGGTAATTTCAGTCATTGGCTATTCTCTTTGAGAACTCATGGAGATTGAGTGAGATCTCGGATGACTGGAAAAGGGCAAATATAGTGCCCATGTTTAAGGGGAGAATGAGGATCTGAGGAACTACAGCCCAGTCAGCCCGACTTTGCTACCTGAAAAGCTCATGAAGCAAGAAATCTTATGAAGACACTATAGAAGAAAAAAGTGATCAGGAACAGCCAACATAGATTTACTAAAAGTAAGTCATGTCTAATCACCTAGATTTCCTTCCATGATAAGGTGACAGGCTCTGTGGATGGGCAGGGGGCAGTGGATGTGATATACTTTGACAGTAACAAGGCTTTTGACACTCTCTCTCATGACATTTTCATTAACAAGTTAAGGAAATACAGACTAGATGAAAATACTGCAATGTGGATAAATAACTTGTTGGATCTTTATACACAACAAGTAGTCATCAATGACTCAATGCTTAATTGGGATGGGGCATTGAGTGGGGTTCCCCAAAAGTCTGTCCTGGGTCGGGTATTGTTTAATGCCTTCATTAATAATTTTAATGATGGGATAAAGTGCACAATTAGCCAATTTGTGTATGACATCAAGCTGGGAGGAGTTGCAGATGCTCCAGAGGGTATAGCTAGGTTCCATAATGACCAGGATAAACATGAGAAATTGTCCTCAATCTCTATAAAAATGAGATTCAACAAGGACAAGTGCAAAGTCCCTCACTTGAGACAGAATAATTGCATGCATAGATACAGACTGGGGAATGGCTGTCTAGGCTCCAGTACTGCAGAGAAGAACCTGAGGGTTACCGCAGACCATAAACTGAATATGAGTCAGTAATGTCTTGTTGCCATAAAGGCCAACAGTATACTCTGTTGTAACAACAGGACTGTCACTTGCAAATCTAGGGAAGAGATTCTTCTGTACTTGTTGGGCCCCACCTGGAGTACTGTGTCCAGTTTTGGGCCACACACTTCAAGAAGGATGTAGAAAGTTTCCAGCTACAGAGCAATAAAAATGATTAGGGGCCTGGGAGGCATGACTTATGAAGAAAGGTTGAAAGAGCTAAAATTATTTAGTCTGGAGAAGGAGATACAGAGTGGAGAATGTGATAACAGTCTTCAAATACATGAAGGATGATTACAGAGAGGATGGAGATTGTCCTTCATCCGTGGCTGCAGAGGACAGGACTAGAAGAAATGCTCTCAAGCTGTATCAGAGGAAATTTAGGTTGGAGATTAAGAGGAACTGTCTGGCTGTGAGGGTGGTCAGGCATTGCAACAAGCCACTTAGAGAAACTGGAATCTCCATCCTTGGAAGTTTGCAAGAGCAGGTTAAATGAACACTTGGTTGTGATGGTTTAATCAGAGATGATCCTGCCTTGAGCAGGGGGCTGATGATGTCTTTTTCAGCCCTATTTTTCTATTACCTTATGAACTGACCAATCATTATAGAAGCAAAGGAATGATGATGATGATATAATGACTACAATATGTATTAAGATATATATGCACACTGAAAGATGTTGCTTTACAACAGAGTAACTTCTAAAGATATGTATTGGCCATGAGACAAGTAGCAAATAACTGTATCATACTATTTTTCGTCATACTTGGGCAACAAAAACTCAGTGGTGTTCAAATGCACTTGCAAAGAAAACTTGATTCTCCACTGCAGTTCTATTAAAATTCAACTTTCACATAATACAACAAAAACATTTCTAGTGTTTCACATCAAAGGCTGGATCTTCAGCTGGTGTATATAACATAGCTGTATGAAGTCAGTACAGATAAATCAGTTTACATCAGGTGAAGAGTAGCCCCAAGATACCAGTCTGTGAAGACTGGCCTTATTTTATCGGTTGTGTATACTACAGATTAATTATCCAGCCATTTTACATGGTTACTGATTGACAACTCACACAGCACTCTCAAAGAGAGGGATATCTAAGAAAATATTGAAGAGTTAGCACTCTAATTCTTATAGGAGGCAATATTACTCAAAAAGGAAAAGGAAGAACTATACATTTTTATTTTTAAAAAGTCACACTGTAATTGCAAAATGATCATTGATAAATAGGAGAGCAAAGTACCCACTGACATTTCAGCTTGCTGCTTTTTCAAAGCCTTACCTGCTTTAGACTCTAATTATAAGCATCATTATTCACTTCTTTTCTTCTGAGATTGCTTTTGAGCTGGACCCTTATCTGATTTTAAGTGTATATCCTACACTTAAAAAAGGAATAATTCAGCAATAAACACTAGTGAATGACCCTGAAACTAAGGTTTATTCATTTTTATGAAATGTTGTCATGTAGCACACCTGAAGACTTCTAATTAGGATGCTGAATTAGCAGTCAAATGGCATTGTTTGTTCTTTGAAATAATAGGGTCCACATTTATTTAAATGATTAATGATGCATATTTATCAAGAACTGGTTTTCTGTAGCAAACTACCAGCCTGGGAAATAAAACCAGAAATTAAATGAGCTCTTTGGAGATGTGACTGGTTTTTTTTTCCATATTATACATTTTAATGTTGCTAAAATGAAAGCCAGCTTATTTTTTGGCTCCACCAAACACCAGCACTTAAAAACAAGCACATCTGAACTTCAGCTGATGTTATATAATGCATTGCCAAATGCATGCAAGATGTGGATCAAGACATAACTATTTTTTTCTCTCTCCTTTTTACAGCTGCTTTTCTTTGCAGAAAAGATTGTAGCCCTTTCCACCTTGCAACAGCAGCTGCATCTCAGTTTCCCTCTCTCAGAAAAGTGGTTTGACCCTATAGGCAGATTTCAAGACTTATGTCTTCAAGATAGATAAAAATTCAGGTCTTCAACTGCTTTCTTTCACCATATTATAGCCCTTCCCTGAGGATGTGTACCTCTTCTCTTTTCTCTAGAAGAGGATGAGAGCATCCTCACTTAGCTCATCAGTGTTCGCGGGAACTCATACTTGCCTCTTTCAAAATCTTCAGTCTTTGGGTCCTCAGCAATGATGATGCAGGCACCATGTCAGAACCATAACTTTCTATATTTCTTCTGTCTCTGAAGCTTCTGTCCCCCCCACAAAAACAACCCTTTTTCTTTTAAATATAAACATCAGTACTATTGCCAACTGTCATGATTTTATGATATGTCTTGTGATACTGGATTTTTATCTGAAAGCTTGTGCTCCTCAGATCAATAGGAGTTGGATGACAACCACAATTTTCATTGAGAAATAGAGTAAGTTTCTAGGCCTTATTATGGTTGGGAAGAGGAGATTGTAAGAACAAAGTGAATGGTTCCTGAGGACTCAAAAACCAGGAGAACCCAACAATTATTGATTTGAAATCACTGGCATTATTTTTTTTAAATAAAGAAAACAACTTAATGATTTTGATAGTGGAGGCAGGGGAAGGATGGGGGAAGACTATCACAATTTTTAAACAGCTGGTATCACCAGTACTGAACTCTCTCTTCTTCTCCTGAACCAATCCATTGACTACATTTTATGTCTTTTGCTGACCTTCTCAGCAACTTTTCAAAAGCCTCCTCACAGGTTAACTTAAGATGCTGAACTGAAGGATTTCTACTATCTTCCTAGGTCCTCTTGAACACAATAGAAAGACTTGCAACAAACCTTACTCCACTCCTTACTTCATTCTTTCAGAGCTGCAGGAAGGCCTGCTTATATCCCTTGAGACATCTTTCCATAATTTCTTGTTGGCATCAGTTCATATGAAATGCAGCTGTCTCATTACATACTTGAATGCTAAATAGCAATTTAGGATAGAAAATGAAGAATAGCATAGCTATTTGAAATTGGATTGGAAATTGAAATGGTGAATTTATCTGTTGCAGAATAAAGTTACCCAGAATGGAATTTCAGAAAGACCTTGAAAAAGTCCTCCTTTTTCAGGCTAAATGCAGGCCACATTCATCTAAAATACATGATAGCAAAACTTCAACTCAGTTTAGGCAAAGTTTTGAGAGAACTTTTGATGAATGTGACACATTTGGGAAGAAATTTAATACTGATTCATGTTAAACTCAAGGAAAATAGCTATTCAAGCACAACAATGATGACAACAACAAAAATATTTATAGGAGAACCCTATTGGGTAAAATCATCAGGATTTAAGACTATTAAACCACAGTACTTTCAACACTGTTCTTATGAAATACATTATGTGATGTTTAATCGGAGCCAGCCTTATGGGTGGGCGACTGTCTAGGGCACTGTGCTCAGGGGGATACCCAACACCTGTCAACCTGCCCCACCCCAGCTAATCCTCTCCCCAGATGGGAGAAGTGGTGCCCTACTGAGCCTAGCAGGGGCCAGCTAAGCGCAGTTGCTGCTTCCTGCTCCCATGGGGTCCCTTGATGACCCCCCACTCATCCATGTGGGGCAGTGCTGCTGCCCCCCTCCCTGTTGCCCTAAGATCCTGGCACGGTGCAGGGAGGGGCAGGTGGAGAGAGCCAGGGGGTGTGCTGGACCAGCCCCAGCATCTCCACCCAAGTGGCCCCTAGCCTCAGCCCCACACCAGGTTCAGGCAGTGGCAGGATTCATCCCTGCCCTGCCATGACAGCTCCCTGGGAGCAGCCCACTCTTGCAGCCCTCCAGGAGGCAATGCAGGGCATAGGTAGTGCCATCTATCTGTGGTTTGGGACCCAACGTCTCTGAGGCACTTGTGTCCCTGAGGCCACTGCTCAGAAGGGACTGTGCCAGGCAGTGTGGGCAGGGTGGTGCCTGCTTCAGGCCTGCACCCCTGCTCGCCTGCCTCAGTGCTGATAAGGTGTTGGAAGGGGGTACTGGGGGAGGGGGACACCAAAATACAAGTTTTCCCATTGCACCATTTTTCCTAAGGCTGACCCTATGTTTAATAACCAGAAGACAGCAACACCTGTGTATTTACCTGGTTTTGAAAGATTTTAGAAAAATAAAATGTAGTCAAACCTAAAATGATGCTTGAATGAGATATACATTTCAGGTGCCATTGCAGAAATAATAGGTATCCCATAACTGGTCCCTAGCCATCCACCCAAGTGATGAGATAATTTATAATGATTGTTCTTTTATAACACTTATGCTAGTTTCTTAAGAGAGCACATGATAGTCCATTCATGAAGATGGATGTCACTGTAGCAATGAGCTACATTCTCTGATTCTTTGCATTCTATATGAAAACTGGACTGATATCTCCTAAATCTTGAAGAGGCTTAATTTTCTAAAGACTCAAGTCATTTACTTAAGCATTACCGACCTGATTTTTAGAAGCACTTCCATTTTATATCCATTAATGATGCCTACCAGTACATGTCTAAATTCTGTCACTTACATATTTAACTTTATGGGCCCTGAAACAGAAGTGTGGAATGCATACTTTTTTTGTTATTTTTAGTCACGCTCTCTGCATCCTCTAGTATAACATACTCTGCCTTTTAAGAGCTCTTAAAAGTATGCAATCATTCTTGAAGATTTCAAAAGCCAGGGTGTTTTGAATCAGGCCAATAGTCCTGTATCCTATATGAATTAGTGTTGGCAATTCAATATATAGCACACATCTCTTTGCATGTGTAAGAAACAAATGTTCCACTATGTTATTGCCCTATTGGGCTTGTAGAAGTGTTCTGTTTAAATGAAATGTAAAGTTTAGGTGTTTATTGGAGCTTTCTTTGTACTGACATTGTGGCCAAATTTTGATTTTAATTATTATTTTCTGCCTATATCTATGTCTGCAGTTGGCATGAAAGTCTGCACTTCCTGTCCTAAATTGCAGTGTGCTAGCATTGCTGTTGATGGTTATCACAATTGTTCTGTTTCACCAGAGGTGGCCACATTTCACAGCTGGAAGTGAGAAATCACTGTGCAGAGTAAACAGTTTGGTATGTAAAGCACATTGGGATAATAAGCACTATACAAATGCAAGATCATTATTAAAACATCCTGTATGATACCAGAATATGTGTTTTATATAGTCAATGCTGGAATATAGTGTTTACTGCATATGGAAATACCTTGCATGACACCAGAGACATACAATAATAAATAAAGTTCATTTAAAAAAAACTCTTTGAATCCTGTCATATACCTTAATGTACATTAAATGTACATGGTCATTTATTATGAAACATGCATTTTTTATTTCTCAAGGCTGTGAAGTTGAATGAGGGTTTGATTTGTTCAGATATCTGTACTGCTTGCTCACTGAAGAAATTCCCTTTTTGTTCACAGAGGGAGCTTTTGTTAGACATGAGAAAATATAATGTATCACGGCAAGAACTTCCCTGTTGATTGTTTTAAGTGGTTTTCATTTATTCAGTTTTACTGCATTTTCCACTCAGAACCAATTTCCTTTAAAAAGAGGTTTTAGTTCCCTACTCCCTTCAAAATGTTTAAATATTTTACTTGTTTAAAGTTTCACTAAAACACCATGGACTTGAGAAATGCTGACTTCTGCCTACAATAATCAGTTTGTAAAATGGCCAGTTAAGACCTAGCCTTTAGCAAAAAAAAGGATGAATGTTGTTGTTGGATATTTAATCAGTCAGCAGATTACTTTCCAGAGGAACTTTGCTTTACAAAAAAAAAGCATGGGGCTAGATCCACACTGGAACTCAGGGTTATAGGAACAGTAAAACAAGCTACTACAATCTGCATGTGGGTAGGTATTTACAGCATGCCAACTGCTACATGGTAACTACCTGTGTGTAAGCTCTTAGTTCACAGCTAAAGGCCCACATAGAAGGGGCAGTAAATGCCACTTAGATAAAGTTTAGATCCAGTTTCCACCTGAATGACTAGAGTTGCCCCTCTGCGAAAGCCCATAGCCACCTTCTCTCCACTGCAATGCTATTATACACAAAGGTTGCATCTACACATGCTCTTTACTGCATCTACATGTGTGCTTCATTGTCTACATGTGCGCCGGTATTAGGGCACAATAAATTAACTAACTCTACCATAAGATAATACTGTCAAGGACAGTACTAGCTTACAGTGGAGTAATTAAGTGGGAAGAAACACACATGTAGATGGTAACAGGGGCTGGCTGGGGCATGAGGGTGCTAAGGTGAGGGGGATGCCTGCCATATGGCTCCACACTTTAGCCCTCCTGCACCCCAGTCAGCCCCTCTGCTGCCTGATGCCACCACCTGGAGCCCAGGGCTGCCCCCTGAGCTTGCTGCCAGCCTGGGGCTGCTTCACTCTGGCTCAAATTGCTGCTGTCCTGGGCACACATGTAGATGCTGAACTCAGGAGCAGCTCAAACTGCTCTGGAGTTTACTGTGTTGCATTAATTTCACATGTAGATACTGCACCCAGTATTTCACATACTGCACCCAGTATGTTGTGTAAATTCCCAGCATTTCCAGGGCTGGAAAGAGAGGGTGGCCAGTAGGGCTGTGTAAAGCTTCGGTAGCTGATTTGATTTGGAGGAGATTCGGCCCGATTCAGCGACTGAATCTCCAAATCTGAATCAAATCAGGAGACCAATTAAAATCTCCAAATCAAATCAGAAGCCTCTGAATTAATCCAGAAAAGATTCAGCCTGATTCAGAGATTTGGCCATAGAGTAAACAGGCAGCAGTCCTCGAGGACACTAGCACAGCTGCCTCAAGCTAGTAAGTCTGTTGTGGTGGGCAGAGCTGGGAGAGAAGGGGTGTGGGGGGACAAAATCAACACCCGCACAGCAAAGGAGCAATTGGGGCTGGGGCTGGGGCTGGGACAAGCTGCCCAGCTGGGGCAAGGGAGTGTGGGACTCAGGGAGGGGGGCTCCCTCCACTGCACTCCGCCACGTGCTGCCAGTCCAGGAGGGCATGGGAGCAGGCATGTGCCCCCGGATCTGTGCAGGGAGGACTGCGCTTCAGGAGGTATGGGACAGATTGCGCTCTGGGAGGTGTGAGCCAGGCTGTGCTCTGGGAGGCTAGCCCAAACCACAGCCCGGAGCCTCCACCCACCCTGCAGAGTGCAGTGGAGCATAGGCTATGGTGGGGCTGCAGCCACCCTAAAATTTCCCATAGCCCTTGCTGCCAGGCCAGGCCCGATCCAGGTGCACATGCCCACCTCCATGCCCTGCCACTGCTCACCCAGCTAGGATGAAGCTGTAGCTTGTCTGGGAGGTGCGGGGAGTTTGGGTGAGTGGTGGCAGTGCATGCCCCTGCTCCCACCACCTTTCACTGCTCATCCAGAGTGCAACCCAGCCCAGATCACCCTACTCAGATCTGGGGATACACGCCTGCTCCCATGCCCTCCCAGACTGGTGGCATGCAGTGGCGGGAGCCCCCCTCCATGAATCATGCACCCCGGGCCATGATGGGGGCGTAAATTGGAGCATCCGCCCCAAGCCCTGTGCTTTGGGGGGCCCCATGGACAGTCCCGTACAGACCCCTCTGCAGCTGCCATGCACAATGACTGCCAATTGCCACTCACCTCCTCCTGCTCTGCTGGCTCTGGCCACTCCTCAGGCTGCTTGCCACCCAATCCTGCACAACTGGGTCCCTCTGAAATCTGCACAGGCTGATATGCCCTGGGCCCTGCACACCCTTAGGGATGGCTCTGCCCATGCCCCCCCCATCCTGTCTGGGCAGCTTGTCCAAGCCCCAATCCCTCCCTCACTGTGGGGGCATTGATCTGCCCCCTTCATGCCCCTTCCCTCCCCACTCTGCCCACCACAAAAGATTTACCAGCTGGAGGCAGCTGTGTCCAGCATCCTCGAGGACTGCTGCCTGTTTAGTCTATGGCCAAATCTCTGAATCAGTGCCAAATCTTCAAATCCAATTTGGCCAGATCGAATCGAGGCAGTGATTTGAATCACTGAATTGAATCAGTATCCCTCTGAATTGGCTGAATCTGAATCTGAAGCAAATACTTGCCACTTAGTACGGGCCTAGTGGCCAGGGTTCTGGCCTCTGCAGCTGACTCCATTGCTCTTTGTGCAGTTTTCATCATGCCACTTATGGCTGTTTCTTTAAATGACTAAGTGGTACTTTGACACCTAAATGTAGAATAGGATTTGGGCCTAAATGCTGTTAATACCCACTTCCACAAAATGTGGCTGGCTTCACATCGTTCTCTGACTTATGACTGAAAACCTCTCATTTTCTACCTCACATAACAATAATTAATCCCCTAAACCATCTGCTTAGTGACAAAAACTCTCAACCAATTTTTTTTTTTTTAATGATAAAATACAATCCTGCTTTCAAAGCAATAAGGGGATTGTTAGCCATAGTAATAGGGATGACACATTATAAAGTCAGTTTGCCTTTGAATTTGACTTGTGATACATTTCCATATGGCAGCAGGGACCATGATTTCCTACAGCATTTGCTGACTGAAGAGAGGGAAAAAAACACATTGGTCTCATTAACATTAATGAATGATGAACAAAATTATGCTCAAATTAGTAAAGAAAATTAAAATGTTATTTTGGAATGAAAACACTTCCACACTCTACACATGTTTATAAATTTACCCTAGCTACTTACAAAAGACTAGTTTTACCAAGAGATAGTGTTTTGCCAGTTAAACATATGCTAATGAACATCTCAAGACTGAGATTCTTGCCAGTTGTGAAGGATTGACTTGACTTCCATTCCAACATGAGGCAATAAAGCAACAAAGACAGAACGCTCTGTTACTGAGAATTAAAGTAGTTGCTATCTCAAGTAATACAAAATCTTATGACTGGGTGAAGGCATTGTCAGGATGAAGGTAAGAATCCATTTCTAGATGATGAAGTTCATCTTCCATTCACTAAGGATACCCTAATCTAATTTTATTGTGGTACAAATCTGGAATCACTGCTAGAATCAAATGAGAACTGGGACTCAGGTTCCTTCTGTTGAATATTTAGATAATCAGGCTGTGTGGTGCTGAAAACACAGGTGGTTAATGCACTGTTCTTCTAGATTTCCTCACTGAAATCACTAGCCCAATCCTCTGTTTTGTATCTAGAAACTGGTGACCAGATATAATCAAAGGAGAAGCAAAGAAGGGAAACACCTGCTTATTGCATGTATAAATGTGCACTAAAAATAAATAACATTTAAACCCATTATTGCAGCTAACTATAAATTGGTAATGACCATATATGTATATTTTGTCTTGATCTTTTAAGGTGACAACATTTTAGTTTTAATCAGAATTCACCTAAAGTGATAAAAAGGATTTATTAAAATCCACCATCTTTACTGCAACTTTGGTGTTTTCTGAGAGTTGTTTACTAGGTGACATTTATTCTGCAATTTATCACCCATCAACTGCACAATGAGTTTTAATACAGGATACTGCACACTACAGTAATACATTGCTGTACACTAGGCAACAAACAAAGCTCCCACTGTGTTTCTGACAGGGCAAAGGCTATAATGAATCTTGAACTGATGGAACCAGATTTAGTACTTCAATAAACAAATGACTCAGGTGAAAATTCACTAGGAAACATTTGTCCAGAAATGATTTGATGAAAGCAACAGAATGTTATTTAGCAGTCATTTATAGCTTTAAAAAAAAATGGCTACTCAGTAAGTAAATTAATAGAAAAACAAACCACTAATATACTATAGAGGATCATTATTATACAATGCAGACTGTCTCCAAAGGCGTTTTGCCTGAAGTCATTTTATTTTCAGAGGTTCCTTAGGTCTTCCAAATCTCTGTATGATTTTCCTGTTGATAACAGTAGATCAGCACTGTATAAACTACAATTCCAAGTCAACATCCTTGAGTTTTATAGGGTCCTTACAAGCAAGTGGCCAATGTATTTTCAAGTCAGTAACAAAAAAAAGTTAAACTATTTTTGTCTGCTGAGAAAAACTCAATTTAGAAAATTACACATTTAAGAAAATTACATCATTGCCTGGACACAATTTAGAAAACTATATATATACACACAATTTAGGAAACTACATCATTGCCTGGACTCTAAGTAGATAAATTAATTAATACTTGGAGGGGGAGGGGGCACTTCAAAAATGTTTCCATAACATATAATGAAGGTCTGATCACATGTCCCCCAAAACAAAACATGACAAATTTTGCTTAGCAATAAAATCAGTGGAGAATTTGGAAGCAAATGCTTCTTCAACAAGGATCCCTTTTCAAATAATGTATCTGACACATAGATAACTAATATATATGATATTAGCTTATATTTTAATATGATAGGTAGAGAGCAGATATGGGAATAAATGCAATGAGTTATATTTATTTACAAAAACAAAAATACCTTTTAGAGTTTTTTATGACTAGAGATTAAGGCAATGTTTATGAAGAAATGCAATATATCAGCTTCTGTGAGTGGTGGTTGGACCATTCTTTTGAGAAAAGAATACATATGCAACATTCAATACTCATCACTGATTCTTCCAAATCAGAATAGTTGAACTTGATACACTGGAGCTTTTGTATGTGAAAAGTAGTACTACCCAGAAAACACAGTGGTAAAAATAATTGTAGGCTTGAGAAAATCCCACTACTACTGCACGTCTGCATTTTAGGATTACACTGACTGGTAGATCTGTAGAGCCAAACAAAACCAATATACCAAAAATTTCAACTGCCATCTGTCAGATATTTACAAATATTCAAACTCAATTTGGTATGGCAAAATCTACAGGGCAAGTATTCTTTAAAAAATTGTTCAGCAAATAATTTTTACAGCTAGCAAAAAAGCCCCAAATTTAGATATAAACATATGATGTAATAATTGTTTTTGTAGTGCCAGGACTTACAGATTTTAAATACAAATGAATAAGAGGAAGTCATAACTTGCGGACATTTGGCAAACATTAAAAAGGGTTAGATGTCTCAAGGTCATCCTCCCACTGGTGACAAGTTGCTCTCACCAGCAATGTTAGTAAAGCTAACTAGAATATTACATGGGTGCTACTCATCGGCAGAACCAAGTTGTTACAGATTGGGCACATCTACACATCGCCCTACGGCTACGTAGCAAAGCGCAAAGTCACTGTATGGTGCGCTATGGTGATGTAGCAATCACATGTGTCTACACGTGATTGCCAGCTATGTTGCTGTAGTGGTGCACTCCCTTGGTATAGCATGCTGCTACAGCCATGTAGTGGAGAAATCTAACTGCGTACCACACATGTGATGCAGTAACCACCCATGCTGTAGATGTGTAGATGTGCCTGTTAAGTAGTTGCTTAACTCTAGGGTTACAATGTATTGCAAGAATTCTAGGGCCAGATTTTGTCCACCGTACTCATGCTTAGTAATGCCTTACTTCATGAATGTTCCCATTGCTTTCAGTGACACTATGTATGAAGATAAGATCCTATTTCAGTTAGTGCAGTAGACACTGGCCTTGGGCGTTCTATTTCTTTCTTTGCTCTCATGAACTGGGGATAATGGTATGGGGTTTCCCCCCCCTTTTTTAGGAAGGGGTAGGGGAAGAGATCATAGCTAGAGCACACACACAGAGTCTTCTTAACACATTTGGCTTGCATGGGAGGAACATATGAAGAATATTCAAAAGGGAACTGCTGTTTCTCTTCTTTAATCTGAAGAGATTTCAAATGTTAAAAATGGACACCTTTTTCTCATTATCTTCTCATTTCCTCCCTTTAAAATAACCCTGAAAACTTCTTTGTTAAGTACTTAAAACTTATTCAAGTCCAAAGTATAGTCATACTCTGATCACATGATATTCTACAATAAATAATATAGCAGATAAACTCCTTGGGGGTTTTTTTTAAGAGAGAGAAAGAGATGGGATGTATTTTGTATGATATATATGACTGATTTCTCTTGAGGCTCATATGGAAGAAGTACTAGCAGCAGATAAGAAACTTAAATCTTGTATTGTTTAGAGATGCTAACCCCTTTGCAATAGGCAGCATATTGAAGTATTTTTGATATTGCTATTGAAGTAGTGAATAATTCTCTGCTAGGAAAATTCATGTCAAGGTCCATGAAGTCACCAGTTCATTTTTAAGGGCCAACTATTCAAACAGCCTACTCAACCCCCCACTCCATGCCCCTTGATTGACATTTAGATTTAGTTGTTTGGCATAAAAAGTGCAGATTTCAGCACGTATAAATGCACGCCTCTGCAAAATGTACAAGCCAGCAAAAGAAACTGCTTGAGAACACGACCCTAAATTCCTTTTGGCTCTGAAGCACTGCTGGCACCTATATATTTTAATAATGCAATGGTTGTAATCTATTGGAGTAGCATTGTCAGTCTATAGAAAATGCAACGCCAAACTGAATACATGCTAAGATAATACATGTTAAGTTAATTTGATTTGGACTACATTACAAAGATCAACTGGCAATGTGTGTAACTAGCTAAATGAAATGAAGCTGTAGAATATTATATTACACTGACTGAATAGAGGTAAAATCTCCCTTTTGGTTTCTCTGGTACAGCTGTTGCCTGGGGCATTAAAGGGCAATGGCTTGAGTTCGACTCCAGAATATTGCATGTTCTGCAAACACATTGATTCAAGTCTGTTACATGCCTAAGTCTGCTTGAAATGTCCGGCCATCAGTTTGTAGACATAATCGGACCTAAGGTGTGGCATCAACAATCTCCACAGAAGTGGCATGCCTTCAGAAATACCACCATAGGCCTCATAAAATAAACTGTATGCTCAGCAGTGAATCATGATCGTCTTGAGCTCTGTTTCACTGCACTTTTGGCTATTTCTACCCCTGCCTCTTGTTCAATAATTCCCACATTTTTATTTCACTCTGGAAGCCCAGGGAGAGAAGCAATAGGTGTGTGCTGGATGAGTTGCGAGTCACGTGCAATAAAGTCTGACACTCCCTCTCTTGGCTCACACTGGTCTGAGAAGCCAAATGGGAAAAATGTAGGTGCCTGGTATCTCTCGTTTCCTGGGATGTTCATTTTGTCTCCTATAGATAAATAATCTCTTTTAGACTGCCTGCTTGATCAGCATATCATTGCTGCATTGAGCTTTTGGACTACAGGCTTTAGATGCTAAGGATTCTGCATTCATCACGGCTGTTTTCATATAGAATCCATCACTGAAATTCTAATTAGGGCTTAAGATGCCCTACAAATGGCATGCCTGATATAAAGTTAATTCTTGTCTGATCTAAAATGAGCTAACTCGGCCTATTTTAACCCCTCCTACCCTGACCAGGCTATTTTTACCTCTCTGACCAGCATAGCCCTGGACTGGGCAACCCCCCTACAGACCTGTCTTCCCTCTCTGTCCTATCAGCCTCCTCCCCACTACTCCCCCAGACTGACTTACCTCGAGGTGCGCATGCAGAAACCTGCACATGACAAAACCTGACTCAGGTTTAGATGGATCAAATCAGGCTTGTTAGCACCCTGGAAGATCACAAGCATAAATGTTATAAGAACATCAGATCAGATGATTTCCAAAACAAAGTTTCTATCTAGGCATGTGGAATTTAGAGCTATTTTAAGAATTTACCCTTTAATGGCTTAAACACTGGGTGTCTTTATGTGTGCTCTGGGATGGAGGGAGGGGCACTTTAATTAGAGTAGCTCCCAAGAACCACTCTATTTAAAATGCCTGTAGCATCTCATATATTCAGCACCCTGTACTTCAAAATGGCAGTGGGGGCACTTTAACTAAAGCTCCTTAAACTGAATATACATGATGCTGAGGCTGCTGGAGCATACTAATTAGCTCCATCACACTTGATTCATTACGTTTGCTCCAACATGCGCTAATTAGCCCCCATCAGAGCAGGTGTCAGGCACACGTATAGGTGCCCTGTGTTTCCTTATGTTTTCATGTTCAGGCCCTTTATCTCTGGTAATATTTTCTAATCATGTTTTCTAGATAAATTGGAATAGAACTACTTACAGCAAGTTTACTCAGCAGTTGTATGGAAGCTTTTCAGCTTATGAGCTTAATTTTATCTAGACTCTCAAAACTCACCACCCATTTACCTACATCAAATGCTATACAATTTAGTCACTGCCTGTGCACTTTAGCTTCATAAATCCTATAATTGAAATTTGGCCATAGCAAATAAAGTGGTCCTGCAATATGTCTGTAAGCTTCTCTCAGAATGTGCACTGATGCTTTTGTTTCACTCTTAAAATAGAAAATAATCACAATGGGGAAGATGCAGAAAACACAACTCCCTAAACAGAGGAGGTAATTAATTTCAGACAGTTATTTCAGTAAGCAAAGCCATTATGCGCTATCTTTTTCAGGCTCTTCATTCAGCTTGACCTTAATTCAGCCCGCAAAATTATCGCATGCATCTCTTCCAGTTGCAACCTTGCACTTATGCATGCTAAATTACATCAATGCATACTGAATATTTCTTGCTTGTGTACGGGATTACACAAGTTGTATTTGCCAGTACCTGTGATTTGTGTGTGTGCAGATGCATGGTGCACACTAAATACATTAGATGTAATGTGGGAAGCAAAGATACTCTCGTACAGTAAATTATGGACAGCTGAAGATATGCAGCCAGATCTCTTCTAGTATAAATTGTCACAGCCGCACCACAATTGAAGAAGCCATGCCAATCAGGGAATTGAACTCATTTATTACAAAATAGAAGGTTATGGTGCACAGTACAAATATTCCCTCAGTTTAAAATATGCAAAGAGCAAGCTCAGTGAAGCTTAACCCCATACCTATTAACTTGGCCAGAGGCATGCTCTTCTTCTTCTTTTTTTTTTTTTGGTTCACCTGCTCCCCTTGTTGACTATGAACCACAAATTCCTGACAGTTTCAGCTGTAGTAATATATAGGATACCTACGAAACACTGGATTGGGAAACCTCAGGAAATCTCTTGTTGTTTGACCACAGCTGAATGATGAATTCATGATTTGTGGTGTGTTTTACAATCGAAGGGCCACTTGAAACTTGTCAGTTCTCCATCAGATAGAACTGGACAGTTGAGTAATCTTTTGCATAAAAGGGATCTTCTTTGTATGATGCTGTTTTTATTAACTAGCCCAAAATGAATAAATTATTGAGACTCCAGGTATATCTTCACTGTTTCATTGTCAGTGTATTGTATGCCAGGGCTCCTGAGAACAAACTTCTAAATTGTCAAGTAAGCAAACCTCAGCAAGCTCCTTATGATCTATGTCTCTGTGGGAACAAACTTCTCCAGAATGAGGAAGAATGTGATTGCTTGTAGTTTCCTTGAGTAAAGGAAGCTGGTACTTCCAGCTTTTCCCTTATACTGACAGGCTGCCTCACTTCACCTCTATCTGGAGATTTAGTTGTCACAGGTCCAGAATATGAGGCAGCAAGCTTCCAGTTTAGCTGTCACTCAAAGAAACGAAGGATAATCAAGTGTCCTCTCTTCTTGAACTAAACCTCTGCCTCATACATTGAAAAAGCATCTGGAAGGTCTTGAAGACTCTTTACACAAAGTGACAGTAAAATTCAAAATGAACATTAAATCTAAAAGTACTTAATAATGAATATGGAATTAATAAATCAGATTGCGTATGTCGGTGATGAAATGATCAAAAGGAGCACTTATTGAATTGATGTTTAATACTCATCTAAGAGACAAACCAAGTTTTGTAGTATAATTAACTGAGCAAAAATGCATAATCACATTCTTATTAATATGTTAACCTTGTAAAGAATATTTTAGTATTGCAGGCATTTGACAAGATAGCTAAGGCAAGTTAATTAGATTTCAAGTGAATTGCTAACCATGCTAATTTATATTTTATAAGAATGGTAATTAAAAACCAACATGCTATGGCTGCAGTACGGTATCTTATTATATTTTATACCAACTCTGACTTACAAGTAAATTAAACAATGCAAGTAGAATGGATTATAAGAGCACAACTAGCCATTTATTGCTAATATATAAAAATTATACTGCAAATGGTTTATCTTTTATATACTTATTACATCTCATCAAGGGCTCTTTTAGCAATTATTTGGTACAATATATTGTTCTTATATGCACATTTAAATATATATTTATTTTGTCAAACCTGTATTTTAAGACAGTTTCTATGGCCTCATTTCTTTTGTATGAGAAAATTAAATTAGAGCAGCACCAAGGGCACTTGCTATAGAATGTCAAGTGTTAAGAAGTGCTGAATTGAAAGCAGTGCTAGCCCATTATATACATGGTGCAAGTTCCCAAATCCCTTTCTTCAGTAGTAATCATTTTGCATATATTTTTTGTTAATAGACAAAGTATAGAAATTTCCCGGTTAGGGATACATTCTATACTTCCCCAAGCAAATTTCTCATTTACCACTCTGGTGATGAAATTTGGATTTAATGTGATCTGAAACGTGAATTTGAGAATATCCCTGGCTTATGAGGCTTCAAATACTGTAGGGCCATCATACCTGGGTTCTACATCACCTGCAGGGTGATGGCCCTGGGAATGAAATGATCCTTATCTAATATCTCCTAAACCCTTGCTCACTCTTGTTCCACCCCACTTTCCCAAGAGGTAGAGAGGCTCACAGGGAAGTAAGTGGGGTGCAGGGTATGTATGACACATTACAACCTGCCTGATATCTGATTCATCTGGTACCTGCCTGACCTGACCTCTCACATCTCTCTTTCCCCCCGCCCCCAAACTTTTCTCCCCTCCCCTCTTCTCTGTCCTTGTTCTTCCTGATTCCCTACCATTTCCTTTTTATTTATGGCCTCTTTTTTACCTTATTACACTGTAGTGTTTTCCCTCTGGCCTTTTTTGTCTCCTGTTTTTCTTTTCACTCCCTTTCCTGCTTTACCTTTTGTTTTTCTAATTTCTACTCTTTTATATTTTCACTGACACCCTGTCATATTTTTAGCTTCTCTCATTCCTGCTTTCCTGATTTCCAACTATTCCCTTTTTCAAAGACAGCTTCTCTTCCATCTTGTATTTTATCACTGTTGTCTCCCTCTGAGCTTTTTTTTCTCTTTTCCCCTGCTCTCTTCCCCCTCCCCTCCCCTGCTTTATCTTTTGTCTTCCTTATCTCTACCCATCTACATTTTCACTGACATCCTACCACACTTTTAGCTTCTCTCATTCCTTGGAGACCAGCAGAGACTTCCTATGCCTCCTCAAGGGTGGCTGTGCCCCAAAGTTTGCTAAGACCTTTTTTCCAACTACTCAGTTGGTCTAATAAAAGATATCACGTGTACCCAAAGAACCTTGCCTGCCTATGTCCTTAGACCAACATGGCTACAACCAAAAACTCAGCAACATGGAAGATGTCTTTTTTTGTTATCTGGCATTTTATTATTTTGACACAATTGTCCATCAACCTAGATTGGAGATATTAGAGGCCAGCCGTTAATGTCTAAACCTATTCTTCATTGCAAACTTGGATCGCATTAGTTATACCCATTTCCAGGCAGGTGTAACTCAAATTTCGGCTGTGTGAGATGAAGGGCAGAGCAGAGGATGACAGAGCAAGTTAAAGTGTTCCAGCAGACGATGACATGCTGGTAACTCTTTCTGTTATAAAAGAGGGGTCCAGCTCAAACAACTCATTTGTCTATTCTGCTAACCACACTGATTCCCAGTGAGAAAAGGGATCTCTCACATAGGCAGGTCCCAGACTAGTTGAGGCTTGTCTACACTATAGCAGCGATCTATTCTGAGCAGGATGGGTGTGCCCTACTCATTCTCACTTACCATCATGCTCAAAACTCTTCAAGCTTGCAGGTGAAGATGCCAGGAACATCTCTTTCAGACTACTCTGCCTCTGGTGGGCTTGAAAGCAGTCTTTAGGGCTGAGCCCCAAGTAGCCTCATTTCTGAATTTCCAGGTGTAGAGCATGATTGCAGGCACAGGTGGCTGGGGCACAAGCAATGCATTTTCCGACCCACCCTGGTATTGGAAGAATACTAATGTGCTTCCACTGAGACACCTTGCTAATAAGCAAGCTGCCATAGCTTGCATCGTCCCTGAATGATTTTAAAGCTTAGCCCCGGGATGACTTCATTTCTGTAGTCTAATTTTGAGGGGACAAAGGCACAGGTCATAGAAGTAAGGCTCACGTCCAAAAGAAACAGCTGCAACCTCCTGGCCATGTCCAGATGGTAAAAAGGCAACCTGCTGTAATATCATCATCTAACAGCAATTGGCAGTTTGAACTCATTCCTGAATTGTGAGATCTGGTGATCAGTGACAGAGATTTCCTCAAGCAAAAGAGTATCCATTACTTCCCTCTGCTCTGTCCTCCTGCCTTTTGTTTCCCCAGCCCACACTTCACCGTGTTTATCTCGTTTGGCCTGAGATTCAGACATCTTATTCCCATTCAGTTTGACTATGCATGGGATGAGGTGGTAAACCACATATTTCATTTGTATAGTTCATGTGCACATTTTTGAAAACAGAGATGCCAGCTGGCTTTCAGCTTTTCTTCTATTTTGGGCTTATACAACAGCTCCCATATCAATATGCAGAAGCAAAAGGTACCAGTTGGGCAACCGACAGCTTGCCTTAAGGAGCAAGTTATATGTTTTCATATAACTAGTCAATATAATTTACCCTGGTATTTTTTACCAGCACAAAATGTCAGCATAAACTTAATCAGACAAGCAATGGCATCCCAACTCATACTAAAGGTTACTTCTGAAATTGAAGGCCTTTAATACAGTGCAGCAGAATCTGGTATAACTCTTTTGTCTGTTCATTACTAACCTGTAATATGTGATTCTAAACCTCAGTAATTTCCACCCCCCATGTAATTACCTCGTGTAATTTACTGTGGTGTAGTTTAACTTATTAAGGGTTTGGAGCTGAAGGATGTAACAGTCACATCAGCAGAATTGATGTACTTTGTCAAGATCACCTCTCCTTGCACTGGTGTAATTGTACATCTGTCAACACCCATAATCTGTTGACTTGGACCTTATTTTCAAATAGTAAAAATTGCCCATGTATGTATATACCCATTTCTCTCTGTATGTCCCATGTGAGCGCAGTTATTTTCATCATACGCATTACAAACAAGCAGATGGAAAAGAAACTGGTATGTTACTGTCACATGAGATGAAATATACTGAAAACAGAAGTGCCAGAAGTCTGCAAAAGTTTATAAAAAACAAACAAATTTTAAAATACTTTGTCAATGTCCTAATACTTGTATAGTTTTATTTTTACTTAATTTGTTCCAAATGCCGAGGTTCTGTATTTCATTTTTTGTATTTGCTAATGTTAGGAAACGATGATAGATCATGGCTCTAAGCTGGAAGAAATTGTATAAGCTATACTGACACCTTACCATCAAAACTTCTGGCCAGGAAATTTGGGAGAAATAAGAATGAAAGGGGTCAAGCAAGATCCATTGGCATGTATAAAATGAGGCCTGTTTTCAATCTTTTTGTTGTAGAGCTTTAACTCTAGAAATAGTAACTTGAGTATAATCTTTCTCCCTTACTTGTGGGGAAAAACTCCATTAGAGGCTTGTAGATGAAAAAAAGGGGGGGGGAGCATGGGGAATAACTGCCACAACAAACAGAATAGTTTGACCTAATTTATAACTTCTAAAATATCAGCTTCACAAACAATTTTCTTTTTAGTATGCAAGCCATATTCTCTTATCATGTGTTAGCCTGATGCTTCTATTTTCATAAATCATATATAAAGTTGATAAAAAGGAAGTGAGTGTAGCCCTAGGAAAATTCAACAGGTTGTCAGCTATTTCTAATTTGATAATTTATGAGAACAAGATGTCTGCATTACATAAATAATTCCTTTGCATTTCATTTAATTATGCTGTGTTATTTTAGAAGATGAGGGACAAGTAGATTATTTGGGGGAGTTGAGGCTGTGTAAAGGTAATAATTGAACTCAACAGATTACTGGTCCATTGCTGATAACTAGAATGACCAAGAGCAGAAATACTAAAGCCACATATTGGCATGTTTAAACAATAAAACAAAGAAAAGAAATCCTTGCTGAAAAAAGGATCTTGTAAAACCTTTCAATTAGAGCTGCTTGGGAATTTTTTAAAGAAACGGGTTTTTTTCCAGCAGAAACTACAGATTAATTGAGAAAAAAGTCATAAGGAAAGGGTCAGTTTAAAAGAATTTCCTAAAAAAAAAGAAAATTAAAAGAATTGCAAAATACGCAATATGTTTTATTTTGCCATAAATAAAAAAGTTCCATTTTATGGTTCTAAAATAACTTTGTTTAAATTTTGAGATTAAATAATTAAAAATTAAAAAGAGTCCACCCAAAACATTTCATTTGAATGAATCCAAAATTACCAGATTTTCAGTTTGCAAACAATTTTTAAGATCCTATTTGTGTATGAAAACTGCTTCCTACCCATTTATATTCATAATATTCCCGTTTCATAAGCCCTCTGTTTACAAAAACTTATACAAAAATTAGGCCTGTGAAAATAAAGCAGTATTCAACTCAGATTTGGATTCAGATTTGGATTTGGCCAATTTGGAGGACAGTGATTCGATTCAGTTATTTGAATCACTGTCCCCATTCAATTTGGTCAAATCAGAATTGAAGATTCAGCACTGATTCAGAGATTCGGATCAGCTGGGGAGAGGCAGGCACAACCAGGAAGCTGCAGATTCTCCTGCAGCTCCTCCAGCTGTGCCTGCTTCTCCCTAGGTGGAGGGAGCCACAGGAGAAGCCCCCATGGCTGTCTTGCCCAGCCCAATCCCCCGCCCAGCCCCAGCCTAGTCCCAGGGCTTTAAAAAAAAAAAAAGCCCTGCACTCACTGGTTACAGTAGCAGCAATCAGGGTCTCTGGAGGGTTGTGGCAGAACCCCCCCCATGCAGCGTGGGGCACTGGGGGCAGCGAGGATCGCACCCTCTGCCTGGCACCCGCACATCGGCTGCCCCATGGTGCGGGTGCAGCATGGCTTGCCAGGGCGCTGCATGCTGTTCGGGAGCTGGGGCCACTGGGGCTGAGTGGTGCCAGGCTCCAACTGACTGCTGGTGCTGCTTCAGCTCCTAGACAGCGTGCGGCACCCTGGTGAGCCGCACTGCACCTGCACCATGGGGCAGTTGCCATGTGGGTGCCAGGTGGGGGGGCAATCCCCGGTGCCCCCCTGTGCCCCCCACTGCATAAGGGAGCTCTGCCATGAGTGCCCAGAGGCTCCAATTGCCACTGCCAGAGCCAGTGAGTATCGGGTGTTTTTTTTAAAGTGCCGGGAGGCTGGGGCTGGGCAAGTGATGGGACCAAGCAGGGCAGCTATGGAGGCTTCTCTTGTGGCTCCTCTGGCTGTGCCTGCCTCTGCCCCAGCAGGGGGAGCTTTGGGGACCCTGTCCTGCTGCCACTTGCCCACCTGGTGCTGGGGGGGGGCATGATGCAGGTGCAGCTCACTCCAGGCGGCAGCACAGCATAGCCCCCATTCCCAGTACTACTGCACCTGCATCAGTGCTGGGAGCAGGGGCTCTGCCCTGCCGCTGCTTGCCATCTGGCATAAAGAGGTGTGGGATGTGGGTGCAGTAGCACTGCCCTGCTGCCGCTTGCTCCCTTCTCCCTGGAGCGAGCTGCACCTACATCCTGCCCCCACCACTGCCTCAGCTGGGCAACCCCAACCCCAATCCCTCCCTCCCCCTCACCCCTTCCCTTTTCCCTCCCCCAACCCCAACAGACTAACCAGCTGGACACAGCTGTGTCAGCTGCCTGTTTAGTCTATGGCCCAATCTCCAAAGTAGCTGAATCTTTTCCGAAGCTTTTTTCAAATTGATTCAGATGCTTCAAATTGATTTGGAGCTTTTAAATGGTCTCCTAATTCAATTCGGATTCAGAGATTCAGTCCCTGAATCGAGCCAAATCTCCTCCAAATTGAATCAGCTACTGACGCTTTGCACAGCCCAACTACACATCTCTGATTTTGTTAGTCTACAGAGGTGCCTTCTGCCATCCATTCAATAAGCCAGGGACATGCCTTTACTGACTGGTAAAGGACTGTGATCATTAGATATTCAAACTGCTGCAAGATGATGAGACTGTCAACAAAACCCCTGAAAAAGTGCTTAGCAAACCCTAAAAAAAAAATTTTAGCTCATGTTCTTTAACCATGTGGTTACCATATGTATAGACATCTTCAGATCACAATATTGCCAGTTTTCCCCCAAGTCAATTGTTCTGAGTCTAGAACAGGAGTTGTCAGCTGGGGGTACATGTACCCCTGGGGGTACTTTGAAAGATCCCAGGGGATACGGGGGCCAGGTGGGGATGGAGTGCTGCCACCCTGCACCAATGCCTCATGGGAGCAGGGCTGGGGCAGGGTGAGAGCAGAGATTCACAGACGCCATGCTGCTGCCACTTGCCATCCCTCTGCTCCATGTCCAGTAGCTCACCCCCCCCCCATTTTATGTCCAGCCACTCACCACCATCCCCCAGGGGGTACACATTAAAAAAGATTGAAAACCCCTGCTTTAGAAGTATATGTACAACATGTATTGTCTTTTCCCCTATGATCATGGGCCCCTAGAA
>NW_017729006.1:1446651-1448629 GCF_001723915.1 Gavialis gangeticus
GCTCCCCCCCCCCCCATTTTATGTCCAGCCACTCACCACCATCCCCCAGGGGGTACACATTAAAAAAGATTGAAAACCCCTGCTTTAGAAGTATATGTACAACATGTATTGTCTTTTCCCCTATGATCATGGGCCCCTAGAAGAAGCCTTGTTTAGACACATTTTCTATACATTGTCCAATCTACTGATAACAACAACAAGAAAAATTATCAAAGGGACAAGTCACTGAATAGTCTTATTCTAAAAGCATATTCTTACTTTAGCAGGATTACTACATTCTTTGACCTTCATGATTACAGTCAGATCTGAAAAATGGCATGAAGCCACAAAAAAGAAAAGTAAAACTGATTCAGTGTACCTATACCTAAATATGTTAAGAAAGTGTTTTATAAACTGCAAACTTTATTACATGACTTTGGTTTCAAGACAAATGAAGTCAATATATTATCATCCTTCAGATTTCAAGTAGGTTGTGCTAGTGGCAAGCTGAGTCGTATATGACATGAAAACTAAGTGATATATTATCAAAGTGGATTTCTGCTTTTTGGGGACTGTAAAGTTTGTTCAGAAAGCAGTGCTGAACATACTTTTCTTCCTTACACCATGAATTCTTATAGGTTCATATTCATGGAGGGCAACATTTAATGAGTATCACAGACTGAAGGGTTCCATTGGGTCACATTCTTCTTTTCAGCAGTAAAACATGTCACCCATAAGTAAATGCCAAAATCTACATGCATAAAGTACCCCCTTTCTCACACACACCAGCATTACCAACAGAACAATCTGAACACAGGATGTATATGTATGAGTAGCCTAATACTACTTCTCAGTAGTGTATTAGCACGGTTTTTGCCCCGCATGCTATCTGGCGCTGTTATTAGTTTACTGTACATTAATCATCTCATGTAGACATGCCCAACGTATAGTCATTCAAAACATATTTAAAAAGCAGCTTCAGTCTGTAAGGCATCATGTAAGTAGATTAGCAGGAGTTCTGACAAATATGGAAATACAGTCAATGATGCACTGACAAGCACTGTAACCGAAGGTGGATCAGATTGAATTACTGTAGTGTAGAGTAAATTAAATTTCTGTGGTTGAAGGAGATTTGCCCTTTGTATATAAAGTACATTTTGTAGTTGGAACCCTTACTGAACTGAAACATATACCAAGTAGAACCTTTCTACAAACAAGATGGCAGCAGCTAAGACGATTTAATTTAAATTAAAAGGCATAAACAGCTAATTTTCAACTAGCCAAGGGCCCCCCACTCCACCCCTCCCCCTCCCTCTTCCCTTCCCGCTGATTAAGCAAAAGTAGGCTTGTAAGGAAACTTGACTACTGGAAGTGTGTTCATACAATGAAACCTCTTCACTTCCAGTATAACTCAGATGAAGATTATGTGCCAGTCTTGCTTAGGAAGGGAACACGGCAATGAGCCATCGGCAGGGCACCATTACCTCTCACTATTTCAAACTCTTCTTTCATCATTTCAAATGGCATAGAGGACATTCTAGCTCTGTGATATTCAGAGTACAGACGTTATACCTATCTCACTTTAAGCAGGCAGAAAATGCTCTAAAGCCATAACTGAACAGATGGTCATGGCCTTTACAATACTTTAAAAATGGTGGATCATTCTCTAAGTTAACCCATTGGGACGCATCCAGATGAGTGTGCACGTGCCTCTTGCCCTGTCTCAAACCCCTTTGAGATGGGACAAGAGACACATGCGGGAACGGAAAAATGTTCCCTGCACTGCAAACTTGCAGCACAGGGAGAGAATTAGACAAAGTTTAAAAAAAAAATGAGTTTAAAAAAGTGAGGCAACCAGAGGCTGGGTCCTCCACAGAGACACTCTGGTGGCCAGACTGCCTCTGTGGTTGGCCCCTTGCCTTGGTGCTGAAGCACACAGCCTGCCAGGCAGCTGCTTCAGCACCAGGGTTCCAATGCTAGTAAGTAAGGGGTCGGGGGG
>NW_017729006.1:1449304-1450000 GCF_001723915.1 Gavialis gangeticus
TGGGGTGGGGCATGTGGGGCTTGCAGAGGGGTGGTACCTCCTGCATGGGCCATTTGGCCCCTGTGTGGGGGCCATAGCCCCTGTAGGAGGGCAGCAAAATATGTATTCATGACTTCATGAAACATTTAGAGTTCACTTTATTATTATTATGATATGAGACACTGGCAGGCTTCCATATTGTTTAACACTGTACATATATCAATAAAACATTGCCCAACTGATCCCTGTCTGTCTCACTCTCTCTCTTTATAGTGGTCTTTTGTTTTAATTGTGGAGGAACATGGATTTTGAGGTATTTTACAGAGTGACTTTTGGATTTTTTTATCAGGGATTTTTCAGTTTTCCAATAAGGAACACCAGGATTCTAGGGAGGCCAGTGGCAAAGCCTTGCCTGCTCAGAGCTGGCATCTTGGACCCAGCTGGCTGTGGCTGACCTCCTGGCCAAATGAGGGCAGGAGGACATGCTTTGACAGTTCAAAGGATGCCACCACACCTGGAACATCTTCTGGGCAATAGCTGCCCAGATGGCTGGGCAGAGGGCACATGTGGCAGTAGTGCCACACAGAGGCCAACTCTGCAGCCACAGCCCACTGGCAGCTGGCCCAGGTGGGCAGGTGCTTCTGCTGGCTGTGCAGTCCTCATCTGGGTCTGGCAGGTGCACAGCAGGTCACAGCCAGGCAACAGTCTCCACTGCCA
>NW_017729006.1:1455000-1455663 GCF_001723915.1 Gavialis gangeticus
AAAAGTAGGCTTGTAAGGAAACTTGACTACTGGAAGTGTGTTCATACAATGAAACCTCTTCACTTCCAGTATAACTCAGATGAAGATTATGTGCCAGTCTTGCTTAGGAAGGGAACACGGCAATGAGCCATCGGCAGGGCACCATTACCTCTCACTATTTCAAACTCTTCTTTCATCATTTCAAATGGCATAGAGGACATTCTAGCTCTGTGATATTCAGAGTACAGACGTTATACCTATCTCACTTTAAGCAGGCAGAAAATGCTCTAAAGCCATAACTGAACAGATGGTCATGGCCTTTACAATACTTTAAAAATGGTGGATCATTCTCTAAGTTAACCCATTGGGACGCATCCAGATGAGTGTGCACGTGCCTCTTGCCCTGTCTCAAACCCCTTTGAGATGGGACAAGAGACACATGCGGGAACGGAAAAATGTTCCCTGCACTGCAAACTTGCAGCACAGGGAGAGAATTAGACAAAGTTTAAAAAAAAAATGAGTTTAAAAAAGTGAGGCAACCAGAGGCTGGGTCCTCCACAGAGACACTCTGGTGGCCAGACTGCCTCTGTGGTTGGCCCCTTGCCTTGGTGCTGAAGCACACAGCCTGCCAGGCAGCTGCTTCAGCACCAGGGTTCCAATGCTAGTAAGTAAGGGGTCGGGGGG
>NW_017729006.1:1456819-1457555 GCF_001723915.1 Gavialis gangeticus
GGACCCAGCTGGCTGTGGCTGACCTCCTGGCCAAATGAGGGCAGGAGGACATGCTTTGACAGTTCAAAGGATGCCACCACACCTGGAACATCTTCTGGGCAATAGCTGCCCAGATGGCTGGGCAGAGGGCACATGTGGCAGTAGTGCCACACAGAGGCCAACTCTGCAGCCACAGCCCACTGGCAGCTGGCCCAGGTGGGCAGGTGCTTCTGCTGGCTGTGCAGTCCTCATCTGGGTCTGGCAGGTGCACAGCAGGTCACAGCCAGGCAACAGTCTCCACTGCCAGACTGCTGCAGTGGGTAAAGGGTGCTGGGAACTCTCAGGGCTGCTTCAGCAGTCCACTTGGCACAAGGGGTAGTGTCCCCAGGTACCAATTACCTGGGTCCCAGAAGCAAGTATCCCTGAGCTACTTGCCAGAGCAGCTTTTTCTACTGACGGGGCCAAGACAGAGCAGCTTTTTATACTGCTGAGGACAGCACAGGTGCTGATCCTGGGCTATAGCTCTCCCTGGCTGCAGATCCAGAAGGAGTCAGGAAGGGTTATTTTGCCCCAAGTGGCACAATTTGCTCCACAACAAAATGCATGTCCAAGCATGTGTGCTGAGGCAAAAAGCCCTGGCTTAAATGTGCATTGCTTCTATTTGAGCTGCTGCAAGTGCATGTGCTTGCATGTGTGGACATGCCCTTGGTGGATGAGGTATTAAAGTGCTTTCTGTTACGGCTCTTTATTGAACATC
>NW_017729006.1:1462555-1462826 GCF_001723915.1 Gavialis gangeticus
CCCCTTTGAGATGGGACAAGAGACACATGCGGGAACGGAAAAATGTTCCCTGCACTGCAAACTTGCAGCACAGGGAGAGAATTAGACAAAGTTTAAAAAAAAAATGAGTTTAAAAAAGTGAGGCAACCAGAGGCTGGGTCCTCCACAGAGACACTCTGGTGGCCAGACTGCCTCTGTGGTTGGCCCCTTGCCTTGGTGCTGAAGCACACAGCCTGCCAGGCAGCTGCTTCAGCACCAGGGTTCCAATGCTAGTAAGTAAGGGGTCGGGGGG
>NW_017729006.1:1467826-1473975 GCF_001723915.1 Gavialis gangeticus
CCATAGCAATCAGGGGGCTGGGGTGGGGCATGTGGGGCTTGCAGAGGGGTGGTACCTCCTGCATGGGCCATTTGGCCCCTGTGTGGGGGCCATAGCCCCTGTAGGAGGGCAGCAAAATATGTATTCATGACTTCATGAAACATTTAGAGTTCACTTTATTATTATTATGATATGAGACACTGGCAGGCTTCCATATTGTTTAACACTGTACATATATCAATAAAACATTGCCCAACTGATCCCTGTCTGTCTCACTCTCTCTCTTTATAGTGGTCTTTTGTTTTAATTGTGGAGGAACATGGATTTTGAGGTATTTTACAGAGTGACTTTTGGATTTTTTTATCAGGGATTTTTCAGTTTTCCAATAAGGAACACCAGGATTCTAGGGAGGCCAGTGGCAAAGCCTTGCCTGCTCAGAGCTGGCATCTTGGACCCAGCTGGCTGTGGCTGACCTCCTGGCCAAATGAGGGCAGGAGGACATGCTTTGACAGTTCAAAGGATGCCACCACACCTGGAACATCTTCTGGGCAATAGCTGCCCAGATGGCTGGGCAGAGGGCACATGTGGCAGTAGTGCCACACAGAGGCCAACTCTGCAGCCACAGCCCACTGGCAGCTGGCCCAGGTGGGCAGGTGCTTCTGCTGGCTGTGCAGTCCTCATCTGGGTCTGGCAGGTGCACAGCAGGTCACAGCCAGGCAACAGTCTCCACTGCCAGACTGCTGCAGTGGGTAAAGGGTGCTGGGAACTCTCAGGGCTGCTTCAGCAGTCCACTTGGCACAAGGGGTAGTGTCCCCAGGTACCAATTACCTGGGTCCCAGAAGCAAGTATCCCTGAGCTACTTGCCAGAGCAGCTTTTTCTACTGACGGGGCCAAGACAGAGCAGCTTTTTATACTGCTGAGGACAGCACAGGTGCTGATCCTGGGCTATAGCTCTCCCTGGCTGCAGATCCAGAAGGAGTCAGGAAGGGTTATTTTGCCCCAAGTGGCACAATTTGCTCCACAACAAAATGCATGTCCAAGCATGTGTGCTGAGGCAAAAAGCCCTGGCTTAAATGTGCATTGCTTCTATTTGAGCTGCTGCAAGTGCATGTGCTTGCATGTGTGGACATGCCCTTGGTGGATGAGGTATTAAAGTGCTTTCTGTTACGGCTCTTTATTGAACATCCATGCCAGATCCCACTGAGGGTTAACCTAGACTGCGGTCACTGCCATTCCAGGTGGCATTACATAGAACTCCACTCTAGTCTCTGGCAGAGCTCCTGTACTCTGCCAAAGTGCCAGGCTGGGCCTGCCCCCTCAGCTGTCACTAACCTGAATCAGTGACAACCTCTGATCCCAGCCCTGCATGCAGCCTTTGGGGTGGGGGGGGGAGTGGGGAAAGTGGGGTTTCTGTCCCCGCATCTACCCCAAGCCCACCGTGTACTGCAACCTGGCTGGGGAGGAGGGGGAGGCTGCAGGGGAAGGAGTCTAGGGTCTCTCTCCTAGAAGCCACAAGGGCCAGGTCTGCATGGCAGAGAGGCTCTGTTTACCTAGGCTCCTGGCTGCAGCTTGGGAAATGGATCCTCTCTGCCATATGGATCCCACCCCCTTACCAAGATTGGAGGCATGGGTATGGGCTGGGTCCACAGGTCAGAGAGTCTCCATTTCCACTCCCCCTCATCCCTCCCAGGTGCTAGCACTGCCAGCAGCTAGCTGGTGGGAGGCTGGGGCTTGGAAGAGGGGCAAGCAGGCTCCAAGCCCTGTACTGGACAGCACGTGTGTGTTCAGTTCTGTTCCAACCTAATCTAGAGCACTTTGAGTAAAGTGCAATACTTACAGTCCTTCCACCTTGGGCTTCTTGAATGTCTGTACTTAGCCTTAGAGCCAGGAAGTCTGACACAGGTCAGCTGAAGTCCATTCTGTGTTCTACCAGCATAAGTCCCTATGTAACATAACTGACTCAATGCCAGAAGCTCTCAAATTATAACTCCCCACATCTTCCTTTTAAGACAAACATAACAATTATGATAAACAACATAAGCATAGCGCAGAATTTCAAATATTTATAATTGATTGATTAATAAAACTACCAAAAATATTCAGTCATCCTCCAAGGTGTCTTGTGAGAAGACACCAAAGACAGACATGCACAGCACTGTTGTCTGATGGTGATAAGTCCACTGGTTCTGCTTGTGACATGTCTTGGTGCCCAGCACTACTTACTGAGGCTATTGCCAATAAGAGAACTTTTTGGGCAAAAGAGCCAGTTCAGTGTCCTTTATCTCCTTATCTCTTGAGATTAGGAATTAGTGTCATGTATTCCTCCACAGTTAATATCCATGTGGGGTGACAAACTCTAACAGGCTACTTTTGTGATACCTCTGATGTTTGCAATCATCATTTTTTGATCAAATACATATACAACATTATTCTCTTGAAGTGCTGGCAGCTTCTCAACCCCAAATCATACTGAGTTTTTTGTTTTGCCTTGTCTGCTGCTCTATATATCTGCAAGTCCCCAGTGATTCTGACATCAGTTTCTAACAGCACAAGCATTCTTGTTTTCAGCTTTCCATTGAACAAAATGTCAGCAGGTGACAACCCCTGCTTCACTGCTACTGTTCTGAAATTTAAGAGTGTTGAATATGGATCAAAGTTGTATTCAGAAGGCTTTTTTATAGCAGGCTTTTTATAATCCTGATGTTTTCCACCAACATATTAGATTAAGGATGATTAAAGCTTAGTGGCAAATTTTCTAAATCCAGATTTTGGTGCCTAGTGCAAAATCTTATGTCAACTAAATCACAGCTGAATGTCAGACACTACTTAGTTAGGTTTAATGGAAGCAGATTTGATATATCCAATTCCCTGCATAACCTTACTGGAAGATACTTCAGCTATCTCAGGAAAATGGGAATAGAAGTCTATGACAAGTAGAAAGGATTGTTTCAGTTAAAGCAAAGAAATCAATGCTAACTTTATTTATTCTAGAAGCCAGTTTTTCCTGTGCAAACCAAACATGAACTTTTTCACTTGACTTGGCCTTTTTGGCATACATGGCAAACCTTAACGGGTTCCCCAGCATCACTGTTCATTCAAGCCACTTTTGTCAGATGCTCTAGAGGCAGTATCTGCTGACACCATCTCTTGACCCAGCCGGGCTCCTCCTATCCTGAGCAGCACATGAGGAGCCAACTTCGGCTGCGTGCCACCTTTCCTGGCCAGTGCAGACCTGGCCGGGTCCATCCCGTCCAGAGCAGCATGCGACTAAAGCTGGCTTCTCATGTGCTGCTGGGGACGGGGCGAGTCCCGCTGGGTTGGCACTGGGCAGCAGAAGCAAAGTGGAGCCACCTCCTTTTGGGACCAGCTGGCACTGGTAGGGGGAAAATGCAGCAGCACCTGGGGAAGCCACTGCTTGATAGGGGATGGGATGGGTTGGCCGGGCCACACCAGGAAGGGAAAGCTGTGGCTGAGCCCCCTTTGGCTCGGGACAGGAGGGATCCTACAGCATTGGTGGGTGTTGTGCTGGTGAAGGGACCTGGGCCGGGGCTGGCTTCTTCTGTGTGGGGGTGGGGAAGTAGGAGGGGGTTTGTTGGGTCACTTAAGTTAATCGTTGAAGTTATTTATATTATGGCTGTATGTTTGTCATGTTGTTTTCAGGATCGTTAAGTTAATCACTACTCAAATTATTTTTTTAATAAAATTAAAATCTGTTATAATAGATGTTTGATTTTTAGTATATGATACTTTATTTATACCTTTTTAAAATGATTTGTTCTGAAAGATTTTGTGCGCAGCCCTTGACTCAATTGTTTTGGCTCCATTCTGGGGGAGATCTGATGCCTCTGAAACCTCACTGCTGGGGTAGGATGTTAGAGGGGTCACAACCCCTTGATATCTGGTAAGTTGTGCAAGGGGAGGGACATCTGGCGGCAAAGGGCAGGGGTCAGGGGGCGGGACTTCCGGTCCCAAGATGGTGACCAGGGGTTGGGGCAACTGAAGGGGCGGGGCTACCCATGTGGACCTCAACAGCTCACCAAAACTCATCAAGCGGCCCTCCGCCCAAAATAATTGTCCACCCCTGGCTTAGGGCCTTGTCACAGGGTACTTAGAACATGTTTACTTAGATATGAGTAAATATAAGTGGGTCATATTAAAAGTTAGAAAGTGTTCTAAGAAGTCAACTGGTAAGATTTAGTAAGATTGCTAACATGATCTCCAGTTGCCTGATTGTGGGTCTCAGCCCCAGGACTACAAATTGTTTGTATTATGTCTGTGGAGCAGTCGGACAATAGCAGAACACAGGCTACTTAATATGATCTGGAGATGCTCGTTGCATGAAAAGTCATAATTTTACTATGATAGGATGGCACTTAGCATGTGTTTTACTGCTTCAATCTGTGGAAACTTGCTTTTTATGGCTAAGTACAGACATTGCACTTTTACCAGTATAAGTAATTGGAAACCTGTCTATACCTGTAACAGAACAGAAGTTCAGCACAAATAGACTGATTTTAAAAACTGCAGAACCTGGTCTAAGATTTGCGCTCCTCCCCTCCCCCCAAAGGGAAAATGCATGTTCTGTTTGCCACTGATCTAAATTACCCGGCTTATAGAAAACCATATAACTTACACTAATTCTGCCTCGGGCTTTTTGTATGTCTGTACCTAACCTAAGTGTGTTAACATATCCTAAGTGTACTGTGCGACATGGCTCTTAGAGCGGAAAAGTTCATCTCTATATTCTTTGGGGTACTAGAGGGAGGCCTATATTTGCTGGATCATTTGTGGCAAAAGCAATAAGTGCTTTATAATCAGTTTGAAGTGACACAAGTCAAAAGCCAAGTCTATTAGAATGTACTGACCTTCAGTGTTTATTAGCATCCCTCTTTGTTAGAAACTACTGCTTTCCTGTTTTGCCTATGCTGTTCTTAGATGACAGTCCCCAGTATCCTGATTGGAAAGAACTGTAGGCAACCTAGTTTTGTACATATTATCATATTACCTCAGAAATGGGGATTCTTCAATTAACACCTTCATTTTAATTATCACCTTTAGTTTTCAAACTCTATTAAAATTTGCATCCCCTGTCTTTTGGGGTTTTCTAGTCATCTCTCTCCAAGTATTTTGTTTCAGATCCCAATCACAACCTAGTTTCTTTCCTGGGATTCAGGGAACTCCCAACATTGCAATTTTGGCTTTTCAGCCTTAGATTACTCACAAGCTCTTACATTTTTTTAAATCTTCAGCTTATGTTTTGTATGTTTCTTTTTTGCAAAATGCAGTACTCTTCACCTTTCTGTCATATGGATTCATATTTAGGATTCTCTGGCTCAGTTAACTGAAAACTATTAAGAACTTCAAATGTGTCCAAACCAGCTATTGTGAGAAGCTTGGCTACCTTCTGACTGCTTCCTTTTTTCTGACACATTGCTTTCAGATGCAGAATGAAGCACTGTCTCCAGTTTCCCCTCCATATTTCCACAAAGATTCAAACTGGTGGGGGGTGTTTCATTGCTCCACTTTCTATCAAGGGCATTTTCTTAGTTTGTTTTACTCCTGGTACCATGCATTGTTCATTAAATTAGTCAGAGTGAAGGAACCCAACAAACGTGCTTCTCAGATCTCTCTTGGGCTCACCATAGAGGCAGGATAGACATGCCCTTTGGCAGTGGTTAAAATGTTAGCCAACATTCCATTTTAGAAGCCCATACACATCATTTGCGAGGTTAAGTATCATAGGAAGTTACATATATGATCCAATTTTCAAAAGTACTGAGCACTCCTTTGGAAAGCCACCTTATTTTAGGCATATCTACATGGCAGAATGTAGTCTCCAACACAATTTCTGCACTCCTTGGCAGAGATAGTGAGGGTTTACTTCTCAGCAAATCTGAGTCATTTCCAGCTAGACTGGGTTTCTCTGAATGGCATCAAATTGTGGTATACAGACATACCTTTATTTAAGCACTCACTTAAAGAAAGAGGAACTTTAATTTTATGCACCCATTATTACAGATCTGTGACAGAAGATCACTAATCCCTTGTGGCATGAGTCATTTGTCCACAACATCCTGGTGTAACTGAAGATTATTTACTTAAAAAGATCTGTGGCATGACCTTCAATGCATAATAATCTAAGATTGGCTATTCACACAGTCACAGTTCAT
>NW_017729006.1:1478975-1482779 GCF_001723915.1 Gavialis gangeticus
CAGATCTATGACAGAAGATCACTAATCCCTTGTGGCATGAGTCATTTGTCCACAGCATCCTGGTGTAACTGAAGATTATTTACTTAAAAAGATCTGTGGCATGACCTTCAATGCATAATAATCTAAGATTGGCTATTCACACAGTCACAGTTCATAAACTGTTTATATCTCCCTCTTCCTGAAACGTAAAAAATGCCAAGGAGTCAAAAGAATCACTGAAATGCTTGTGTTTAATTTACCCATTTATTATGCATTGCAGTCAGTAGGTGACACATGAGCTGGAGCCCCATCTTATTTGCATATGTGAAAGTATGAATGCATTCTCCATGAAAACCCCTAATGTCTGCAATTCACTGCTTCCCTTAGATATAACATATTGAAGTTGAAGCCATGTTGCACAATCTACTTCTTTTCCTTAGTGGTGGAAGATTCTATTTATGTGTTTTTCTGTTTGATTATTGTAGCATGTGGTGTATATGTTGATGAATGATTATGAGTGGGTAGAGAGTTAAGGAATGGTCTGTTTTATGGCTGTGTACTTACGAATTGTCAAGCAACCCTGAGGAAAAGGAACACAAACTCCTATTTAAAGGATAAAGCTAACTAAACAAATTCTATCACAGGCCTCCCCATATGACAGAGCAAGACTGAAAATATGTTCCTGCATATGTTTCACATTGAAATCAAGACCTGTTAATGCATACACTCAGAAGTTTTTTCTTTTAAATAGTTATTGCTTATAAAAAATTAATGAGAACAACTGTGTGTACTCTCCACATTTTATCTGATGTATAAACAGAGCAGTGGGGTTAATTGTGAAAACTGTTTGCTTTGGAAAAAACACTTTGATACAATCTTTTTTTTCCCCAAGCTGTGAAGTTTTTCCATCTATAGTACATATGCCTATCCCAATATGCCAAAAATACATGTAGAAAAGTAAACTATTATTATAATCCATCTTTATATAGCCTGCAATAGAAACTAAGACTTTACATCACTTACACATTATCAAAATATAAAAGTGATACTCATTAAATGTTGCCCTCCATTAATATGAACATATAAGAACTTACAGTGTAAGGAAGGAAAGCATGTTCAGCTTAAACTGCTTTCTGAACAAACTTTACAGTACCAATAAAGCAGAAATCTACTTTAATAATATATCACTTGTGTTGGATGTGCTCTCCAGGGCCAATAGACTAAGATATATATTTCATAACTGAAATCATCATAATTTATAAACCCTGCCAAGAGCTGTCCTCAGTTGTGCCCACAGCATTTTTTTGCCACTGTTTTCTCAGCAATAATGACATCCCTTCTTAATTTATATGCATTGACTCTCTGCCCCAGGAGCCACCATGCTCTTTGCTATAAAAGAATCTTGTGTTTTGCCCAGTATTCATAGATAAAATGGGCCAATTTTAAAAAATATATTTTTTGTCCTCAGTGGCCAATATGTCAAATATTAAATAGGAATATGTCGTAGTATATTGCTTACACATAATCCAACCCACTTTTAATTTTGCCCTGATTCAAAATGGCTGCTCAAGGAGTAAAACAGAATTGAATCCCACTCCTTAAAGCCAAGTGATTGAGGGCAGGAGGGAGACAGCACAAAATTCAGGTCATACATTTTTCCCATGAGCAAGAGGTGGAAAATGTGAAGGAAGAGTGGTATTTGAAAAATGCCCAACTCTACCTTAGCCTAATATAGAGGCCTGAAAATCTAGCTGAGTACATAGACTAGTTAGTGCACTCTGGGTACATCTACATGAGACGCATTAATGTGCATTAGTCTAATTTAATGCTCATTACAGGTACAAATCTACATGTGTGTGCTAGGGGTGTGCGAAGCGGGCCCTGTTCAGTCTGCATTCAGGTTCGACTTGAATCAGGGACAGTGATTCGATTCATTGATTCGGATCACTGTCCCTGATTTGATTCGGCTGAATCTGAATCTGAAGATTTGATGCTGATTCAGAGAATCAGTGATACAGACACAGCTTTAAAATTTTTATCTACGCACTTTGAGGTAGCAGGCCCAGCTCATGATTGCTGCAGTGCTGGTGTGCGTGGAGTGTCCCACAGGAGTGTGTGTGTGGGGGGGGAGGGGGGGTCCATGTGCTCGGTGGCGAACTTCTGTGTCTGCCAGGAAGAAGGCTGGGGGACCACCCCCCTGCCCCTGCACTTCCCTGGCTTGGCAATCAGCCACAGAGCCAGGGAGGTGCCCCCCAAGGTGCCCCACAGACCCAGGAGGCACCAGTCACAGGTTCCCCCCTGCATGCTCCCTTGTGGACTCAGAAGTGGTTTGGAAGTACTTCTGGTCCACTTCTGCGTCTGCTGCCAAGTGCACTGGGAACACCCCCTGCGCTTCTGCAGGACGCTCCATGCACCCCAGTATCGCAGCATTCACGAGCCCCTACTGCCTAGAGGTATGTAGAAAAACATTTAAAGCTGTCTCTATGTTCGAATCTCTGAATCTTTCTGAATCTCTCCAAATTGATTCAGAGGGTTCTGATTCAATTCAGAGAGATTAAAAGGTCCTCTGATTTGATTCAGATTCAGAGATTCGGCCACCGAATCAGGCCAAATCTCCACCCAATTGAATCAGGGACCAAAGCTTCACACAGCCCTACTGTGTGCCCTTAATGAGCATTAATAATGAAGAAATTAGGTTAATCACACCTAAATTTAATACCTGCAAATGTAGGTATTAAACTTAAGCTCAATTAGTTAAAGCACATTAATGGATATGTAGACATGACCTGGTACTCACTTTAGTGCCGGGTCTGGCCAGCCACTAGGGGCACATGACAGGGCTGTAGGGACTTGGCACTAACTGTAGTGCCAAGTCTCTGCAATTTTGTCAGGTGTCTACATATGCAGGGACTTGGCACTAAATGTAGTGTCACATCCCTGTACGTGTAGACACCTGCCAAAATTTCTTAATGTGCATTAACTAAATTTAATGTGAATTAAGCTATGTTTAAATGTATATGTAAATGCCTCTCCCTGTGTCTTGCCAGGAAAGGAAAATTTTCTCTCTCTTCTTGAGGAGTCAGTCCTTCTCCTGAGTGTGGGACAACCATACAGTTGGCATATGACTGCAGAAAAAACATACATGTATTAACTTCAATGGATCTATCCATATAAGTATAGTTTAAGAGATTTTGGTTTGTTTCTTTAAATATTAATACATTAGAATTGTTATTAATATAAATGATGGAACACCAATATAGGATAGCAGATAAGTCTGACTTTTGAATGGGATATAAACTCATTCTTGAGAGGTGTTGAGAATCTAACTTTGATGTAATGGGGCTTCCTTGCCATCAACTACTTTCTAACCACCACTGGAGATAGAGAAATTTATTGTGGGACAGCAGGAGAGAGAGGTTTATCATAATGATCTAAGACTGAATATCCACACAGTCACATTTCATAAACAGCTTATATCACACTCTTCCTGAAACCTAAAAAAATGCCAAGGAGTCAAAGGAATCACTGTAATAGCCATGTTTAAATCACCCATTTATTAGGCATTGAAGTCAGCGTGTAGCATATGAGCTGGAGTCCCATATTATTTAAATGTGGGTGTATGTATGTATAAATAAATGGAGCATCCTCTATGAAAGCCCCTAATGTCTGTGATTCATTATTTCCTTTAGCTATAACACACTGAAATTGATGCTATGTTACAAGACCACCCCCTTGCTATTCCTGGCACATCAGGGCTTACTGTTACATAGACCCGGAAGAGGTCGCTGTCTCTCAGCAGCATGCGCATGTACTCCATGCAGCCCT
>NW_017729006.1:1487779-1508184 GCF_001723915.1 Gavialis gangeticus
CAGGGCTTCTTAGGGTGGAACTTTAACTTCCAGCACCCTTGGAAGCTTTAGTAGCAGCAGCCAGAGAAACAACAGCAAACTGTCTCCTTGTTTTCCTCATCCCTGCCTCAAGTTATTGGAATCCATTCAAGGACAGGTTCAGTCAAAGCTCCTGGATTGTTATGTCTGCCAGTAACAGATTTTTTCTGAAGTGGATCCATCTCAGGTCTGTATTGTAGTTTCCAGCAGTTTATCTTGTCAGCCTTTACCCACAGTTCTAAAGTTACCAGCCTTTCTTACACTAGAGACTCTTCTCTTTCAGATTTGCAAATGCCATGGCACCCAACCACAGGCACCTTGTCCTTTTGACTTCTCCAGGAGCACCTACTTACATTTCAGTTGTCATTTATTTACTTCTTTTTTATCTTATTTTTACATCAAGTCAAATTTCTGTGTTGAATGCTCCAGGAAATGGTGCTATGCATTAGGAGTCAGGGGACCAGAATCTATACTTAGCTGTATCACTGACCCATAGTAAAGCCTTGTTCAAATTTTTCTGATTCTCTGTTTTAAATTCCCCAATACAGGACTTTGATCTTCCCTGCCGACTTTCTCTGAGATGTTTGGAGCAAAACTGTTGTTAAAAACACTACTCTTCTTATTATAATACAATAATTATTTCTCCCATTTTATGAGAAGTTCTTTCTCTTTTAGGTGATATGAACTGCATTATATCTATAGAGAGACAGGTTTTGCATCTATAACATTTTCTGCACTGGCTCTAGGTTAAAATAGAGGGAGGGAGAACCTTGTAAACTAGGATGAGGAAACTAGAAGTCAATGAGGAAACTCAGGCAGACCTGTTTCCTGAAAAGGGTCTGAACATATGGAAGAAATAACCAGGGAAAGTGACTGAAGCACAGAAGTGTAAATTAATTCAAGAGAGGCTCAGATTTATTTACAAAGAAAGAGGGGGCTAAGCACCACAGTGAAAAAAGCAGAAATGTGAGATTAAGATAAACCAAAAAGAGCAGACGCACTACGCCGGATGACTTTTTTCCTGTTTGTAAATTTCATATGTTCTCAACAGAAAAATGACTACACAGATGGTCTTTGTTACTCCCACATCCTTTGAAATTTAGTTTCCAAAAATGTCACCTTGTTCTGTATCCTCTTGTGTAGCATAAAGTGTGCACAATGTTTTCCAACATGCATATATCCACTTTCTTGCTCATGTGGACTTCATTAGACATCACTGTAGAAAAATGTGGCAAAAAGATTCACATACGAGGATGTGGGCCACCAGATTCCACTGCTGAAACCCTTACGGGAAGGCTGCTAGTGGCCTACTCAGTCATCCAAAGACAATTTGATTGCGCTTTCTGAAAGCTCTCTGAATAGCAGATGTCTCCCTGCTTCTTAGTGGGTGCATCTACATGAGGTACTTTACTGCACATTAGATCAGTCTAAGCATCACTGTTTACATGTGCATGGAAATTACTACGCAGTAATTAGTCTAATGCACCATTTCCTAGTAGATACAACTACTAGAAATACATGCATTAAACTAATGCACCGAAGTGTATGTGGAGATACTGACCAGGAGCAAATTCCCTGGTCAGCCCAGGCAGCAAGGAGCCACAAATTAACCCCAAGCTCTGGGGGGTGGGCAGGAGGCTGGGGACAGCTCCCTGCCAGCTCCCCAGAGCAGCTCTGAGTTGTGTGGAGCTTAGAGCTCCCTGGGGTGGGGGAGGAGGGAGAACCTGTCCCCAGCCTCCCCCCCTCCCAGGTGTCTGGGCCTGACCCCCACCATGCCCTCTACCAGCCTGGGGCTGCCCTCAGTGTCCCCTGCAAGCCCAGGGTTGGCACCTGGGGGAGGATAGAGCTCCCTGTGGCTGCTGCAGGGGAGCAGAGCAGGGCAGGAGCAGCCCTGGACTGAATTGTTCCTGATGCAGGTGCACGTACAGATGAATGGCCGGGTGCGGTTTAATTTGCCTGAATTTTATACACAGAAAATTCAGGCTCATTACTTGCATGTGTTGACACGCCCACTGAGATCTGCCTTTTCAATTAGAGTACTATATGCTTATATATATACAATGAAAAAGAATATACGAGAATCACAGAATCATAGAGAAGTAAGGGTAGAAGGGACCTCCAGAAGACATCTAGTCTGCCTGAGGCAGGATTATCCCTATCTAAACCATCCTATATAATTCATAATTTAAACTCTTCATAAAACTGCCATCAACCATGACAAAACACAAGATATAACACCTTAAACTGCCACAGTCAAAGCAGGGGAACCATGGCATCCAATGTCCTGTTTCTATAGAAGTTTTCATAGTTTCATAGTTGGTAAGGTCGGAAGGGACCTGAGCAGATCATTAAGTCCAACCCCTGCCATGGCAGGAAAAAGTACTGGGATCAAATGACCCCAGCAAGGTGTTTGTCTAGCCTCTTCTTAAAGACCCCCAGGGTAGGAGCCAGCACCACTTAGCTTGGAAGTTGGTTCCAGCTCCTAGCCACCCTGCCACTGAAGTAGCGCCTCCTGTGTCTAAATTTACCCTCTGCCAGCTTGCGACCGTTATTTCTAGTCACTCCTGGTAGTGCTCGGTGGAACAGGGACTACCCCAATGCCTGCTGGTCCCCTCTGACTAGTTTGTAACAGGCCACTAGATCCCCCCTCAGCCTTCTCTTGTGGAGGCTGAACAGGTTCAGGTCCCTTAGCCTCTCCTCGTAGGGCCTGCTCTGCTGCCCCCAATCATGCGAGTGGCCCTCCTCTGGACCCTCTCCATGTTGTCCACATCCCTCTTGAAGTGCAGCGCCCAGAACTGGATGCAGTACTCCAACTGCGGCCTGACCAGTGTCGCATAGAGGGGGAGGATCACTTCCTTGGACCTGCTTGAGATGTATCTGTGGATGTATGACAAGGTGCGGTTGGCCTTCCTGACTGCATCCCCACACTGTTGGCCAGTGTTCATCTTGGCATCAATAGTGATTCCAAGATCCTTTTCTGCCTCTGTACTGATGAGAAGGGAGTTCCCCAGCCTGTAGGTATGGTGCTGGTTCTTCCTCTCCAGGTGTAGTACCTTGCACTTGTCAGTGTTGAAACCCATCCTGTTCTCATCTGCCCACCCCTGTAACCTAAGTCTGACTGCAGCCTATTTCTCCCTTCTAGCGTGCCCACGTCCCCCCACATCTTAGTGTCTTCAGCAAATTTGAACAGGTTGTTAACATACATTCAAGAGATCCCAGGTAGAGGGCTATGTCCCCTCCTACAGAGGAAGACAAAACACCCCACAGTCTGTATCAATCTGACCATGGGGTAAAATTCCTTCCTTATCCTAAATATGGTGATCAGTCTGACTCTAAGCAGAGGGGCAAGATCCTCTAGCCACAAACCTCTAGCTTCAAGTTCCAGCAGCAGCATTGGCATACCCAAGTGAAAGTCACCAACCTTGGCTGTACCCAACACACAATGCTTCTGATAAAGATTTAAAAACACTCTGATACATGCAGCAGAAAGGGGGAGGCAGGAAACTAGCAAAGCCCAGAAGCATGGGAAATACCCATAGTAGAACACAGGCATAGCTACACCTATACTGTCCTTGACCAGTGGCTGTACAACCTCTTCTTGAACAGCTCCAGTGGTGCAAAGTCCAGAATTTCCCTAAGTAGTTTATTTCACTGCCTCACTGTTCTAACAGTAAAAAAAAGTTTTCCTGATATCCAATCTAAAACAACTTGAAAATTTGAATAGTCCCATAAAGCCATTTTACTCCTTGACTAGGCTTGCCCTTGATACTCAGACACACTAATACAAGTATGGAGGGCCTGCTGAAGCCTGAGTGTCCACAGAGAATTCTTTCAGGCTCATTTTGTATTCATCTCATGGGAGCCTGAGAGGAGATCACCATCAGCTGACTGCCTTCTTGCAGACAGTGCAACGTGAACTTCATTGTTCTAGCTTTTCACCTGGCTGGCACATAGGGTCATGGCCTAAACTTCACCATACTTTCAGAAAATAAGAAGAATTTTCTTGAAGAAAGAGGGAGCTTATTTGCAGGGTTAAAGTCTCCTCTATAATGACTTAACAAAATATAAGACTAGATCAAGACTTATGTGGTGGGAACTCCTATCTCCAATAGTTCTTCATATTTTTTATCCAAATTGGGCAGCCTGTATTTCACTTAGATCCAAACATATTGGAGAACACCTATCACAGAATCACATTAGTGCAGACAGCATCTCAGCATTACTGCAAAGAACAGTCAGTGAGATAAATCTTGGGGCTAGGGTATTACACATTAACTGGTATAAGTGATTGGAAACTGGTTCAAATCTGTAACACAACAGATGTTCAGTGCACTTAAACTACTTTCAAAATGGCTGAAATTGGTTTAAGATAAACCTGGATGGATGTAGTATCAGACTTAACTAATTTAGGTTAAAATGGTTTATTGAACTTCTGTCCCAGATCCCCTCCAGATTCAAGTTAACTCACAGTCCCCTCCCCCAGCATGCCAGGATGCTTTGCACCTCCCTTGCAAACTTCCCCTTGCAGGGTGGGTGGGCTAGCCCTGCCCCAAGCTGTCTTCTCCAGCCAAGCAGAAGGCATGCTCTAGCACTGCCTGGCATGTGGCCTGGGTGTGAGGTCTGGGGCCTCACGTGTTGTACAGCTTGTCAGGTGAGTAGCCCTGCCCCTCAACTCACCTGCCATGACTTTGATGTTGATTTATCAAGAGACGGGGATTCAGTGTAGATCTCCCTGGGAGGGCCTCCCAACAATGGCAGTACTCACAATTGTTTGGGTGCGATGTTCCACGGGGCTCCGCCTTCCCTACACCCTGTCCACTCGCCAACCGGATATGATGCTTGTTGAGTAGGGATTTCAGCCACTGCGGGGTTGCCCACAGCTTGCCCCGGGTAAGGTCCCCCGTCGGTGTGGGCGTCAATGGCTCTCCCCACTCTGGCTACATAGTATGGCCTGCCTTCTCTGGGGTTCTTTGATTTCCCTTTTCTTTTTTTTCCTCAAAAAAAAATATTCCCCTGGGGAGGAGCAAGCTGCGGAGCTGCTTCCTTGACCCCTGGCATCCTCCAGGGGGCACAAATGTCTCCTCTGCCCTGCTCTCTCTAGGGAGCTCACGGGCTTCCCTTGGCTTGCCTTCTATGGGGAGCCAAAATGCCTTCCCCGCTCCACCTCCTGCAGGGGGCTCGAAGGTTTCCCTATGTGGGGTGGGGGAGCCGCACTGGCTGTGCCTCACCTCTCCCACGCTGGATCCTCAGCAGCCCTGGCATGCTGTGCACCAGTGTCTCCTCCTTCTGGCTCCGCCTCCGCCCTGGTTCTGGTGGGGCTTTTCAATTTTCCTGCGGCAGCTGTGCCAGCCACCGCAATTGGCCCAGCTGTTCCCCATGCAGGAAACAGCTGATTAAACAGCCAGTGCAATGCTGGCTCGTGTGGCTGTGGCCGTGGCCATGGCTGCGGTCTCGGCTCCTGCTCCAGCTCTCCAGTGGAGGTTAAGTCACCCCACCACCAGGAGTCTGTTCCCGGGGTTTGGGGCCCACAGGGTTTCCCCTTTCCCCTTCAGGAGCCTGTTGTGGCATCTCGCCGCCACACTGGGCCACTGCACACATGTGGCTGCATTTCCAGAAACAAAACTCAATGTCTGTTCACTTGCTTATCAGTTCAATCTCTGCAGCTTAGACTAACCTGTGAAGATTGAATCAATTCAGCCTCAGGCTTTTTGACTGTCTGTACTTAGAGAAGGTGCCTAAAAGGAACAGGCACAACTGCCAATCTAGCATTGGCTCCTTAATCATGCGCTAAGGCATTCCTCCTTCCTCATCTCCCAAACATTCTGCTCTTTGAGCAGTGGCTGAGACTTACAGGCTCCTAAACTCATTATGCTGATCTTCCACCTTGAACTATACTTCCCCTTTGAGCCTTCTGTATTTCAGCAGCAACAGCAGCACAGGTCTAATTCTGGATTATGTGGCAATCTCTTTCTCAAATGGCCTCCTCGTCCTCCAGCCAGATGAAGGCTGGCAACAGGAAGTAGGAAAGGGATTTCCTGCCACCTCACTAGCCAACCAGGTTTCTACAGGAGCAGAGAGACCAGCTTCCCTTGGCTGGGAATGGACAATCAGAGCTGTCAGTCCTGGCCAGTCCTTACAGTACTTCTGCTGATCCATGGAGGCTGTGCTTATTATTCTCAGACATACTGGGTGCAGTGACACAGCGAAGTAGCAAAAAGAAATACTAAAGCATGTAGCAAAAAGAAGTACTAAAGCCTGGTGCCATAGCAACATCCCCATATGGTGGCATGTAGACATGCCCATCATCAGGTAATTGGTGTGCTGTGCTAAGAGAGCGGAGACCTTTACATCTTTTCCTCTGCACTCTTTCTTTCTCCTTCTGTGTGCAGGGATCAGCTGCAGCCTAGATCCATTATCTTTTATGGAACTAACATTTGTTTTAAAAAATCAAAGCTGGATAAATTCCAACAAATGAAACAGACTCTTCCTGAGTCACAGTTTATCAATCCTGTGATTCTGAAATCAGCAGAGTTACAGCATTGCAAAGCTGATGTGAACTAAGAACAGAGCCAGGATTAGGATCTGATCCTGCAGTTCTTTTTCACAGAATAGTCCTTAATCACAAAGGCAGTCCTGGTGAAGTCAGTGCCACTACTCTCAGAGGGGCTAAACCAGAGAGTAAGGGTTACAGGATCAGGCCTTATATCTTTTTGTGAACCTATAGAGGATTCTTTCAATATATTTGCATTCCAGTAGTATTTGAACCTCCATTCTATGTAACCCCCATAGCAAGTTAAACCATGTCACTTAGAAGTTGTGAGAGCTGCTTAAAACCCTTTAACCTGAAATTAAATCCTACAGATAAAAAATGTATATCAGCTGTTACAGAGTGGTCTGTTAGGGGCTATAGTCATACTTCCATTTATTTTAAAAAAGCGCAGAAAATCAAAACTCAAAACCTTATTTGGTTAAACACAATGAAATTAGTATTGAGTTATTACATGCTGTGCTGTTGCTTAGAATAGAGTTATACAGTATGGAGTTGTTACATGGAAAATAGATTTGATTTCAACCAAAGGAAATATCAGTGAGTGAAGAGTTAAATTTCTTCTTTCTTCTCCTATATATTGTGTCTCCTTGAGCAATTGCTCAATGTTGACAAGCATACCACATGGTGATCTACCAGATGCTAAGCTGTCAGACAGACAGAAGCAGAAATGCAGTGACATCATGAATATTTCTATCTTTTATAGCCATATTTTTCTGTGCTCAAGTAAATAAACATTAATGCAGACACCATTTCTTTTTTTAATTGTTTTTTTTGCTTATGTCACTATTTTGATGTAGTTACTTCAAAACAAAAACTATATATGTGTGGACACTTCCACATGTGTGCACACACTTATATAGTGAGGACATCAAGATTGTGATTTTTTTTCACTGTTTCTGTGGCTGCCAACTATATTCATTTCAGAGGGCACATCTACATGAGATGCTACATCACTATAGTGATGGGCTACAGTAACATAGCTTGTCACTATGGCAATGTAGTGTTGGTGGACACTGACCATGATGCCACCACTACTGCGCAGTCCACTGGGACTGCAGAAAAGGTGCAGTCATTTGTACTTGCTAAAGCAACCTTTTTTGCATTTTATTAGCAACTACAACATGACTGTACAGCGGGGTGCACATGTAGAAGGAGTGGGAATATAAGGGGTTAAGTGACAATGCGCATAGCATGTCTTTCAATAGCAGAGCAGAGGGTTATCCAGCATAGATCTCATAAGGTGAATGCTTCTCTTAATGAGGTGAATCTGATGGATCTAATGCACTGGAACAGCTGCAGTGGGGTTTTTCCCTGTCTGGAGTCATACTGAGATCAGATTCGGCTCATAGTGGCTCTTTTTTCTTCACATACTGTAATTATAATTGATTTGCAAAAGATGTAAACCATTTTACTTTTTATAACAAGAGCTTTCCATTTGTGAGGCAATCAGAAAGGAAATTTTTGGTACTGTTCCAAAAGGGACTAACAATGTTTCTCCTGCTGAGACTTCTCTTTGATGGGTATGGCATGTTTGTTTCAATCTACTTGAACTGTTATGGGAAGGTACACTGGTGTTAGGAAGACACCCTGATTTCTAGTTTCAGGTTTATATTGTGGTACGAACATATTGCCCTTTTTCTGTTCAAATGCACATTGTATATAAAATAAAACATATGAAATACTTCTGCCTTTTCTGCACCAATATTAACACTTCTACCATTTCCATTTAGTAATGGGCCTATGCCTTGGTTGGAGAAAGGGTAAGGGACATCACCCTGACAGAAATGTGGCCTTGTTGAGGCATTAGGAAGGTAGCAGCCATTCTTATCTGTTGCTTTCTAACCTACAATTGTTACCGGTTACTTGTTTAGCTCATGTAGTAATGGGACAACAGCTAGTAAACTACATAATTAGTAAAAAAAAGTTCAGGTTGCAAAGTCAAGCACACAAATGGTAGCAGTCACCATATTTAAATGCACACTATGATCTATGTGGTTCCCTGTATAATATATACTATACTACCCTGTTTAAGCACATGATACCCTAAAATGCACAGGATGTATAGCTAAAGCACAAAGGGTTTCAAGAAGAAGATGTTCAACTGGTCCAATGCAAGACATTAGGCCAGTATCAGGAGACCCAGTCTCCATTCGTCACCTTGCCACAAAGCTCCTATGAAACACTTGTACAGACTATCAAAACAAGTCATGCCTAAACTGCCACCCTATGGATCCCATGGCCACTGATAAAAAGCAAGCCCGAGCCACTCATTGCTCTTACTCTGCTCATATCTCAGCCTGGCAATGAGTAGGAGTAGTCAGCTTAAAGGGTCCTGAGCACACACCTCAGCACTGCGCTAAGGCTGTCTTTCGGAAGAACATGAGAGCCATTCAGAGGCCTATCGGGACCCCTTTAAGCCATTCACTCTACCTAATCACCTGGCTCAGGAGTAAGTGGATGAGGCCTTTCAGTTGGCTCAGCCTTGCTTTGCCCCTGCACACTGGGGTCAGCTCTGGAGCACTGTACCACCTCCACTCAGCACCATGCCGGCCCCACTGCTGGCACTGGGCTGCAGAGCTATGCTGCCCCTGTGTGCTGGGATTGGACCCACACTGCCCCACACGCCCAATCTAGCAAATGGGCAGGGCCCTCAGGGCACCCTATGGGGCCAGAAGATACTATGCTAAGGGCCAGATTTAGCCTGAGGGTCCATGGTTGACCGTCCCTGCTTTAGAGCCAAATCTTACCCTGTCCTTTTTAAAGAAATACTGTAAGTGCACATGTGGAAACTGTTTTTGTTTTTCAGCACAGCATTTAGTTTGCAGCAGTTAGCTTATGTGTTTCGCTATATTAGGTTTAGATCACCACAAGTGCACACAGTTACCTCTCCAGGCCAGATCCACAGCAACAGAAAACACCATTTCCTTTCACTTGTTTGTATGTGGTGTTCCCCAGTATACATTTCCCCTGTACAATATTCTGTTCCCCATAAATAGACTGACATACTGTCTGGGCTTCCTCTCTCCATCAACCCTCTTGTGCTTCATCTCAAGAGCTACAAATAGCATTATTTGCCACATAATTAGATTTTCCAAGTGGAAAAAAAGGCAAGAATGCTGTATAACTGGAAATAAGTCCTAATGGATCTCCCTGGATAATATGTCAAGAACTTAGATCCAAACATAAAACAAAGAAAACAAATAGTCTTGCAGTTTTTTCGCAGTATGTGTTATGCAGCTAAGTACTGAGGAAAAAAGGTTGCATAAAAATAGCCCCCTTCATGGACTTGCTAGTGATGACAAGATGAAAGACGGAGCTAGAGAGATGCTTTCTACACCAGTGGTCCCTTCTGCAAGTGTGGGAAACAAAAAATTTCTCTCAGATGATTAACAGCAAAAGGCTTATCCCCACATAATGAAGGGGAAAATGTGAGAACAGAGAGAGATGAAGGAATAGACTGCTATGTATTCACAGCCATAAAATCAGGAATAAATAGTCAAGTCAACAGGACTCAGAGAATTAAAACAATGTCAGGGTACAGCCGCATCCTAGTGAGACTGTCCATGTCTCTTTACAGGTACTTTGTGGTTCTGTCCCTCCCTTATACTTGGCAACAGAGTGATAAACTGTCACTTCAACAAAGCTCTTTTGAATTTGAATTGACATATAAGGAGGATGATTTCTGTCAGGGGAGTACAGGCAAATTTTCCTGAAAGGACAATCAAGAGAAGAGACTGTATTGCACCTGCCTTTTCAGAAGTGCCCCTGTTGCTGAGAAGCCCAACATGGGTGATAAATGGGGGCTACAATACTGCTCTTAGATCATCTGAACATTTTCCTAAACCACCTGAAGAGGCAGATGTGTTCAGGGAAAGGAATCTGGTAATTTATGCTGAGACTTTGTGACAACAGGCCAGGAGCTGGTCAGTGACTTTAAAATGCCTTTGCTTAGTTCTCTTGGTCTATCCTGTGGTTCTTATTTAATACTGCAAGGCATTTGGATTATCATTTGTTCAATACTAGGACAAAACAAGGAAGCATCATGTACTGGAAGATGGACCCAAAGCCATAGATATTTCTCGCATTGTGGGGAGATTAGGTTCAGGCTAGGACTGTGAGTGAGCCAAAGGAAATGAACCATGCACTGCAGGTAGGCATCTCCCTGCTGACTATGTGTTTTAAGAGACCTTTGAACATTGTTTACCTTGACATGCATATAGAAAAATTTTGCCTTTGGCTGGTGGTGATTTCAAAGGGAGATGAATATATGCTTTTAAAGTAAGCAGCACCTGGTATGAATAAAAAGAATTCAGAGCTAAGCCTTCCTATTTTTGTTCAAATCATACCTTTTTAGAGCTCTTTAAGTGCAAGAGCAGTAAATATGTATAACTGTGCCAGTGCTTATTTCGAAGGACTCCATGATGTCCCAGAAGTACATTTTGCACAGTTTATCCCACATTTTAGCAACCACACATACATACCCATGGGGAGAGGAAGCCAGAAATATTACATAGTTTTTTTTAATTCTGCATTTAGCTCTTTGAAATCAGCTAATCATTTGTCAACTAACCACACTGTATTTTGTCTTTAAAAGTACTGGTATATATACTAGTGTTTTTTTTCCAGGTGCATTTTGGAAGCATGCAGACACAATGCCTAATGGATCTCTGGGTTTGCAGAAGCATGGCTACTGCACCAGCCTCTAAAACAGTTGTAAGTAGCCTGCCCTCAACCCCTAGCTAGGGTCAGCACTATCATTCCACTGCCCTCCCCCCATTCCTTTGACATTTTGCCAATGTTAAGCCCTATTGCTGAAGCCAGCTTCAGTGTGCCTGGTTTTAGGAATACTGCCAGAGTACATCCTCACCTTGCTGATGATGCAGAGGTCCTTGTATGCACCTTCCTTTTGTTCTGGTTAGGCTATTGTAAAAATCCTTTGCTCACAAGCAGCTCTGCCTGCATAATTAACAGCTGGTACAAACTTCTGCTGGTTGATCTGTACTGGCACCAGATGGAAATTGTTAATTACTGGAAATCTTGCTTGCTTATATTGTTAGTTGTTAGTGCAAGTTCATATTAGTTTCAAGGTGTTTCTCTTGACTTACAATGCCCTGAACTGATTTTTCAGATCTAACTAACTCTAGGATCTTCCCTTTTCACACTCTGCTCCCTTCCACTCCTCTCTCCATCCCTGAAAGGTACACAGGGGCTGTGTCAAGATGAGAAACTGATTGCACAGTAGCCCAAGATGACAGCGCAGTCATGGGCAACTGGTGCCACCTTAGTCAGGGGAGGCACGTGCCCCCCCAGTGACCAGTCAGCAACCGGGGCGTGGGGGGTCCGGCCATTCATGAAGCAGTCGCTTCCAGCATTGCAACAGTGCTCCCACTCCCCAGCCGGCACTTGCAAGGGGGGGCACTGGTGCTCCTGCCTGCCTCCCCGGGCCGTATTTGATTCAGATTTGGATTCAGCCCAGTTTGGGGGACAGTGATTTGATTCGCTGATTCAGATCACTGTCCTGATTCAGTTTGCATCGCCACTTAGTGCAGTAGTGACACACGGCAGATGCAACACTACTGCACAGTAGTCTTGGGGCTACTGCACAGTACCATCATAAAAAAGCAGTTTGTCAGTGCTACTGCATAGTAACTCAAGGTAATGCAGAGTCATTTAGTACTTGCATAAATGTAACAGACATTGAAGCTTGCCTACCTTACTGGAGGGTGTCCCATGATGAGGCTTGTCCTTTTGGAGACACTGTACTGGGGCAAAGGAAATGTTTCCCAAAGGGGACCCCCATGCATTGCGCAAATAAAGCTGTCCCAGACAGCTTGATAAAGGGAAGGAAAGGGACATCTTGATAAAGGGAAAGAATGGAATAACTCTGGCCAAAGGGATTTGAAATCAGAGAGGGATGGTTAGGGAGAGCCCACAAAAATCCCAGTGTTAGCTGGGATTTTTTCTTTAAAACAGGGGATTATTTTCCCACCGAGAGAGAGAGAAGAGATGGGGTGAGAAGGGCACGTGTTATGGGGAGAGGGCTGTGTGGGCCTGGCTGCTGTGACTCACCCCTCCCAGAGCCTGCAGGAGCTGTGTTGAGCTGCTGACGGGTCAGAGGTGCAGTCACAGCCCTAGGACTCGAGTCAGGGCTTTGGAGGAAGCAGGCTGATTCCCTCAGGCAACTGCCTGAGGAACACATGAGTTTGCTTGTGGGGAAGCAAGCCCTCTGGTTAGTGTGTGTGTGTAATTCAAGGGAGGGATGCATGGCTGCAAAAGCCCAGCTTGGTACATCCCAGTGCTCAGGCAAGGGCAGATGAGACTTGGGGAACTAGCCCCAGTTTGTCAGTGTGTGTGCACCCTAAAGGGAGGGGTGTGGGGTACAGGAGCCAAACCAAGTGTGCCCATGTGTTTACCCCTGGGAGAAGTGTATCTGCTTTAGCCTGCAGCCCGAACTGTGCAGCTCACTGTGCAGGGGCTGCAGGCTGGGGTAGTGTAGACTGAGTATTGCAGGGACCTGGATATGGAAGCGGCTGTGAACAGTGCAGTGATGTGGGCCAATGTAGGAAGCCCCCAGCCACAAGTGACCCACCATGGTGCCAGTGGGAGGAGCTGAGGAGTAGGGTTTTTTTTAATATTGAGCAATTTATTTATTAGTATTTCACCATCTAATTATTGTTTATGCTTCTCCTTTAACCTGTATCACACCTGAGAGGTTATCAGCTCATGAACCCCATAGGGACACAAGTGACTATCTCTGTATCACCAGTGCTCCTTTTGTGTATGTATATAGAGTTATTTTAGTAGCAATTTGTATCCACTTTAGTTATTTCTTATTCTGAATATATTTAAATTGTATATAATTAAATATTTGCGAATAATGATATCTGCGGTTGCAAAGGGTTTGCAAGTGTAAAAGGGGCCCTCCCTGCTGGAAAGCCTCATTTTCACTGTTAGGAGAGCCAAGTGAGGTGTACGCTACTGGCACCTCAAGACTCCAACACTTGGAGGTAGCACTGTGTGCCAGAGTTGCATAAACAAGTACTAAATTACTGCGTGGACATGACTGCACAGTCAGTGTCTTGCGTAGATGTGGCCAGGAAGTTCTCTAGTACTGCTGCACATTTTCCCCACTCCTGCAAATTTGTCTGTGCCGATTAACCCCTGCGTTGACACAAAGTCACACTTACATCAGTGGAGTGCTATACAGGTAAAGATATTCTCCCACATGAAACAAGTGGGACCCGCCTTCCTGGCAGAGCCCATGCTAGGGGGGTGTGGGACCCAGGGCAAATCAGCCCATGTTTGGCCCCCTTAACATTTTTATATAATGAATCCACTGGCAGAGCTGGGGCAGGGCTGCAGCTCCTGGCTTGGCAATCACTGGCTGAGGGACTGGGGGTTGGACCAGGAGAACTGGGCAGCGCGGGCTGCAGAGTAGGGTGGAAGTGGCAGCCCTGGCCCTGGTGCTAAGGATGCCACTCCAGAGAGCTGCCTGCAGCATGGAGAAGCTGAGGTTGAGCACTGTGCTGGGCAGGCTGGGCTGGACGGGGGATGCCCTTGCAGTGGGGAACCTCAAGCTGAGCTTTAGTGCTCGGCAGCCTCGCAGGGGCTCTAGGCCAGGCTGTGCCACAGGACAGGCATTAGGCACCACCTCTGCCACAGCCCTCAGAGCTGGGAGCAGGGTTCACACGCTGCCGTCCCATCATGTGGGGTGCTCCCAGCCCCTGTCAATGCACAGGGGCCCCCAAAGCATGGGGCCTGGGGCATCCCTCCAAGTCGCTGTACCCTAGGGACAGCCCTGCTGCCCGGACTGGGGCCCTTCTCTGCCATGTGGTTGTTTGTTACTTTAGCAATTTAGCATATTGTCAGGAAGACCCTGCTCAGAGAAGTCAAAACTACTGCCATTAAGTCAGTACTACACAGCATATACCACCTTTTGCTTTCAGTAATTAACTTGGCATTGTAGACTGTATCATTGATGTAACATGCAACTTTTAAGAGCACCTAAAGATGTCTTGGCATAAGAGACATCAAGATGAATTTGTTGTTAGTGGTTGGTCCAGCCAGCTGGCTGTCATTATGGAATAGTACTACTTCCAAAGATGGAGACTATTTGTTAAAAAACAGTATTACTCAGAGATTGGAAAAAATAAAAAAGGGTACAGTCTTTTACCCAGAAATTGAGCAGAGCCTTTCTTAGGTTTGCTTATTAAATCTTCCTGCGTAAGCCCCATTCCTACCTATCTCTGCACTACCTACCACCCAGAACTGAAAGCAGAAATTCCAAATGTACACCTGCAGGAACTGATAGCATGGCATTTTTTTTACGGAAAAATAAGGAGTACTAAAAATATCACAAGAACTCATAGACTCTAGTCAATTTTCTGCCATTTTTCTAAACTAATGTGGTTTAGGTAAAGATGCAAACTCATAGGAAAGGGGAGCTTATTTGAATACAAACAACCAGCCAATAGTCATAGTACATGAATAGGAAAACGAATCTGGCTAGATAAGACAAGAAAGCTTGTGGGGTACAAGTTCTGCAGCTGATATGTACTAATTTGAGGTTGGAACCTGCAAATGCCATGTGCTCTCACTGTCTATCACAGAATTCACACATCTCAAGTTCCCCCTTCTTGACAGTACTTCTTAGTTTCAAACTGAAAATACCAAGCATTTCCATGTCATTGGAAGTGGACAGATCTTTCAGGAAGCACTGAAAGTCTTACTGAACAATACTTTTCTCATACAGGTTGTGTTAAACAGATGCTCCATAGGGGCTGTCAGCTACAAATAGGCCAAGCTTACTGAAGGACTGAGGCCTGAGATATTTGGCATCAGAAAAGCATTGTGCCAGATGAAAGTAGAAAGCATTTTTACATGTTCACGTATATAATATGAGTTTACTTTCTCCTTGAGTGCATACATTTCAAGTGGGCAATCTCCCTGAATTTTCTTTTTCCTGACAGTTTAGGCACTCTGGGTTCACTTTCAAATTTCAGCCTACATCTTGGGCACTTTGTCTTGCAGCTCCCACAGCCCAACCATATTCCAATCTAGTGTCTACAGGCTAGTAAGCCCTAAAGCATATTTACTGCAACATCACTGCTGTCATTTTCAAGAGGAAATTCAGATGGGACTGAACTCCTCTAGGCTCTTAATGAGTTTCCAGAATTATCTGGGACTACACTAATTCTCCAGGGTTAAAAAATTGAAATAATTATTGACCTCAGTCTTTAATTTTTTTTTAAAACCCAGATATAATTATTTCCTTTGCTCTCTGCACAGTGCTAGTCCTGTGGAGATTTAGATTTTTTGACCTTGGTCCAGACATGATCTTTTACTTTGCATAAATTTGTTGGAAAAGCTGTACACCAAGGGAGCACCATCACCCCAATTTGTGCTGACTGGCATATGCCTATTGAAAACTTAAAAAAAGAATTATTAGAATTATTGTTAAGTTCCATACATTGAAGGAACTGCCTACCGTGCTAATAGAACTTGAACTGTAGAGCAGAAAAAATTCTCCCTCTCCAACAGTTTGGAAATATAGCATGCTTATTCAGGGCTATTTTTATTTTGCAGTGTGGAATGTGTTAAGACTAATATATTAAAATCATGCAGAAATAATAAACATAATTCCCGTTGAACTGAAAATGTTGAACCAGCTCCCCCATTTAATCTGTCATTGTTTTTGCTAGAAAGAGGAAGCAATGGACAATTAGTGTCACTGAGCTTATGAGGTAATAAGAAGTGGCTAGGTCAGGAAGTTCTGGGGGCATGGAGTTTAACTTTGCTGAGAAAAAACACAGCTTTTTAACTACAGGCAGTCCTTGGACTTCCGACACAATTGGTTCCTGAAAACCGCGTCTTAAGTCAAAAAGATGTCACTCAGAACCGATTTTCCTATCGGAAACAATATTATAAATGGGGGATTGGTTCCTGAACCAAGACCCGATACCCTATTTTCACCAAAAATAACTCAGAATTTTGTACTCGATCAATTATAGATGAGTAATATAGCTACATTAATGTATTCATATTGTAAATAGCAATCGTATTGATTTGGAAGGACTTCTTTGAGGTGATTTTGCTGAACTTTTTGAAGGGTTCTTGGCTGGAGTTCTCAGGAGTTTTGGCTACAGGTTTTTTCTGGAGTCTTGTCTGCTTTCTTAAAGAAAGTGTCCAAGGAAGTTTGGACAGTTGTTCTCCAAAGAGATGGATGGGAGAGCAAACTTGTTTACTGGCATGGCGTTGCATCAAATCCAGCTTTGTAAAGTCAAAACTGATGTCAGAAAGTTGAAACAGGGTGTCAATTTATAAATGCTGTAAGTGTGAAATGCTCTAACTTGAAAAGTTGCAAGTCGAGGACTGCCTGTATTGTTTGTTACAAAACGAATGAGGCAGTGCTAGATACTATAACAGAAAGAAGTCTGGGATTAGGAAAATATTATAACAGATTATGGGCCAGAGCCTGAGAGCTTCTCTGTTTAGTTTTTATTCAGGGAAAATATTACTATTGCTTTCAGTGAACTGACTATAACTAAGGACCTATGCTTATTTATCTACAGCCTCCACATTTGTACAATAAACTGAATTCTCGATTGAATTTGTTGGATTTTCTTATTGCTTATTCTGCATCTGATGATTCTCTCAACTCTCATATCCTTCCTTAGCTCTTTTCTGCACCCTCTCCCCACCCACAATTTTTTAATATGTTGTCACTAGAACTGTATACAATATTCCAGTACTGGTCTCATGAACATCCTATATAGTGGTAAAATATCTTTCTATCCTATTGGGCAAAATATTCTACTAGTTTAATTTATCACTAACTCTGATAGATGTTCACTTTAAAATGTGATGGGATCTAATCCAGAATCCAAACAAGCACACCTTCTGCCATGCCACATTTGCATGGCTGGTACAAAGGGAGCCCAGGATGATAAGCTTGGGCTCCCCCTGCACTAGCAAAATGAAACCAAGGTGCCTACAACCAGCTGATTTTCTATGGGGGCTGGGAACCAAACTGCGGTTACTACAATTCACATACATGGAATAACTGTGTGGCTTGTTTACTCTATTATCTTGCCTTTAATTGGCTTGCACATATGGCCAGGTTACTATTTAGTTTCATAGTTACTAGTTTCTAGGGTCGGAAGGGACCTGAACAGATCATCAAGTCTGACCTCTTGCCCTGGGCAGGAATGAGTGCTGGGATCATAATACCCCAGCCAGATATTTATCCAACCTCCTCTTGAAGACCCCCAAGGTAGGGGAGAGCACCGTCTCCCTAGGCAGCCCATTCCAGAGCCTGGCAGCCTTAACTATAAAGTAATGCCTCCTGATATCAAGCCTGAACCTACTTTCTATCAATCTGTGGCTGTTATTCCTTGTTATCCTAGGTGATTCCTGGAGAAACACAGCCTCACCTATTTTCCGCTGGTGAGTTTATAGACAGCCACCAGATCCCCTCTCAGTCTTCTCTTGTGGAGGCTGAATAGATTCTGGCCCTTTAATTTATCTTCATAGGGCCTGGTCTGCTGCCCCCTGACCCTGCGAGTGGCCCTCCTCTGGACTCTCTTAAGGTTAGCCTCTTGAAGTGCGGCACCCATAATTGAAGCACAATCAACCTGTTAATTATGTCTTAAATGTTACGTGTGTCAGCAGCCTAATGCAATAATTTCAGTAGAACTGTGGCTATTTATATCAACCTTAAATTCCTTTTTTAAATATATCCAAGGATTTATTTATTCCTGTATCTGCTGCAATGCATTGGTAACTCACATTCAGTTGGTGAGCCACCATGATCCCCTAAGTCTCTCTTTGAGTCACTGATTTCCAAAGTACTTCCCCTTATGCTATAACCAGTGTCCCTGGTGGATCTTTACATTCAACTGGAGAAAAATGTTGTTCAAGTTTTACCATGCAATCCAGATTGCTCTATCATTATTATTACTCCTCTACAAATTTGTGTGTGATTCTCAAACTTTACAAGCAATGATTCCATATTATCTCAAACAAGTCAAGTGCTGAGGGTTTGCAACAGGCTTCCCCCACAAGTGGTACAGTTATCCACCCTGGTGATCTTCAGAAAGTGTCTTTACGCCCATCTTGCTGGGGTCATCTGATCCCAGCAGTCTTTCCTGCCCAAATGCAGAGGGGTTGGACCTGATGATCTGCAAAGTCTCTTCCAGCCCCTAACAGCTATGAAACAGGAAGTGCTGTGCTGTCCATTATACTTAAGGCACTACAGGAAGAGTATGGCAACTTAACATCCTGAAGTTGCCTTGGAGGCAAGATGCAGTGCCATGGAATTATGCAAGGGTAACTAACAAAGCAATTTGAACCAGTCCTACTCCCAAAACAGACCAAACAAAAAAGTGACATATGCATGTAAACACTCTTTCTGAACTACAACTGACACCTCTGACAAGAAACCATAGAGTTTTATGGCTTCTGCTCAGAAGAGCACTTGGCATTCTGGAACATAACTAATAGGTAAGACTCCCGAGTCCATGTGAATGATGAATAAGGACTGAGAGCAGAAGCAGTTAGGTGCTCTTTAAAGAAAGATAGGTGCTCTTTAAAGAAAGGTAGGAAGAGATATGATAAGAAAGAACATTCAGATAGGGTTCGCTCTGAAGTTCTATTACAATACAGGATCTCCCTAGGACTGAAAGTCTAGTTGAAGTTATTTTGGATGTGTCTCTAACCCAGGCCTCTCAACCTTTTGAAATAGGTCTGTTGCTAATATTCAAAAGTAGATGAAGAATAAAAAGTAATTTATTCTACAAGCAGAAATTGTCTCCCCTTTATCCCATTCGCATAGCCAGCCCATTGGCGGTCAGGCAGAAAATGCTGAGTGAAAGTATTGTCAGCCAGCAGGTAAATGACATCTGATAAAAATGAATGCAATAAAATATAATGAAATGAGATGTTGCCATCTCTTGAATAAAAACATGTAGCAGCTCGGAGTGGTTAACATGCTTCAGACTTGACAAGTAGGCTATTTCTTTTAGTAGAGACAATGGGATTAAAAATTGTTCTAATCTACTTTTATTTAAAATGTACTACTCCTACACACAGGATTGAATCAGCACAGATTAATAATGAAAGCAGCACAATTCCAGCTTGCATGCTTAGCAAACTATTTCTTTCACATAGGATGCTGTGACAGTCTATCTGCCTTGGTCTTTGGTATACAGCAGATGCTTCCAGCCCTTGTGGAATTCAGCTTACAATTCCAAAGATGTGTGTTTGCAATTCCTTTTTCAACATGCAAAGATGTAGGTTTACTGATCTTGGGAACAAAACAACTCCATTGAGTATAGCGATACTTAGGTACCAGGAGGAACTGCAGAGAGACAATTATGTTTCCACTTTTTTCTATCATCTAAGCTAAAAGGGGGAACTGATGAGCTCTTTTTCAGGCTATGCAGCCAAACCTAAACCTATCCCTAATGTGTACCTGTATTTCTTAAAATAAGCTATATCAAGGCATAATTTATCTGTTGCATCTAGGGCCCCACTTTGTATCACAAGGAAATCACCAATGACAAGAAAGGGATGCAAATAATTTTCTGAATCAGTGGCCAAACAAATAATATATTTTTTCTCCACCAAACTAGAAAACAGAAAAGACTATTTTATGGTCAAACAAAAATGGTTCATTTCACTTTCAGGCAGTTTTATGCCCCCCCCCCCACCAGCTGCCAGGTTATTTCAGATAATCAGAGTTTTTCCATAACCAGTAATCCCCTTACCCCAGGGATGCCAGATAACAGACATTTTCCTGTAGTTGTTTATCAGGTGTGAGGTTGCCCATTCAATTGCC